>NC_073627.1:128187150-128490180 GCF_029407905.1 Bubalus kerabau
TAAGAAGCTAGGCTCGAAAGACTACATGGTATATTATTTCTTTAGATGACATTCTGGAAAATACAAATCTACAGAGGGCAGAAACTGATGGGTTTCCAATCTCTCAAGCTTTTGTGGAGGTTATGAAGGGTTGGGGAAAATCAAATGATAGTGATGGTTTGATCAGGACTTTCTGACCTAAGTTACAAGGAATCACCTGTAATACATATCAAATCCTAAACTGCTTAAACCAGCAACATTGTCTTGTATTTTTATGATAATATTACAAGTAGGGCTGGCAAGGTGTGGGCAGTGTCAGAGGCTGGCTACTAAGGGGTGAGTAAAAGCCTGGGGGTATTTGTTGAAGGGGCAACAGTGGCCACGGCAATAAACACTCATGTGAGACCTCAGATATACTACTAGGTGACAGGACCTTATTTTATCTTAAGTTGGTGCTACGGACATTATTAAGTGGATTTTACTAAGGCTCAGAGATGCTGAGTAAATTGCCCAAGGTCACATAGCCAGTAACTGGCAGAAGTGAGATTTGAAACCACATACCCAGACTCTTTGAAAGCTTATTCCCTCCTAGGGAGTCAGGCTCAGGTCCTCTGCCCAGGCCCAACACAAAGGTCAAGCACAGGCCTTTATCTGACCAGAGCTGAAAGCTGACATGACTAGGGAGCGAGGGTTGCCACAATCACTAGGCCTGGCTTCCCCAGTGACCTCGCGGTGGTTCTAGAAGATTGGTTTAGGCACCCCATGCACTTACTTCTTGAAGACCAAGAACCTGTTGTTCTGTATAATGCATTCTTGGTTGTTTGAGCTCTGCTGGAAGATGGTCTTGTTGGTCCTGCCCTGGAAGATGGTGTTCTCCTGCACCAGGGCCTTGGCGTGGCCCTGTACTGCAATGCCGGAGGCCCGGAATGAATGGATTCGGTTCTTTATTACCTGGGAGAGGCAGCCAGAGCTTGTCACACCTCAGGGACTGGTGAGGAGCCAGGTGAATGAATCACCAATTATAAAACTGAGGGGTACAAGCACACTAGGTAGGTCAGCACTGAGCCAAGAGAGCTCATGGAAAGGCTGTCGAGGCCAGCCAGAGCACCAGAGAAGGCTTCCTGGAAAAGGTGATGGATCAGCTGTAGGAGTTTCTCAGGCACAGAGCAGGGAGAGATGTTCCAGGAAGAAGGAACAATGTGAAAAGGGCCCTCAGACTGAGGAGGTGGTGCCGGAAGCAAGGGCCACTGATGGTCCAGCTGAGGTGACCGTGAGCCCTCCTCTGCCTTCCCACAGTGCTTGGATGCACAGCTAAGGAGTTCTTTACTCCTTGCCGAAGCCAGGGACTCACGAAGCCACAAAGCCGAGGCTTTGGGACTATAATTTCGCAAGGGCAGGGACTGGGTCTGCTTGGCTCAACAATGAAACCCTAGCACCCAACTCAGTGCTTTGCTTAAAAGTGGAGCTCGGAGCTCAAGGTCCTGTGGGGAAGAAAACCAGGAGAAGGAGCAGACACAGCACTGAGGGAAGTGCCCTGGAGGCAGGGGTGGGCACAGACTCCTCAGAAGCCAAAAAAGGGGCACCTCCCACAGCCTGCAGGGCCAGGGAGGGCCTCCAGAAGACAGTGACAGCCAGTGGGGAGAAGGCTACTCTGGGTAACAGGACGGTGTTGCAAGGCCCCAGGGCAAGACGGGTCCTCAGTGAGATTATTCCTCTAGGAGAAAGCTGAAATAGCCCTGATCTTGACCTGAAGACCATGAAGATACCTCAGGGGGCACCCCCACCCCAGTTTCCTGCCAGGACCCCTCCTGTGTGAAGTGCCCCCTATATCTTGCAGGCAGGGTTTAGGTGGCACCCTTGCAGACTGCTGAGGGTTTATGGTTTTGTTTCTCAGCAGAGAGGGCACGAGGGCTCCCCTAGGACTGGCATAGGCATGCACATGACACACACACACACGGCTCTCCTGGGACTGGTGTAGGCACGCATGTCACACACAGACACACACACACACCTTTGTGTCAGACATGGGCAGCAGCTGCAGCCCACTGCCCCGGTTGCCAATGATGTCATTTTCCATGACGGTGCTGTCACCCTTGGTGATGACGCCATGGCCTCTGTTGTCATAGATACCATTGCCCCGGAGCTCCACCTTGCACTGGGCCTCGATCTTGACCCCACTCTGGCGGTTGCAGGAGATGCTGTTGTTGGCCACACGGGTGAGCTGACTGCTTTGGGCCACAGTGATGCCCCTGACTCTGTTGGCGTGGATCACGTTGGTTACAATGTGCAGTGCCTCACTGCTCTGGATGTAGAGTCCTGAGGCTGTGCGGGGAGAGGAAGCACAGGGTGGCCCCAGGGTCACTGCTAACCAGACCAGGAGGAAAAGCCTTCCCAGAACTGTGCACCCAGGAAAGGAGGTAGGGAGGAGACGGAGAGGCAGCCCTGGGGACTTGCATCTTCCAAGCTGGATAACAGAGCAGGAGGAAACCTAGGACCAGCAAGGAAACTCTGTTCCTTCTAAGCCAAGCGCTCAGTGAGGGGGAGGGAGACACGCTGTGAAGAGGCGCCTGAGACTCAGCTGGTCCTCTGGCCCAGGCACTCATCCTGCACTGGAATGCCTCCTACAGTTGCCTCCCCCGACTGCCGTCTGTACCTCCTAGGACGGGGCGCTCACTACCTGATCAAGGCTGCCCATCCTGCCTCTGGACAGACAGACTCACCTGAGCGAAAATTCTGTTGCTTTTGTCCTGCTTCCCATTCTGAGCTAGAATCTGCTTCCCTATTGTCTGGGGAAATTTTCTTATTTCTGAAGAATTAAGAAATGTCTTACAGATACCATAGGGGAAAAAAAGCACAAGATCAGCAGGCTGAGAACCGCAGAATGTGGTCAGGAAGAGGCAGCATGGCAGGCGGACCTGGGGTGGTGAGGACTCCCAGCGGTGACGTCTGCCGTGCACCAGAAGCGGGAGGCTCGGGCGGCAGGGGGAGGAGGCTGAGGGAGGGTGATGACCACAGGCTCTTGTGGGAGCAGTCTGGGTTGTAAGCCCTGCAGGTCTGAATTTTTTGGTGCCACCTGCCTGTTGCTTCTCTTGGCTTGGTTGAGAATCGCAAAAATAAATCAAGTGTTTTGAATTTACGTGGCTTTGCTTGTTGAACTGGACAGTGTGGCCACGGGAAGGAAACCCTGAACTGGGAGGGAACAGAACTCATTTTCCAGGTAAGTGGGCTGGGGCCACTGGCCCCCCCATCTCCCTACCTCAGTCACTCCCAGGGTGATGAGCTTCCTCAGGGCCCAGGGGCCTCTCTTTAACAAGCCTTTCTCCACCATTCCCCAGAGTGATTCTCATAATCAGCCAGGTGTGGGAGCTGTCGAGTTGGATGAATTCCACAATAATTTTTTTTTTCCCATTCAATAAACATCAAACACCTACCATCCATTTTTATCAAGTTTAAGATAACATGGATTTTAAACATTCTTATTTTCTGTATCTCTAAGAAAGAAAAAAGCAAGTGAAGTCGCTCAGTCGTGTCCGACTCTTTGCGACCCCATGGACTGTAGCCTACCAGGCTCCTCTGTCCATGGGATTTTCCAGGCAAGAATACTGGAGTGGGTTGCCATTTCCTTCTCCAGGAGATCTTCCTGACCCAGGGACTGAACCCGGGTCTCCCGCATTGTAGGCAGACGCTTTACTGAGTCACCAGGGAAATCTAAAAAAAAAATCACTGCCAATTAAACCATGGTATGCCATCAACTGTAAGATGTGTCTCATCAGAAATGTGAAAAAAATATGAAAAATGTGTCTCAGAATTGACTGAAATGTATATGGCAGGTGTGGGGCTGGTGCCAAGGGGCAGGGGGCACCAACAAGAGTGGGATTCAGTTCCTCGCCTTAACTTCACTGCCTGTCAGAACTGATGAAACAGCCACAGAAACGAACAGTCTCAGCCCCCATGCTGGTGGGGCTGGATGAGGGCCCAGGTGGAAGGAGGGAAGGATGGCAGGCGAGGGCTCTGAGGTCCGCGTTGTTTGGGATGTGTGGATGGGAGAAAGCGAATTTCGGGCAAGAGAAAGGCGAGAGGTGTGGTGGGAGAAGAAGAGAATGGATTGAAGTGCAGGGGGTGGGGATACCAGGTGGGTGGCTAAAGAAGTGGCTGATGAGGCTGAAGGGTCTCAGGGCAGGCCGAGCATGGGAGGGCTTGCGGCAGGGCTGCGGGGAGGGGTGCTCACCTCCATTGTGGTTAACACTGTTGGACTCGACCAGAGCTATGGTGATGGGCCGGCGCAGCGGGTCGTCGTCCTTCTCCAGCTCTGTCTCCCACAGGATGGCATCCCCGTCCTCGCTGAAGTTCTCCTGGGCCCCATGGCCTCCTGGGAATTCTCCGGAGCCATCCTTCTGGCTGAACACTGCCACTCCGTACAGGCCATTGTAGCTGACATGGTTGCTGGTGACGTGGGGCAGGCTGGACGCCATCATCCATATACCACAGCCCTTATTAGCTGTAACAGTGAAAGGAGCTGGTCACTAATGCTGCCAACAGGCGAGGCAGCACCCAGTATCTCAGGCGGGGAGGCAGAAAGGCACTGGCCTGGGAAACCGGGCCACTGATTGGTAAATGGCCTTGAACGAGTCACTTTAGGGCTTGGCTGCTGCAGGCTTCTCCTTCATACAAGGGGTAGTAACAGTCAGGTTAATCTCACAACTGCTGTCACTCCATGGGGTGTAAAAGTGCTCTGGGAACTGCCAAGGCCCCACTTCCAGATCGGAAACACACGGGCCCATGGTGACAGTGCCCAAAGGGCCCTCAGAACTCATCCAGCCCAACCACACCCTGCACGGAAAGGCAGGGTTTGAGTCCCAGCCCTACCACTCCTTACCTGTGTGATCCTGAGCAGGTTACTAAACTTCTCTGTGCCTCAGTTTCCTCATCTTTAAAATGGGGTTACTAACTGTACCAACCTCAGAAGGGGTCCTGAGGATTAAATATGATAATGCACAGAAAGGGCCTAGTAAGAGTCCAGGACCTGAATGTAGGTTAGCTATTGTTATTATTAGAGATGCAGTCCAGAAAGACTGAGGTGTGGCCCAAGGTCACAGAATGAATGAGAATAGTTTTCTTTCTATGATTACCCTATTTCTCCATTATATTTTTAGTTCTCTGGATCAAAAGAAAGAGCAAGAGGGGTTAGATGTTCATGTATCAGAAATCAGATGGCCCTGTCCTTACATAAGATCCACTCCTGCCCTTGGTTGTTTTAAGTGGGGATTAAAGCTCTCTGCTTTGCTGACCCCATGGGGTCAACCTGGATTAGAAGGTGATTTATGAAAGGCTCATGCCTTCTGAGAGGGGCTGTGACCTGAGATACAGGCTGGTTTTTAAATGAGGTACTGGAGGCCCAGGGAACGGCAGTGACTCTCTCAGGACCTACAAGTTGGAGGTGGAACCTGTGCCTCCTGCCTTCAGGCTGCACTGGCCCCCAAACCTGTCCCCAAGGAGAGCGGCTCTCACCGTAGATGGTGTTTCCTTCTAGCAGGCCTTTGCCTTCATCCCCCACAACCACACCATCCGAGTAGCCAAAGCAGATGAGGTTGCTCCTGAGGATGGGGACCCCTCCTCGGCGGATGTCGACACCTCCCCACTGATTCTCTCGGATGACATTTTCTATGGAAAGAGGTGGAAAAGAGGGTCACAGGCCACCTACAGTGCTGTCATGAGGACTTGAACAGCTGACAGAAAACAAGTCCAGACAAGGACGCTGAGGCCTGCCCCTCTCAGGAGGCAGCACCCAGAATCTTGTCTGCTGTGTGGCTTCCCAAGGACGTGTCTGCTGTCTGCTTTCCCCAAGGGCAAGGTTTGTGTCTGCCTTGTGGTTTCCTGTATCCCCAGAACCCACTGCATCTAGTAGCCTGGAGGACTGATAACTAAGAACAGGCTGGCTTTAGTGTCCTCGGACCAAGGCCAGGCAGGGCTGTCTGTCCTGGGGGACTGTACTCGGGAGCACTGACGCAGAATCCAGCCACTCCTCACAGGCCTGGGGAGGTGCGAGCCTGTCCTTCTCAGCCTCACTTCTGGACTGACCACAGCCCTCCTCTCCCCTCCACCATGTCTCTGGGAGGGGGCGGGCTGAAGGGCCACCAGTGAGAAGGGGTGTCCTGGGACACTGCTGCCGCAGCACCAGCATGGAGCACACCCTCAGCCTCTTGTGACAGGACTGCAATGGTTCAGGAGACCCTGTGTGACCAGCTCCTGCCTGCCTCTGGGACCCCATCTCACACTCCTTGCCCCTTGCTCACCACACTGCAGCCAAAGGAGCAACCTCTGTGCTCCTCAGGCCTGCCAAGTCTTTTCCCACAGGTGGCCCCATTTGGAATCCTGGTTCTTTCCTGAGTTCCTTCCCATCCTCCAGCTTCTGGTTTACATGTCACTTTTTTGGAAGGCCTGCACTGACCACACAGTCCTAAATACCCACACAGTTTATCTATCACCTTATTTTAATTATCTGTAGAGGAAATTCCCTGGCAGCCAAATGGTTAGGACTTAGCGCTTTCACTGCCAGGGCCCGAGTTTCATCCCTGATTGGGGAACTAAGATCCTGAAGCTGTGTGGTGTGGCCAAAAAACAAAAATATGTATCACCCTCAGAGATGACTCTTTTTGAAAAAAAAAAATACATGCTTTTGTTATTTTCGCCTCCTGAAATGTCAGTTCCTGACAGCAGAAATTATCTGTTTTCTTCACTGTTGTATCCCCAGCTCTTGCATACACCATGTGCTCAAAAAATGTCTGATAAATGACGAAAGGCGGGATTCAGTCAAGAGGAGTTACTGGCCCAATGTTGACTGGATCTCCTTAATGTCCTAGGTATGGCTATGCTCTGTGCTGAGGCTACACTGACGTACCAGATGGACATGATGCTTGCCTTACAGAACACAGCAAAGGAGGCTGTCATTAAATGGATCATAAGAAAGTAAGTACAATGTCCTACAGAGCAGCCCTACTTGGTGGATTAAGTGAGTGGATGTATAATGGGAGGTCAGGGCAGGCTTCCCCCAGGAAGAGACAATTGGGCTGAGGCTCAGAGAATGACAGGAGTTGGCCAAGCAGAGGGGGAATGGGGATGGATTGCCAGAGCAGGAACAAGCCTGTAGAGTCCAGAGAAGGGGTTCAGTTTGTGTGGTGTGAGTATTTCTGACAGTGTTCTGTGAGCCACCCACTCAGATCCTGTAAGCACCAGGCCTGGCAAAGAACAGACGCGACTTCCCTGCCTGGTGAGCACAGCTAGGGCGTGGAACCTGTGTCCCCGAGCGCTGGTCACCATCAGGAGGCCAGTCTGTCCAGGAGAAGGACTAGGTGGGTGGGAAGCTGGGGACGTTGGCTGGGTTGTGGTTGCCTGGCTGGCTACAGCTGCAGGCAGTCTCATGCCTACCTGTGATGAGGCCTCTGCCATTCTCGTTCACAGCGATGCCGGCTGCGTGGCCCTTGAAAATGTGGTTCCGGCTAGAATGAAAGAAGACAAAAGGTGAGACCAGACCAACATCATGCATCAAAGACAATGCCCATCCAAGGTGCCTACCCTTCTCCGTGGGCTTCCCAGATGGCTCAGGTCCACTGGGATGTGAAGCATCTCTTTGAGGCCCAGAAGCCAGGCAGAAAGCAATCGCCAGTTACCACTGCCCCCAAACCACCTGCAACTGTGCCACAGAAACAGATACCCCTGTCTCTGCAGCCTCTCTGGACTGCTAGCCACACTCAAGCACCGTTTTACTTGTATTATCGTTGTTGTACAGTATTATATGATTTGAAGGTGTACAACACAGTAATTCACAATTTTTAAAGGTTATACTCCATTTGCAGATATTATAAAATATTGACTATATTCCTGATGTACAATATATCCTTGTAGCTTATTCTATACGTAATACTTTATACCTCTTAATCACCTACCCCTGTTTTGCCCCTCTCTGCTTCCCTCTCCCTACTGGTGACCACTAGTTTATTCTCTATATCTGACTCTGCTTTTTTATTATACTCACTAGTTTGTTGTATTTTTTAGACTCCAAGTATAAGCGATATCATACAGTATTTCTTTCACTGACCTATCTCACTTGGCATAACGGAAGATCTAAGAAAGCATGCTCCTGACTCAAGAGACACACATGGCCCTACTGCCACGGAAAGTCCTCGAGAACGAGCTCCCTAGAATAAGACACCTGAGTGTGTTAATGGACCTGCATTGCTCCCGTCTCTCAACTCTAGTTTCCTGCCTGTAAATACAGAGCCACTCAGACACTGGCAGAACTGGGTTATTTCTGGAGGATACACATTTGCTGATTGGTATTTTTACTAACAGGAATACTGTGATCTCCTTCTATACTGGAGGAGCACCTGCCCCTCTCTTAGGAGGTGCCCTCCTACTTCCTACCATGCAGCCGAGGGATTTAGATCCAAATATACAACTAACTGTTCAGAGCCTGACACAGGGCCTGGCTCCTCTCACAGAACCTCACTGATCAGGAGTTGGCTGATAAGTCTTCCCATCACTAGGGCAAGGTCCAAAGCGTTTACCACATGTTACTATTGTTTAGTTGCTGAGTCGTGTCTGACTCTTTTGTGACCCCATAGACTGTGGCCTGCCAGGCTCCTTTGTCCAGGGATTTCCCAGGCAAGAATACTGGAGTGAGTTGCCATTTTCTTCTCCAGGGGAATCTTCTTGACCCACAGATCGAACCCACGTCTCCTGCTTGGCAGACAGATTCTTTACCACTGAGCCACCACCAGGGAAGCCCGTACTTCCTTGTGGGGAAGCCAAATGCCAACTGTACCTACATTATGCATTTGGAGTTGAATAAGTGAAATGGTCTGTTAAAAACATCCTTATGTTTTTACTCAGATGCGAAGCAACTGCTTTGATGTGATTATAATTCAATCAACTGATGGTAACTCTGGGCTTCTAGAATTCATGATCAGATGCAGTCCCTGGGCTCAGGCAAACCTCATTCATATTTCTGAGAGCTGCGCCATGGAAGCAAATTCATGAGTGTTATACTTTTAACACAAATCTCACTTTCAGAAAGAATCCATGGCCACTTGAAGAAACATGTATGTGTGTGTACATAGGGTAGGCAGAACAAAGATAAAAGAGACATCAGAGGGATGGTATGGGGAGGGAGGAGGGAGGAGGGTTCAGGATGGGGAACACATGTATACCTGTGGCGGATTCATTTCTATATTTGGCAAAACCAATACAATATTGTAAAGTTTAAAATAAAATAAAATTAAATTGGAAAATAAAAAAAAGAGACATCAGAAAACATGAGGAAAAGGGGATGGAGCATTGTTCCAAGAACCAAGGGTAGGATATTAACACAGTTTGAGTCCTGTGCTTCCTTGCAGCCAAGGCAAAAAACAAACAAAAACAAAAAACCTTAGGTTATGTAACTCTTACCAGCAAAAAAATATACTCAATGGCTTGCCTTATTGAGGTCACATCAGGGACCTTGAAATTCAGGGACCTCCCACAAATCCCTGTCCTCCATCACAAAGAAACATAAAGGAAAAAAGCACAACCTAATTCTCTCAAAGCGACTGTTTTATTCAAAAAATACTTTTTATTGAAGTGTATTTGATTTATAATGTGCCAATCTCTGCTGTATAGCAAAGTGACTTACTTATACACATACAGACGTTCTTTTTCATATTCTTTCCCATGATAGTTCATCACAGGATAGGATATTGAATATGGTTCCCTGTGCTGTACAGTAGGACCTTGTCGTTTATTCATCCTGCATATAGTAGTTTACATCTAAACCCAGAATTTGTTTGGGGGGGAGGCTTTTGGCTTGTGGGATCTTTGTTCCCCAACCAGGGGGAACAAAGGCCCTCAGCAGTAAGAGCATGGAGTCTTAACCCCTGGATCACCAAAGAATTCCTTCAAAGTGACTTTTAAAAAGCCAAAAATAAAATAAAATAACAACAATGAAAAAGCCAAGACACTGATCTGGTTGTAATATTCCTTGCTTGAAACCCTTCAACAGCTCCCCAGCACCCACAAGGTTTGGGTATATGGCTGCAGTAAGTAATTACCACAAACTTAGTAGTTTAGAACAACACGAGTTTATTATCTTCCAGTTTAGGAGGTCAGAAGTCCAAAATGGGTCTGAAAAGGCTAAATCAAGGTGCCAGTAGACCCGCCTTTTTTCTGGAGACTCGGAAAGGATCTGTTTCTGACCTTTCCAGCTCCTAGAGGTGGCCCAGGCTTCCTGGTCTGTGGCCTCATTCCTCTGGCCTTGCCTCTGTTGACGCATTTCCTTCTCTGACTCTCCTGCTTCCCTCTTCTAAGGACCCTGTGATTACATTGGGCCCACCTGGATCACCCCATCTCAGGGTACTCTCCCCATCTCAGCACCCTTAATTGAATTACATCTGCAAAGTCTCTTCTGCCTTGTAGGCAGTCTATGCACAGGTTCCAAGGATTAGAAAATGGATAGATTTGGGGGGCCATTATTCTCCCTACCACACGTGGTATTCGAGTTCCTCCATGCTCCAGCATCAACCCCACTTTGTAGGCTGACCTTATGCCCAGACATACCACACTTTTCCCACCACTTTCCCAGGTCATACTCCAAATTTCACTGCCCCAGGCTTGTAATGCCTTTCTGAGGCCATACAATCCTATTTGTCCTTCAGTAAAAGTAAAGTATTAGTCGCTTAGTCACATCCAACTCTTTGCAACCCCATGGACTGTAGCCTGCCAGGCTCTTCTGTCCATGGAATTTTCCAGGTAAGAATACTGGAGTGGGTTGCCATTCCCAGGGCATCTACCTGACCCAGGGATTGAACCTGGGTCTCCTGCATTGCAGGCAGATTCTTTACCATCTGAGCACTGCTCAAATGTCAGCGCCCCACGTGCCCTGTCCTGACTCACTCAGCTGCAATCATGACTGGTTTCCTTCTGCACCTGCATGAAGACGTATAAAAATGCTCACTTTAGTGGGTCCTTCCCTTACAGCTCCCATCTGCAGAATGACACCAAACACTTCACAGAGCAGAGACTGTTCATACATCCTTTATACTGCTAACCCCCTTATATGGAGTAAACACCTAAATGTGTGTTTAATGAATAATATGCACACATGCAAACCCATACTCTTATCTTAAGGCAATAATGTAAAAGATGGGAAAACAGCTCCATAATCATGTGATCACTAATTGTTTTTAGTAAGCTGCCTATTGAAGAAGGAAATGGCAACCCACTCCAGTATTCAGCCTGGGAAATCCCATGGACAGAGGAGCCTGGTGGGCTACAGTCCATGGGGTCGCAAAAGAGTCGGACATGACTTAGTGACTAAACAACAAACAAAACCAAGCTGCCTACAATAGTGAAAAAATAGAAGCCTAATAGTAATAGGACTGGTTCAAAAATGAGGGAGTATCAAAACAATGGAATGTTCTGAAACTGACCAAAGTGATAAATATAAGATCCTGCAACAACATGGAAAAGTACACACAGGATAATGCAGGGAAAAACTCTCAGAATATATTTGCTGCACAGTAATTCCAGTTATTTTTGTAAAGCGCAGACATAACATGTGAGTCTTCCACTCAAAACCTTTAACGATCCCCCCTTATCTAGACAGAATAAACTCCACCTTTCCCACTGGACTACGTAAGGCCTTCCTCATCTGGCCCAAGGCTTTCTAGTCACTGCCCAGCAGAGATGGACTGCACGGGGATATAAACACTCAGGCTGCAGTGACCACAGGACCCAAGATGATCTGGGGCAGTCCCAACTTGAGATGTTTTACAGCAATGTCACAACTTGTGTGAGACTTTTTCTCAAGCCCCAGAGGACTGTGTGCTCCCTGACTCTGCTATGTTCAGCTGCCTCTGCTCACAGCACTTCCTTCTCTAGGAGTGTCTACTCCCCAGTTCCATGAGAGGCCAAGCCCTACCCATATTTCAAAGTCTTAACCCCAATGCCAGCTCCCAAATGAGGCCCCCCACAGTCCCCTCATCAGAATAACTCCCCCTCTCGGTACCACGGTGACAGCATTTATCACAGCCTGCACCACATGATGGGTGGGAGGGCAGATCCGCAGCCCCACTACCTACAGCTTACACCAGTGATGGATCACAGCATGCTTCCGTGCTGAGGTCAGATGTAGCCTCCAATCTTAATACAGCATCCCAGGTAGCCACTAACAACCGATCAGAGTTGTCAAGTGAGTTGAAACCTCTATGCCATTCCTATCTTAGCATTATTTCTGGACACACATGTCTTCCTCCAGACTAGAGTAAGCTCCAAGGGAGCAGAGTCTACCTGGTTTACCTTTGTTATCATTATTAGAAGTGCCCAATAATGCTTGCTGAATAGAATGGCCCCACATAATTAACTGGAAGGGAACATAGACACAAAAGCACAGAACACAGATAATATAACACAGAAGGCTGTGTTACTGAGGTGGGATTGTGGGTGAAGTCTGTCTCTTCTCTGCTTGCATGTATACAGTTGCTTTAGTAAACAAAAATGGTTTCAAATGAAGCAAAGACAGGAAGCAGGGAAGCAGAGATGAAAGAGGAAGAAAGGGACCATGGGTGAGCAGGATGGTCTGAGTACAGAGGCACATACATACCTCACGACTGGATTTCCGTGGTACAGGATGTAAATGCCAGCCTCCTTGTTTGAAAAGATTTGATTGTTCCGGATGATGCCTTTCCCATTGCCAAGGACAACAATGCCAGAGCGAAGGCCGTGGTGGATCTGGTTACACTGCAGGTGAACAGGAGACACCACAGAAGGCAGATCAGACATGCCGGTGAGCAGCAGAGGGCTCAGTGCTGCCCCACGGCAGGGCCAGGATGCATCAGCAGAGGAAAACACGTCACTGCGGGATCCCAAGCACAAAACAAAGTGAATGGACCGGGCGTGGCCCTGCCCTCTCTGCACAGGTGCACACATGGATACCTGTCAGAGAGACTCCCAAGAGAGGAGTCTACCCCACCCAGACTCTTGGGATGTATTAATAGTTACATCCTGACACTTAATGCTGAGGGCTCTTGCCTTCATCTACAATGCACAGTACTGAAAGTTTCTGAGCCTCCAAAGAGCATGATCATCATCAAGGCCACATTACCCCAGGGCCCCGGGGGCGGAGCCCCAATACATGGGAACACTGACTAAGCACAGGCCTCAGGGACCACCCAGGGAAGGGAGGGGGACTGTGGAAGGTGTAGCCCCAGGGAGCTTAGGTTTCCCATGAGGCAGGAGGCCACCAGAAGGTATACGAGCTATAAGGACCCTTGGAGGTATTTCTGCCAAACTCCTCTGTGCAAATGGGGAAAGAGGCCCAGGGTCATATAGTACATTTGTGGCAGAGCCGGATCTGAAACCTAGCTTTTCTGTTTCCCAGTTAGTTGCCTTTTGCATAGTGGTTAAAATCATAGGTTATAATAAATTATAATTGTTTCACTCTTCTAATTTACACCCTAAATACAATCATATATTTAAACCAAGAAGATAGCTGTTTCTTTTCCAAAACTATTTCACAAAAACAAAGTTCAAGTTTGCTTTAAAGTGTTTCCTGCTGCAGGAGCTCCTATTCTTATTGGTTTCCAGATTTTCCCCTGAAGGATTTGGCAGACTCACCAGGGTAACCAAGTGTTTTTCAGGGCAGACATCATATCTTTATTCTTACTGAACTCAAAACCCACAAGAGCATATCAGGGCTGCAGGAAGGAAGGCCCTGTGAACTTCCCTGTCTGCTGGGTCCTCATCCTTGCTGGGGGAGACTTCAGGGATGTGATTTATCCAAAGTCACCTTCAACACACGGAGGAAGAGACCAGAGTCACAAGGACCCACAGAGGAAAGGACAGGAATGACTTAAAAGCAGGAAGCAACGGGAATTTAAAATGGTAGCATTTGCTTAGACATCTTAGAAAAGGTTTCTGAGAACTATGAGCCACCCTGAAAGGGGCACCAAGATGGAGGCAGTACCAGAATGAGAGGGTTGGACTTCTTCCGGATGTCCACGCCGGCCTCCGCGTTGTGGCAGATGTTGTTGCCAGCGATCAGGCCTCCACCCTCCAACCGAAGAAAGATGCCTGATGCTCTGCAGTGGTGAATGTGGTTCCTGAGCATGATGATCTAGGCAGAGAAGAAACAGCCGTTCATTTTCTGGTCACAAAGGCTATTTTTTAAAACCTGCTCAGGGGGCACCTGAGTTTCCTCCTTCCTGTCTGGTCTGTGCAGATCTGCCCGACTCCAGCTCAGTTGCTCTCGCCATGCGCTCACAAGGAGGAAGCATCTTGACACCCTTCCCGGTTTGGTCCTGCAGCCTCTGTACCAACCTCATACCTGTTCTTCACTAAGCCCTGGATGGAAGCTTGGCCCTGGGCCCCACATCCACAGCCTCAGAGCAGGATGGAAGTGATGCTTAGATGAGATAGGATTAGGCAGGCTGCTAACTCCATGTGAAGAGTTCCCCAGAGGTCTGAGGGCACAGCTACTTTAAATGGAACCAAGTGCCAATCCCATAGGCACTTCCGCTGGACTTCACCTGCCTAAGGAAGTGCTAGAGGGTAAGGTAACTCACAGGCGCTCCTTGCCCACCTTCCCTTTGGCTTTTTACTTGTAAGACAAATACCCATTCTTGCCCACTCTGCATCTCTCTTAATGTATTATCTTGGGGTGGAAAACCCACTGGAATTCCAAACTAAGAGACAGTTAGAAATGTTGGTATAGGGATAGGGAAGCCTCTTTAAAACAAGATACCATAACCCGGCACACAGCTTATTAAGAGGATGTACTGCCACTTACACTTTCTTTTTATATTTAATAATTATATAAAAACTTAAAATATATGTTTTTTTAAAAACTGTGTATTAATAATACAATATATTATGTGAAGGCAAATTGTGTACTAACAATAAACCATATATTACATTAGAGTTAAGTCCTGGGAGGGGTAAAGTGTAATGCAAGTACAATTTCAAGGAGATGCTTTCTGCTTATGATGGAGAAAGTTAGAAAGAGTATTGCTCCCACAAGAAGAATCTCTGAATCCATGAGAGCTGAGGTTGCAGGACCACCAACGAGCCTGGAATCTAAGGGAAAAAGGCACCTCCAAGGACATGAGATGGGACTACCTGCTTGTTTGAAACGACACAGGTGCCATGCTAGCCAGAAAGACGAGTTTGGGTAACTGTTTTCACAACTTGTTAAAAGCCAAGTGTGAATCAGTGAGAGCACAGAAGCCCCGGGAGTAGCTGCATCTATTCATTTCTCCACAGACCACGCCAGGTGCTCATGGAGAAAGGCTGAGGGCCGGACAAGAGGCCAGAGATGCCTCCCTTCTGCTGGGCACTTGGTGGGAAAGAACAGTCACTTTGGAAAAAGCACTAAGCCCCTCTTGGATTTCCCCCCTAATTTTCCCAGAGAACAAGCTTCAAGCAGCTGGGTAAAGAGCTGCAAACCCCGTGGCTCTCCTGGGGGGGGGTGGAAGACAGAAAAACAATAAACCCTTTATCCCTCAGGGATGTGGGAAGAAAATGTTTTGGTCTTGAGGGTTAGAATTCCCCTCCTAGTGCATGAGGTGAGGCAGAACCACTGCAGAGGGCCCACTGCCAAGGTCCTAAACCCATGGACACACCTACCCAAGACTAAGGATGAATGGGGATACCAGAAACTCCTTACCAGGACAGCTCTGCCTCATTTAAGTCAGATGATGGACATGAGGCAAGTGTGCATTATAAGCTTAAGAGATGATGACTTTTTAAAAAATACAGACTAGCTCTATCCAAGCCCTCCAGCATACAACCACTGAAGCCCTCTCACCACTCAAAAATCATGTTCCTGGTGACCCAGTGAGGCCTCATGGGTCTGCACAGTAAGCCTATGACAGCACCTTGCTATTATGTATACACCGCACCGCGTAAGTCAGGTTCCGGAAGATGTTTCCTTCCATCTTGGCTCGGCCGTAAGAGCAAACAAAGACACCTCCCTTGCCGTCCCGGAAGAGGCACTTGCGGATGAGGCAGCCCTGCACGGAGCTGGCCAGTGCCATGGCCTCCCTGTCCTTCTGCAGCTCCTGCTGCAGGGAGTTCAGCACCAGGCAGCTGGGCAGCTGGATGGAGGCTCCAGGCAGCGGTGGGCCCAAAAAGGAGCCCCCCAGGACCGGCCGTGGGCCCTGCACTTGGTAGGACAGTCTGTACGTGAGCTGGTCCTCGTCCTCGTCCTCACCACTGGGACTCAGGCCTCCATCGCTGCTGTCTGGGGTCCGGGCCACCCTTTCCCCATTGCTGCCCACCTCTGCCTCCTGTGAGCCAGTCCTGGGGGAGCCAGTGGTTGGGCTTGTGGGGCTCTGGCTGCCCTCAATGACAATGCCACAGGTCCTCGGGCTCCAGGCCTGGTCCCTGCTTTCCAGGTCAAGGGACATTAAAGAGTCCGAGTCCTCGGTGGGGAGCACGCCAGGAGAGGACCTGATGAGCCCTAAGAGGTGCGTGTAGGCCCAGTTGTTCTCTGAGGATGGGTGGCCCTCGACAGTCACCGAGTTGTTTTCACTGCCCACGAATTCACAGTTTTCCAGGACACACAGGGGCACGTTGTGCAGAAAGACATGAGTGTTCTTGAAGGAGCAAAACTTTACTTGGCAGGTGCCTGGGCCGTGGACCTGGATGTGCCCATTCTCGAAGTTGCAGTTGTCAAACTGGACGTGACCTGAAGTTGTCTGGGGGATGAGAGAGCGAGAGACAGTGTGTGTAACAGGGATAAGATCTGTTTTGCTTGTCAGAGCTCTGACTGCTCCAGAGGGGGTGGCACCTCGAGAGGCCTTCAGTCCTGCTGGTCACGTTCCCTTCCCCACAGCATGCATGTCTGCCAGCCCCGGAGGGACTGGGAGCTGCTCTGCATGAAGGAAGCTGCCTGCTCTTCTCTCCCTCCAGTCCCAAAGGGCGGGGGCAAGAGTGGAGATGGAGAACGGCAGAGAAGTTCACTCTGCAGCAGGGCCCTTCCCCAACCCCCCAAATCTCAAGTAAATGCTACCAATGTTCATGAAGCACTTAGAATAAGGAGTGTGGGGGTGACCTGCAGAAGGGGGAAGATGCTGAATGCTCAGAGGGATGATGGGGGAAATGGAATCGACACGTTAATACTGGAGGTGAACCAGGAAACTATCACTCTAGGGATGATTAGAAATGATGGGGAAGCTTCCAATTTCCATAGACCCAGGAGCTGGCTGGGATGCAAGCCCAACTTTACCAAGCCCTCTGATGGGTAAGGGTCCCATATGGTGCCTCAGTTTCACAGAGACTGTGTCCCATCATGTAGCACTTCTCTGGGTCTCACCCTCCAAAGCACTCTCCATTCACTGTCATCCTCCCTTGGTCCTGCAAGCCAGCATTCACCTGAGCCTGCGGACTGCAGCTCGCCAGAGGCCAGCCTAGTGTCTGGACTCAGGACGGAGCCGGCAAAGTAGGAGGGCTGACAGAGGCCAAGGTGGCCAAGAGGGGCTGTGCCAGCAGTGGGAGGCCCCGACACAGGTGCTGGGAGTCTGCGTGGGAACTAAAGCTGGTGCCCAACTAGAGCTGGAGACAGCAGGCTTGCCACAGCCCGCAGCACAGAGGCTAAAGAGCGCGGGGCTCTGAGGTCTGGCCACAGGGCCCAGCTCCCAGCTCTGCCTCTCCTAAGGGTGTAACCTCAGGCCAACATGTCACTGCTCCAAGCCTCAGTTTCTCTGTCTACAGTACAGGGCTCACAAGCTAACAAAGCACCAGGAATGGGGCCAAGCACAAAGATGGCATGTGAGAAAAGCCAGCTATTATCACCATGGAGAGCCGAGTCCTCTGGGGCAGGGGAGTGCTGAACCCCACGGCACAACTTACTTGAGCCCTCAGCTCTGCAGGCCTGACAGTGAGGCCTGGCTGCTCTGTATTTCTGAAGAAGAACTGTTTCTGGATTTCACACCACATTCCATGAGATGTATTTGAACCATAAAAGGAGGGAGTGTCCCATGATCCTGTTCAGTAATCCTTGGACAGTTTTACATTCTCCAGCAGTGATCTCCCTTGAGAGCTTGTCCCAGAATTTAACTCCCCTCAACCTGTCTAGTTCTTCCCTAGGGCTAACCTAACTTTTTCTTGATGCAATTTAAGTCTATTTTCTCTTACTTGGTCCTCTCTGTAGAAAAACACTGGCTCTCTAGAGATGCAAAGCCACTGCCAGGTTTCTCCTCAAAAGTCATATAAAACAGTTGTGAAATCATCCTGGCCTTGGCATTTTTTCAGGCAGGGTGATTCTGGCCCCTTGTCCTGTTGTTAGTTAAAAGACAATCACAGACTGAGCACTAATATATGCCAAGAACTGAGGCAGGAAGTGGGCTGAGCTACAAAGACATCTATGGCCAAGACCTACCCCTTGAAGATCTGTGGCTACATTGATGAGGGGGAAGCAGAGGCTGAAATGAACATCTTACTCTAAGAATAAATGTCTATGAAATGTGAAGGGTATAGAAATGAACGATTCTTCTGGGTCTGTAGATCAGCAGTGGAAGACCTCATCAGTCCTTCTGAAATGTTGTAGGTCTAATTAGCAAGCAGCCTTTCAAGCTTCAAGGAAGACAGTACAATGTAATTTCAAAAGTGCTAGGCTCAAATGCCTAGATTTGAGGTCTAACCTAATTATCCACTTGAGAAAGTTACTCAGTGTCTCTGAGCCTCAGTGTCCCTCATCTGTAGAATGGGGACACATCTCCTCTGTCTACCACAAGTTTGTTGTGAGACCACTGATGCAAAGTCACCTATATTATGATTACAGGTTTTGAACCCTAGTTCTGTCCCTTACAAAGTCTGAGACCCTTGCTAAGGCTCTGTTTGCTTGTCTGTAAACCCAGCTGACACTACCCTTCTTAATCATGCTGTAAGGACATGCCTGGCACCCAGTAAGTGCATCATAAATGACTGGTGGCATAAATATCATTATGAACCTGACAGATAATCTGGTTGTTACTGGTAGAATAGTGGTGGTGTAATTTTTGTTGACAAGGTACAAAATCCATGCACTGTAATCAGTTTCTAAGCAATGTAAAAGCTGCAGCCTGTTCTGCCAGGAGCTACCAAAAGCTACCGTGCTTGTCTCTGAAAACAACTGCTCTGTTCCTAGAAGGAATATGTTCTGATATTTTCCGAATCTCTCTCCAGTCACTCTTGGCAAAAGCCAGACCTTCCCTGACCCTCCCCAGGGTGGGGCTAACGTGCTGAAGGTCCCTGGCCTGCAGAGCGTCCCCTCTTTGGCCATCTCTCTGGGAATGTTGCCTGTCACCATGCGGCATGCTCCTAGAACCTGGCTTTCCCATCTGGCTGCTGTACCTGTGGCCCCAGTTGGTCCAGTTTGGAAGGGAAGAAGTACAAGGCAATTTTGACCTCCAGTGAGGGAACAAAGCAGAATGTAGATCTTTACTGATCCCCGTGCCTCCTTCTCAACTGGTGTAGAACTCAGAGGACTGTGTTATAGGAATAATGACTGAACTCTCAATTCCAACAAAAAAGGGGTTACAAACCCACTGAGAAGAGGCCAAGACTCAGGGTCAGGCTGGGAGAGGCCATCCATCGGAGGTGGACACCCACCTTAAACATGAAGGGTGAGAACCAGGCTGGCATGAAGACAAGGTTACACAGGCGTGTGGTTGAGCACTGCTGGTCAATGCTGGCCAGCAGGGCCACTTCACCTAGCTTCCCATGGCCTACAATCTCCACAGGCACCTTCAGGATGATTTCACCTTGCTCTTCATGCAGACCTGGGAAGAGCAGGATTCGGTCAAACAGGCTGGACATGGCCAGGGCACTGCCTAGGCTGTGAAACTCATGGCCTGGCCCGACACTCAGGGTCCGGCGCGTCCTCCTCCGGCGAAATAGAGAAAAGCAGACAGAGGTCTCCAAGATGGCAGCGTTCTTGGTCCAGGTCTTGGAGGCAAGGTAATGCTGCTTGAAGGCCTCCCTCCAAGACTCAGGCTCCACATCGGGCTGGTTGGGCCAGTTGGGGTGGCGGCACTCAGCACAGCCCAGATACAGCTGCCGCCAGCGAGTCCTGTCGAGACTAAGGATCAGTTCACGCCAGGCCCTGCACACCAGGCTGCAGCGGCCCAGGTCGGGAAGGGGCAGGTAGGCCAAGATCATACGCCACAGCTCCAGGGGGAGGCCGCCAGCCTCCATGGTCACCTGGGACACAGACACAGAACAAAAGAGGTTTTTGTCTACCCTGCTTATGGTCCCCTTTCTTAAAACATTCCCTGACACGACAGAAATACAAAGGATTGTAAGAGGCTACTACAAGCAACTATGCCAATAAAATGGGAAACCTAGAAGAAACGGACAAATTCATAGATAGGAACAATCTTCCAAGACTGAACCAGGAAGAAATAGAAAAATATAAAAACAGACCAATCACAAGTACTGAAATTGAAACCATGATTAAGAAACTTCCAACAAACAAAAGTCCAGGACCAGATGGCTTCACAGGTGAATACTAGCAAACATCTAGAGAAGAGTTAACACCTGTCCTTCTGAAACTATTCCAAAAAATGGCAGAGGAAGGAATACTTCCAAAATCATTCTATGGGGCCACCATCACTCTGATATCAAAACCAGACAAAGATACCAAACAAAAAAAGAAAAGAAAACTACAGGGCAATATCACTGATGAACATAGATGCAAAAATCTTTAACAAAATACTAGCAAACTGAATCCAACAACATATTAAAAGGACCATACATCATGACCAAGTGGGATTTATCCCAGGGATGCAAAGACTTTTCAATAAATGCAAAACAATCAGTGTGATACACCACATGAAAAAATTGAAGGATAAAAAGCATATGATCATCTCAAAAGATGCAGAAAAAGCTGCTGACAAAATTCAACACCCATCTGTGGTTTAAAAAAAACTCTCATCAAAAAGTGGGCACAGAGGGAACTTACATAACTCTACATAACAAACCCAAAGCTAACATTGTCCTCAACAGTGGAAAGGTGAAAGCATTCCCTCCAAGATCAGAAACAAGACAAGGATGTCCACTCTTGCCACTTTTATTCAACACACTCCTTAGCCACAGCAATCACAGAAGAAAAAGAAATAAAAGGAATCCAAATTGGAAGGGAAGTAAAACTATCACTGTTTGCAGATGACATGATACTATACTTACAAAATCCTAAAGATGCTACCAGAAAAATACTAGAGCTAATCAATGAATTCGGTAAAGTTGCAGGACACAGAAGTCTCTTGCATTGCTATACACTAACAACAAAAGATCAGAAAGAGAAATTAAGGAAACAATTTTATTTACCATTGCATCAGAAAGAATAAAATACCTATTAATAAACTTACCTAAGGAGGTTAAGGGGCTTCCCTGGTGGCTCAGACAGTAAAGAATCTGCCTGCAGTGCACGAGACTTGGATTTGATCCCTGGGTTGGGAAGATCCCCTGGAGAAGGAAATGGCAACCCACTCCAGTATTCTTGCCTAGAGAATCCCATGGACAGAGGAGCCTGGTGGGCTACAAGTCCATGGGATTGCAAGAGTTGAACCTGACTGAGCAACTAACTTTTAATTTTATAGGCAGAGTACATCATGAGAAATGCTGGGCTGGATGAAGCACAAGCTGGAATCAAGATTGCCAGGAGAAATATCAATAACTTCAGATATGCAGATGACACCACCCTTCTGGCAGAAAGTGAAGAGAAACTAAAAAGCCTCTTAATGAAAGTGAAAGAGGAGAGTGAAAAAGTTGGCTTAAAGCTCAAGATTCAGAAAACTAAGATCATGGCATCTGGTCCCATCACTTCATGGCAAATAGATGGGGAAACAATGGAAACAGTGAGAGACTTTATTTTTTCTGGGCTGCAAAATCACTGTAGATGGTGACTGGAGCCATGAAATTAAAAGACACTTACTCCTTGGAAGGAAAGTTATGACCAACCTAGATAGTATATTGGGGAAGGCAATGGCACCCCACTCCAGTACTCTTGCCTGGAAAATCCCATGGATGGAGGAACCTGGTAGGCTGCAGTCCACGCATGGGGTCTTGAAGAGTTGGACATGACTGAACGACTTCACTTTCACTTTTTACTTTCATGCATTGGAGAAGGAAATGGCAACCCACTCCAGTGTTCTTGCCTGGAGAATCCCAGGGACAGGGGAGCGTGGTGGGCTGCCGTCTATGGGGTCGCACAGAGTCGGACACGACTGAAGTGACTTAGCAGCAGCAGCAGATATTATATTAAAAAGCAGAGACATTACTTTGCCAACAAAGGTCCGTCTAGTCAAGGCTATGGTTTTTCCAGTGGTCATGTATGGATGTGAGAGTTGGACTATAAAGAAAGCTGAGCGCCAAAGAATTGATGCTTTTGAACTGTGGTGTTGGAGAAGACTCCTGTGGGACTTGGACTGCAAGGAGATCCAACCAGTCAATTGTAAAGGAAATTAGTCCCGAATATTCATTGGAAGGACTGATGTTAAAGCTGAAGCTCCAATACTTTGGCCACCTGATGTGAAGAGCTGACTCATTTGAAAAGACCCTGATGCTGGGAAAGATTGAAGGCGGGAGGAGAAAGGGACAACAGAGGATGAGATGGTTGGATGGCATCACTGACTCAATAGACCTGAGTTTGAGTAAACTCTGGGAATTGGTGATGGACAGGGAGGCCTGGCGTGCTGCAGTCCATGGGGTAGCAAAGAGTCGGACATGACTGAGTGACTGAACTAAACTGAACTGAGCAACTAAGACATGCAGACATACACACAAGGAGGCAAAAGACCTGTGCTCTGAAAACTACTGGATCCTGATGAAAGAAATTGAAGATGACACAAACAGATGGAAAGATATACCATGTTCTTGAATCAGAAGAATCAATACTGTCAAAATGACTATACTACCTAAGGCAATCTACAGATTCAATGCAATACCTGTCAAATTACCAATGGCATTTTCCACAGAACTGGAACAAGTATTTTTAAAATTTTCATGGAAACATAAAAGACTCTGAATAGCCAAAGCAATCTTATGAAAGCAAAATGGGGCTGGAGGAACCAGGTGCCTTGATTTCAGACTATACTACAAAGCTACACTAATCAAAATAGTATGGTAGTGGCACCCACAAAAAAAGAAGTATAAACCAATAAATCAAACAGGACAGAAAGCCCAGAAATGAACCTAGCACCTATGGTCAATTAATCTATGTCAAAGGAGGCAAGGATATATAAGGGAGAGATACAGTCTCTTCAATAAGTGATGCTAGGAAAACTAGACAGCTAAATATAAAAGAATGAAATTCAAACATTCTCTAACACCATACACAAACTCAAAACGGATTAGAAATCTAAATGGAAGACCAGTTGCTATACAATTTTTAAGAGGAAAACACAGAACACTCTTTGATGTAAATCACAGCAGTATCTTTCTGGATCCACCTCCTACAGTCATGAAAATAAAAACAAAAATAGACAAATGGGACCCTAATTAAACATAAAACCTTTTGCACAGCAAAGGAAACCATAAACAAAATGAAAAAAAAAAACACTCAAATAATAGAAGAAAATATTTGCCAGTGAGGTGACCAACATGGGATTAATCTCCAAAATATACATACAGCTCATGCATCTCAGTATCAAAAAAACAAACCCAATCAAAAATGGGCAGAAGACATTTCTCCAAAGAGGACATACAGATAGCCAAGAGGCACATGAAAATATGCTCAACATCACTAATTATTAGAGAAATGCAAATCAAAACCACTGTGAAGTATTACCTCACACCAGTCAGAATGGCCAACAGCCATCATCAAAAAGTCAACAAACAATAAACGCTAGAGAGGGTGTGGAGAAAAGGAACCTCTCCTACACTGATGGTGGGAACATAAATTGGTACAACCACTAAGGAGAAGAGTATAGAAGTATCCAGCAATCCCAATCCTGAGTGTATATCCACAGCAAATTGTAATTAGAAGAAATACACGTACGGCAGTGTTCACTGCAGCTGATAAGTCTCCCCTGAGGAGTTCTCTGAGCTCAGAGAGGATTTCCTTTCACGCAAATGTCACATTCTCTGTTGTTCCATTTGGCATTATTTACTATATCTTTACAACATTAATCCATGGGGATCCATGCAGCAACAGGTATTTCTATAACCAGGTAACACTTAAAAATATATATATATTCCCACAAGATCATCTCAATATACACAGAAAAAGCATTTGATAAAATCCAACATCTATTCATAATAAAAAAAATCTCACTAAGGTAGGTATATAAGGACTATATCTCAACATAATAAAAGTTATTAATATTTATGGTAAACCCACATCCAACATAATAAACAGTAAAAAGTTGAACAGTAAAAAGCTGAAAGCCTTTCCACTAAATTCAGGAATAAGACAAGGATACCCACTCTCACCACTTCTATTCAACATTGTATTGGAAGCTCTAGCCACAGAAATCAGATAACAAAGAAAATAAAAGGTATCCAAATTGGAAAAAAGGTAAAACTGTCACTATTTGCAGGTGACAAGATACTCTCTCTATACAAAGTCTCCACATAAAAACTATTAGAGTAAATGAATTTTGCAAGGTAGCAGGATATAAGATTAACACAGAGAAATCTGTTACATTTCTTTATACTAACAATGAAATATCAGAAACAGGAAGTAACAACCCTGTTTAAAACAAGGTCAAAAGCAAACAAAAAACAATTTAGGAATAAACTTAATGAAGGAAGTGAAAGACAGGTATGTTGAAAGCTATAATACACTGATAAAGGAAACTGAAGATGATTCAAAGAAATGGAAAACTGTCCAATGCTCTTGGACTGGAAGAATGAATGCTATTAAAATAGCTGTACAACTCAAAGCAATCTACAGGTTTAATGCAATCCTTATCAAAATATCTGTGAAAAATTATATTTTTCACAGAACTAGAACAAATAATCCTAAAATTTATATGGAGCCACCAAAGATCCAGGATTGTCAAAGCAATTCTAAGTGAGTGCCAATTCTGAGAAAAAAGAACAAAGTTGAAAATATAACCCTTCCAGACTTCAGACTATATTACAAAGATATAGCAATCAAAACGGTATAGCACTGGCATAAAAACAGCATCGAGACCAATGGAGCAGGCCTGAGCGCCAGAAACAAACCCACACAGCTGCACTCAAGTTAGCTTATGGCAAAGAAGCCAAGAATACACAATGGAGAAAGGACAGTCTCCTCGACAAGTGGGGTGAGGAAAGATGGACAGCAACATGTCAATCAATGAAACTAGAGCACTCCCTCATAGCACATACAAAAATAAACTCAAAATGGTTTAAAGACCTAAAGGTAAGACATGACACCATAAAACTCCCACAAGAGAACACAGGCAAAACATTCTCTGACATAAATCATAGCAATGTTTTCTTAGATCAGTCTCGCAAGGCAAAAGAAATAAAAGCAACATTTAGCTTTTGCCCAACAAAGGAAACCATCAACAAAATGAAAAGACAATCTACAAAAGGAGAAAATATGTGCAATGTGGCTGACAAGGGGTTAATGCTCAAAATACACAAACAACTCATACAACTCAATATTAAAATGAAACAAAAACCAAAACTACCCAATCAAAAAATGGACAAAAGACCTAAATAGACATCTCTCCAAAGAAGACATATAGATAGTCAACAGGCACATGAAAAGATGCTCAACATTGCTAATTATTAGAGAAATGCAAATCCAAACCACAATGATGTATCATGTCACACAGTCTGAACGGCCATCATCAAAAACTCTACAAATAAAAAATGCTGGAGAGGGTGTGGATAAAACAGAATCTTCCTACACTGTTGGTCAGAATGTAAATTGGTGCAGCCACTATGGAAAACAGCATGGGGGTTCCTTAAAAAACTAAAAATAGAGCTACCATATGATCCTTCAATCCCACTCCTGGGTATATATCTAGAGAAAACTTTAATTTGAAAAGATGCATGCACCCCAATGTTCACAGCAGCATTATTTACATTAGCCAAGATAAGGAAGCATTCCAAGTGCCCATCAACACATGACTGGCTTAAGATGTGGTGTATATGGAAAATTCTTGGCCATTATGACTTCCCTGGTGGCTCAGACCATAAGGAATCTGCCTGCAATGCGTAGACCTAGGTTCAGTCCCTGGGTTGGGAAGATCCCCTGGAGAAGGAAATGGCTACCCTCTCCAGTACTCTTGCCTGAAAAATTCCATGGATAGAGGAGCCTGACAAGCTACAGTCCATGGGGTTGCAAAGAGATGGACACAACTGAGCAACTATGCAATATTACTCAGCCATTTGCAGCAACATGGATGGACCTAGATAGAGAGTATCATACTTAGTGAAGTACGTCACACAAAGACAAATATATGATACCACTTACATGAGGAATCTATAAAATAATACAAATAAATATATACACAAAACAGAAATAGACTCACATAGAAAACAAATTTGGAGATGGCAATAGCACCCTACTCCAGTACTTTTGCCTAGAAAATCCCATGGACAGAGGAGCCTGCTAGGCTGAAGTCCCTGGGGTCGCTAGAGTCAGACATGACTGAGTGACTTCACTTTTACTTTTCACTTTCATGCATTGGAGAAGGAAATGGCAACCCACTCCAGTGTTCTTGCCTGGAGAATCCCAGGGATGGGGAAGCCTGGTGGGCTGCCGTCTATGGGGTTGCACAGAGTCGGACACGACTGAAGCAACTTAGCAGCAGCAGCAGCAAACAAATTTATGGTTACCAAAGGGCAGGGTTGGGGGGAGTAATTTATGGGTATGAGATTAACAAACTATCATACTATACATAAAGTGGGCTTCCCAGGTGGCGCTAGTGGTAAAGGACCGGCCTGCCAATGCAGAAGACTAAGTGACATGGGTTTGATCCCTAGGTTGGGAAGATCCCCTGGAGGAGAGCATGGCAACCCACTCCAGTATTCTTGCCTGGAGAATCCCCATGGACAGAGGAGCCTGGCAGGCTAGGTCCATAGGGTCACAAAGAGTCGGACACAACTGAAGCGACTTAGCACTTAGCACTCATACATAGAGTAGACAGGCAACAGGAATTTACCATATAGCACAGAGAACTATATTCAGTCTCTTACAGCAACAGAGTGGAAAATAATCTAAAAAATAAATAACTAAATCACTCTGTATACCTGAAACTAACACAATATTTTAAACCGACTATATTTCAATTTTAAGAAAAGTATACAAGTTTTGCCCTCTCCCCCTTTTCTTTGTCACTGGGTTTTCTGAGCCATAGAATTAAAAGTAACAAATGTTCCCCAGGGCTTGTGCCTGTAAATAACTGATAACAACGGGAATCTGTTTAGATGGGAGGGAGCAGGTCCTGAGGCAGGGCTCAAACTGTTCCTTTTAAAATGTGTTCCCAAGAGTGTGAGAACTCAAGGTTTCTGTGAGGTCCCTACCTAACCACACTGGAGGGATCCACATGCCCCTGGGCCACCTGAGTGTCCCCAGTCTCAGTGGGGAAGGCAGGGGCCATTCCCCTGGGGGATGAATCCTATGAAACCTGGCTCTCAACAAGTAGACTCTCTCCCTTCCTAGCCCCGTGACTTGAGGCAAATCCTTTAACATCTGTGAGCTTGTTTCCTTATCTGTAAACAGGCTCACAATGGCTATCTTGCTATCCTTCATGAGGATTTTGAGAATTTCCGAAGGAAAATAAATCATTTATTCAACAAATATTCATCAATTGTCTAATATTGTGCTAGGCACTGTTCCAAGTACTAACAACCAGTAAACAAGACCTTCAGGGACAGAAAGTACATTTAAAAAAATAATAACATAAACGCTGAGAAGACAAATAAAGCAGGCTAAGGGGTATATGTGTGTGTGCCCACGTCAAGGAAGGTCTCCAAGGAAGTGACATTTGAACAGAGACCAGAATGCCATTTAAAGCTATGGCGTGAGATCACTAGAGAGAGTGAAGGTGACCAACGCCTCGCCAGCCTAACATCTAAATGGCATGAAGTGGAAAAGGACTTGATAAAGGAGAGACTGGGAGCAAACACCCTGAGAAAACCATACAGAAATCTGGTCAACGTAAGGCACCGGAACTGAAGCGCTGCTGTGCCGTTCAGGCTGCCACTGCTTCCAAGAGGGTGGCGCTGTGCCATTTAGATCACTGCATATCATGACGGGTCAGCAAGTTGGGGTCAGGAATAAAACCTCTAGTGGCATCTCTGCAGCTCACTAATGCTCTTGGGAGATGGAGTGTGGGGTGGGTACAGGGGATGGGAGGAAGTACCGAGTTACAGCATAGGGACTACCCGTGTGAGGAGCGAGGCAGCACATGCAGACGCAGGGTGGCCAGGTGACGCAGCACCTGAACACCTGCTGTAGAGAAATTCACTGCAACCAATTAGACAATCTCTGCCCTCAAGGAGCTTATCGTTTTATTTAAGGCTTCAACATACGGTCTGTCTCCCCTGAGTAAAATGTAAGCTGCTTTGTATGCTGCCTAGAACCATGCTTGGCTCACAGTAGGTGCTTAATAAACACTTACTGAATGAATGAATGATCACTATCATCAGTTATCTGGTGTACAGTATTAGAACAGCCTCAGCTATAGAATCCACACTTCGAGACAGATCCTTGTGGAATTAAAAAAAAAAAAAAGAAAGTAAATAAAACCCAAGTATGTGGTCAACATTTGCTACGTATAAGACTCTGTGGTAAGTACTATGAGAGAGTCAGAAATAATATAAAGACCTCACCCTCAGGTCTGGCAGGAGACGAAGCTATCACTACCACCACTTCCCCCACCCCCCAAAAACCACAGTGCAAGGAAAAAGTGATCTGTGCCATAAAAGAGGGAAAGCCTGTGCGCAAAGAATAAAAATGTGACCCCCTAGCTGGGGGAATCAGCCAGTCACAAGAGAAGGCAACAAAAACAGCAGGAGCTACTGTTTACTTAGCATGACTGTCTGAAGGGCACACCATTAAGCACGTTTCATGCGTTATTTCCTTTTATTCTCTCAGCATCTCTTCAAAAGCCTTACAACTCAGAATGTTGTTTCTAGGACCTATAAGAACTGGTTAGAAATGCCAGCACTTGGGCACCATTGCATAACTATTGGATCAGAATTGGCATTTTAACAATTTTACAAGGAATTCGTATGTACTATATGTTTAAGCAGCACTGATTTAAAATTATTATTGTCTTTATCTTATTCATAAAGAAACTAAGTGAGAGAACTTAGGTGACAAATGGCTTACTCCAAATTACTCTGCTAGAGAGCCGCAGAGCCCCCTTTTGAAGCCAGACCTTACCCCAATGTTTGGGTTTTTAATCATTAAGTTTCATGGAAGAGCTGATGTCAGAGATACGGGGTGATGTTGGGGCATCCAGAGAAAAGATGAATGGGGACTGTGGACAGAGGAGAGGGTCAGCCAAGCCCCCAGGCAGGAAATTTTGGCTGGGCTTCCCTGGTGGCTCAGACAGTGAAGAATCTGCCTGCAATGTGGGAAACCTGGGTTTGATCCTTGGGTTGGGAAGATCAGTTGGAGGAGGGCATGGCAACCCACTCCAGGTTTCTTGCCTGGAGGATCCCATAGACAGAGGAGCCTGGTGGGCTATATAGTCCACAGGGTCATAAAGAATCAGACATGACTGAGCGACTAATCACAGCACAGAGGATACAGGAAGAAACTCAGTCTGGCTGAAGCTCTAGGAGTCTGAAGGGGTCGCGGAGAAAAATCAGCTGGTTCAGTTCCCTGCAGAGTTTTTGTTAACTTGAGGGCAGTAAGGAGCTGCCGTGAGTCCCAGCACAGATGGCCCTACCCATCCTGAGAAGAGTCAGACAAAAAGGGCCCAACCAGCTTCCAGTCGGGGTCCACCTCTCCCCCACCAGATGGCCCTGAAGGTGGGACTCAACAACCCTGTGCTCCTGTCCCATGTTTGTATAATGAAGAAAATGCACCTGCTTCCTACCTAGGGGAGGCCCCAGCAGTAGATCAAAGCGGTGGGAATTTTGCTTTTAACAAAAAAGCAAGGGAAAAGAGCCAGGACAGTTCAGGATTCTAGTATTTTCAAAGGAAAAACGAAGAAATTCTCATCCCCTGTTCTGAAGCGTACTAAATACAAACTGTATTAGTTGAGGAACCATAATAGGTTAATGATTTTAGACTTTTCTTCAAATCAAGTACATTTCCTAGAGCTTTGTTGATCTTAGTTTGAAAGTACACAGAGATTGAAATACAGTGAACCATGAAAGAGCTCCCCACACATACCTACACTTACACATGTACACACTCTACTGGAAAAGGAAACAAAGCTTAAAACCTTGAAGATGACAGATCTCATTTGGGCTTTTTATCATTTCTTCAAACCTCAGTACTCTTCAGCCTGAGAAACAACCAACTGTTTCTTACTCTCCGCTTTGAAATTTGATGACACAGACAAGAATTCTGTGTTCTGGCGCATTTACAGGGCTGAGTGTGGCTGGGAGCTATAAGGACCCGCTTTTTCTCCTTCAATGCACTGCCATTTATTCTCACCTAGGAGAGTGCACTGGGTCAAGGAAACCCAAAATCTGGATTTGAATTAGATTCTAGTTCACTGGGTGACCTTGAGGGGGCAGGGAAAGGTTGAGGGCTTACTAAATGCCAGGTGCTTTTTATATGCCATCTCAGTAAGCACTTCTAACCACCTGAGAGGTGGTAGTCTTCTCACACCCGATTCCAGGAATAAAGGTTATTCCATCTTTTATTCAGCAAGCAGTACAGCTGCCATTCCCAGCCTGGACTGAGTCCAAAGCCCCTGCATCCTAGTTTCCTTCCTAAGGTTCTGGGGTTCCTAACTTGTGCCATGATGGTAAAGGACCTTCTAACCTCACCATTACACAAAACTCACAGATCATGAAATAAGCATGAATTTACTCCTGCAATTATTATTCATTAGAGTATCACACAGTGTCTGAGCTGGATGTGACACAGCAAGACTCAGTTAGGAAGCCTGGGCCAAAGATTTAGGACCTCAAGCCAGTATTTGTGACAATCAAGGCACCTGTGCCCAGCAGCAGCCCTCTGGTCAGCAGGCAGCAAGTGTAGCAGCAGGAGGAGGAATGAACAGAGACCTTCAACCGACTCCAACCAACCCAGATGTTCTGGCGGCCTCCCTATGGCCTCCTCCCAGGCGGCTTGGTCTGCGGAGGAAACAGATCTTATGTCTCTTTCTCACCACCTCGTGCCTCTCCCTCTGCCACATACAGCTTCCCAGAAATTTCTCTTCAATCACTCTCAGCTTGAGACAATTCCACACCAAGTGATTATTATTTTACACCCGAGATCACATGTTCAATGGAGTCAGAACATCTGGGTCTCAGCTTCCTCATCTATTAAAGTGGTGGCAGGGGTGGGGGGCTAGATAATAAAACCCTCAGGAGTTGTTGTGAGACTACAATGAGACAATGAATGGAAATCACCTAACATTGAGCCTGACACATAGTAAACACACAACAAATAGTGATGAATTCCCTGTTACTGACTCTTTCCTTTCTCTAAATTCCTTTCTCTTTCTGTACTGCCTTTGAATCAACCCTCCAACTTCTTAGAAAAACAAATCATAGTAAGTGATGGTTTTCTGTAGTCAGATAAGATACAAGGAGAACAGAGATGGAGTGGAGGTCACAGCCGCCCTTCCTGGCCTACAAAGCAGACAGTCCCACCAGGCCGAGCAGCGGGTGCAGAGGATTCCTATTGCAACTGAGCTACCTGATGCCATTTGATGGCAAAGAGAATGAGGTTTCTTTTCAGAACAGCATCACTGAAAGAGCACTGGCAGCAACAGAAATCCACCCACGTAGGCACTGACCCTAAGTTCTGAGTGTCTATTCTAGTGAGTCTCTTGACTCCAAGAGCTAACAACAGAGAGCTTATCATTAGGGTTTATGTGGCATTTAAGGGAATGGATTTTTAAAGAAACACAAGAATAGAAACATAGTAGGTCTGGATCAATGGCAGCCCCAAGGCCCTCAGCAGCTGCAGTCTGGGTCTTCACTCATCACATGACTCAGCCACCCTCCAAGGATCTCCTCTATTCTCCTCTTGTTTGGAGTCTACATAACATTTCTCTCCTTCATGGCTTCTGCTTCCTCCTAAGATAGTTAGCCAGGGCTCCTCAAAGGCTTGACTCTACCTCATGGCTTCTCTATATATACCACTTCAGCCTCAATTTCTGTAGCTAAGTGTCCTTCTGTATCCGCAGTTTAAATGTCTAAGAGAACACGCGTCTTCTTTTACACTGGGTCACATCACAGGTCCCCGGTGAGGCCAGCAATTGGCTGTTCTTGGGTCTGATGTCCATCTCTCGTTAAGTTTTGACCAGGGTGTAGGGGTAGAGCAAGATTTTATGGTAGAAACACAGCTGTCTGGGGCTGCCACTCCATGAACAGGAGTTATGGATGTAGAAGTTTCCCTTAGAAAGGGCTGTGGGAATGGCAAGCACCACGGCTGACATGTTGAAAACATCTATACATACTAGAGCCCCACGCGTCTCCTGCTGTCAATCACCGAGATGTCCTCAGCCAACAATGCCAAGGTGCCCTGAGTGAGTAAAGGAATTGTTTGACCAGCCTCCTCCTTCCCTGTCAGTGGGCTTATGAATAGGTGATGTCCTCCCACTTTTTCTTGTAAAGATTAACAGAGTTAATTCCAATTGCAACCTCTCTAACCCTCTTCTTTCTTTGTATCTGTCAGCCATTACTCAGTGCAGTTGGACTGTGGTAGCTGTAACTTTCGTCTGCCCAGCACACTTTCCCTCTTCACAATTTTTATTTACTGTTGGCTGTGCTGGGTCTTTGCTGCTGCACACGGGTGGTGTGGCGGGTCTTTGTGGGGTATGCGGGCTTCTCACTGTGGTGGCTTCTCCCGTTGCAGGGCACAGGCTCTGAGCGCACATGCTTCAGTAGTTGTGGTGCATGGGCTTAGTAGGCCCTCAGGATGTGGGATCTTCCTGGACCAGGGATCAAACCTGTGTCCCTTCCACAGGCAGGTGGATTCTTAACCACTGGACTACCAGGGAAGTCTGCACCTTCCCTCTTTTGGCTTTTTTAGAAGAACTCCACTCCCACTTCATTTAGTCCTGAGTCTAGGGGCTGTCATGCAAAGTGCTTCAGCCCTTCATCACAGAGGATGGATCCCCGGCCCAAAGTAGATGATCAGAATAAACCATCCCCCCTTGCCAGGCATGGGGACAACTCAGACAACTCCATCTGAGGAACAAAGCCAAACTAAGACACACAAGGTTAAGTGACTATGAGAGATAGAGAAACACCCTAAGAATATTTTGGCCCCTGGATCCAGCTATGCCGTTTTATAAGCCAATAGAGTTTCTTTTAAAGTTAAGAGTACCTAAGCTGGTTATTTGCAACCAAAAGAGTCCTGACAGGTATACACAGAGTTTTCTTAAGGAAATTCTTTACACTCTCACTTTTTTTCCTCCCTTATCTCACTTGTTCCATCTCCCGGTCCTTAAATGACTCTAATCAAAGCTGGCACACTGTATTATAACAAGTTTACCATTAAGCGGCAAAGGAAAAGACAGTTCAAGTGGCCTAAGGTTTTGTATCATCCAAAAGAAGAGTAGAGGTATTTATCATTTCCATAATTTATCAACTTTGGTTAAATTAAAATTTCAAGGGTAACCATTAAAAGAAGAGCAAGAAGAGCATAATGTCCGTTTGAAACTAGAAGAAGGGGGTAAAAGCAGTGATTAAAAACAACCTCCCCAACAGGAAAAAGAGAGCTAAAATAAAGGGAGAACTAGCAGGACAAATGCGCTGAAACATAAAATATGACGACAAACTTAAACCTCAATACATCCATGGTTGTATTAAATGAATACGGACTAAATGTTCCAGCTAAGAGACAGACTATAAAAAACCAAACCCCAACTAGATGCTATTTATAACAGACATTCTTAAAACACACAGAAACAGAAAGGGTGAAACAAAAAGGATAGGAAAAGATATACCTTGCATAAACTAACCAAAAAAGATGGTATGGCTATACTGGTATCAGATAAAATAGAGTTAAGGCTAAAAAATATAAGGTTAGTACACCAAGAAGTAGAACAACTTCATATTTGTATGCATTTGATACTTGGGCTCAAAGATATAAAAGCAATACATTAAAAGGTAAAATAGACAATGGCATTATCATAGTTGTATATTTTAACACACTTCTCTATAATAGCTAAGATAAGCAAAAAAAATCAGTAAGGATCAAGAATTTAAAATAATTAATAAACTTGATCTAATGGCATTACACAGAACTATTACAGAGAATCCAATAATTAAAGAATACAAATTATTTTCAAGCACACATATAACACTTATAAAAACTCAAAACAGAGCCCTAACAGAAATTTCAACAAATTTAAAAGATTAAGATTATACAGAACAAGCTCACTGACTACAATCAATTAATAAAAGATAACTAGAAAATACTCATATCCTTGGAAATGAAGAAAACATTTCTAAGATACCTATGAGTCAAAAGGGCAATCACACTGGATACTAGAAAGTGTTAATGAATGAATAAAATACTACATATCAAAACTCATGAGCTCTGACTAAACAGTATTTGGAGAAAAATGCTTAACTTTAAATGTAAAGAATAAAAATAAAAAGTATAGAATTTAATGAACTAAGCATCCATTTCAAAAAGTTAGAGGAAAAAATAAAAAAAATACAAGGAAAGTAAAATTCTTTTTTAAAAAAGCAGAATTTAATGAAATAGAAAACCCAACCATGGAGAAAACCAGTAAAGACAAAAGTTGGTTCTTCAAAAGAAACCTCTACTGAAGCTCAAGAAGAAAAAAGAGAAGGCATAAAAATGAAATCAGATGGAAAGAGGATATTGCTACAGATGTTGCAGACATGAAAAGGGAAAGGAAATATTACAAACTTTATATAAATAAATTTGAAACTTTAAAAGGGACACATTCCTGAAAAATATTACTCAAAAACTTAAGAAGAAATTGAAAAATTTGTCCTAGAAGCATTAAAAACATTGAACCTGTGGTTAAAAATAACATAATAAAATAAACTTCCAGATCCAGGTCGCTCTGTCACAGAGTTCTTTCTTACATTCAAGGGACAAAGGAGGGAAACCAATACGGATGGTGGAAGCAGGAGTTGATGGGCATGATTTGATCTTTGGACCAGTGGTAGTGGCAGGGTTTGTAGCTTGTCCCACTCACCTTATACTTGTGAGTTTCCCCAGAAACTGTGACTAACCAGAATCCTGGAGAGGCTGTCCTCAGATGGAGTGAAGTTGACGTAGAAGGGAAAGGTTTGACTATAGGGAATACCACTGGTGCCCCACCCAGATCCTCTTTACTGCCTAGCACACCCAACCCCCAGACAGAAGTGTCAGCTGCTAACAACACACTGATGTCTCTTCTCCAGAAAACTGCCACCTCACCTAGTTATCCTTCTCTTCCTCTCCTCCCTCCATCCTGCTTCCTTCATTCTCCTTTTCCTGACCACTTCTTCCAATGCATCATTTGAGTGTTAATCTCCACTAAGGTCCTGCTTCAACAGAACAGGATCTAAGATAAACAGCTAGGAGGACGAAAAGAGTCACAGGGCAGGAGAAGGTACTTTTAAAACATATAACTGACAAGGAACCACTACCCAAAATTTATACAGAACTCAGATAAATCAACAAGAAAAGCTGAAAAATAGGCAAAAGACTGAATAGGCAGCAAACAACAGATGCCATCTGATTAACCAATAAAAAAGTGCTCATCAGTAGTAACCAAGGAAAGAAAATTAAAACCACAGAGATATCAATAAAAACCACCTACAAGAAGAGTTTAAAATTTTTAAATTGACAATACCAAGTCACTGCAAGGATGTGAAAAAACAGGAACTGTTACATATTGCTGGTAGCAAAGTAAATTGCGACAATCACGTGGAAAACCGTATGGCACTATCTAGCAAAGAAATTCTACTTCAACATATAACCTAAAGAAACTTGTTCACAGGACTTCCCTGGCTATCCAGTGGCTGGGACTCTCTGCTTTCACTACAGGGCGCACGGGTTTGATCCCTGGTCGGGGAACTATGATGCCACACGCTACGCAGCATGGTCAAAAAATTTTAAATAAAATAAAATGGTTAAATGGTGAATTTAAAAAATAAATACATAAAAAATTAAGAAACTCATTCACATACACAATAGAAAATGTCTAAGGATGTTCATGGCGGCACTGTTCTTTACATTTAGAAACTATATCATAAGATACTTGTAAACACAAGGATGAATAACACTACTGTGCCATATTCATATCATGAAACACTGCTAGCGATGAAAATAAGTGCAGTCACCACATGGATTCAGCTCACAAACAAGCTGAGCAAAAGAAGCAAACACAAAAAGCACACAATATGATTCTACACGTATAAAGTTAGAAACCTAGCAGAAAAGTAACTGTATCGCTGAGAATGCAAACATAGGTGACAAAACTACAAAGAAAAGCAAAGAAGCGATAATCACAAAAGTCAAGATAGTTTCTTCCAAGGAGGCGGTTTTGATTTGGAAGGGGGTGCTATGGACTACTGGCAATGTACTATTTCTTGACATAGGCAGTAGTTACATGTGTATTTTCCTTAGAACTGTGAAACGATACATTTATGGATTTTACCCACATGCATTCTTGTTGTATTTCTCTGTTTTTTTAGGCTGTGCCTGAGACATGCAGGATCTTAGTCCCCCGGCCAGGGATTGAACCCGTGCCCCCTGCAGTGGAAGCATGGAGTCTTGACCACTGGATGTCCTGTGTCACATACTTTTAAAAGTTTAAAACAAGACAATAAAATAAACATATTGATTACCGTTTGACTCTTACCTATGAAAAGTGAGGTGAGTTGGCACCCAAAGTCCTGGTGGAGCTATCTGGTTGAAGGTTGGCATTCCTGAGTATTCTTGGTAGGCAAAATCCTGGAGAGGAGTAAAAGCGATTTGCCAAAAAGCCATGGGTTAGGGTTAGGACGAGAAAGGATTCAGCTCCCAAATCCTGAGAAAAGCCTTGAAAATACATAACTCTACTGCGTGGTCTGAGGTGACCCCAACCAAGGCTGCCTCTATGTGCTTCCCAAATAGGGGAGACTGGGGGAACCAGCTTAGTCTCAAGCTCCACATATGCCCTTTGGGAGAATGGCTAAGCACAGTGGCATAAATTTAAAAAGCTCCAACCTTGGAATACAAGCATGGGATCAACTGGCAGGGCCGTGGTCCAATAAGGGCACTGAGCAGCAGTGGACACACTTCCTTAAATGGTGCAGGACAGCAGTTCAATAGTAACATGATACAGCTGTGTCAGAAACAATGTGGGTAGACTGCTCAGACTACTGTTCTCTCCCTTCTGGAGAGTAAGACTGACTTCTTTGGACTGTCTGAGCCCCCAGGGGGCTTGGAAGTGGGAGACTTCGTAATTCTCACTAATGCGGGCATTAAGAGACTTGGGAGATTATTTGGAAAAATAAAGAAATATAGGGCTGCTTGGAACCCAACTGGTTTTGAAATGAGATGTATGGTTAAACATCCAAAATGAAAAGACAAAATATTAACCAAATGAGTCTGCTTATCTACCTTTATGAACATATTAGCATGTGTACAGGTAGGAACTAATACATCCCTAGGCTAAAAGAAAGACTAACGAGGGAAATAAGGAAACATTTCAAAGCAAGCCCATAATAGGTGACTTAAGAGAAGATTCATTCATTAAGGTAAACTGAAAGGACAAAATGCTTCTTGTACTATTATTATTATGTGCCTGACACACGCAGAAGGAACTGGTTTCTTTTACATCTTCCTTGAAAAGCATCTCAGTATCTTCTTGGTTTCCCAGGACACCATCTTTACCACCTCTTAAAGCTCTCACTTGCTCCCAATCTACATCTTTATCAGAGCCCCACTGATTTGCCCCTTCGGATTATCCCTCTAAAGATTCTGAGATACCTAAACCAGGGTCTATATGTGTTGTTGTTCTGGGTTTTTTTTTCCGTTTCTACTTATTACCACTCCCCTTGGCCCTGCCACTGATGGATGCTTGTTAAAGGAAAGAAGGAAAGAGGCTGGGAGGGAGCAAAGGATATTATGGCTGCACTGCAACTGAAAAAAACAGAGAACCACCATCAGAAAACAAACTGCAGGGAACTGGGGACTACCTGACCATGTATTACTTAACAGCTACTTGTGTTATCATAAAAATACAATTCATCTGATAACCATGGAAACCAAAAAGGCACCGAGGTGAGGGTGGCCCTTTTCAGAAATCTAAAAACAATAAGAGGGCTGCCTGAAACCAGAAAAAGAAATCCAAGCACTGTACGCCTGAGGAAATCCTTTACTAAAAGGCCTGACAAAGCAGCGCTTTCTCCAGTCTCTAAAATCTCACCAGGCTTCAACAAGGGCGCTGGGACTGCTGGGGCTGATCATGAAACTATTCAGGCCTCTGTGTGCATCCGTCCTTTGGGGCCAGCTGCTATGAGGAAGGCTCCCTGGGACCTATTGTTATTTTAAAATGTACTAAGAACTGGCAGAGGAATACATATGTGTGTGTTTCTTCTCCAGATCCTATTAGGTACACAAGCACCCAGTAAGTGGTCCATATATACTTGTTGAATAAATGACGAAGTCCGGTTAAAATTCAGGGAAAGTACAGCATCTGGTAAACAGTGTGTGTTCTTTCCACCACCCAGTGCCAACATCCTGTCGGGTTCTGAGAAAATCAAAGTCCTGTCCTCAGTTCTGGGTCCAGTTTCTCCATTTGCCCAAGGAGACAACTGGAGTAGATGGTTTCCCAGGCATCTTCCAGCTCTGACAGTCAATCACTGTATTGTGCTTTTTTTGGTGGCAGCACACGCCTGGCACTTCTCTTTCCCCTCAGAGGGAATCTGATACCCATCTGCTCCAATACATTAATGTTCCCATCCTGACTGACTCACTTGGTAGAAACAACAGGTTCACATGCCAACTGTAAATGAGAAGGCAAAGGGGGCCCAGACAGAAACGGGGAAGAACTCCACTTGGCCCCGTTCTTAGGAAATCAGTACAGTACTCTTTTTAGGAATAAATATACAGAAACGGAAGTGTGATGATTCTAAACATCCCTCACCTGAATGACTCTCTAGCTTACTAATACCTGTACTAATAGCAAATTATTGAGCATTTCTGTGCCCGACACGGTGCTAAGCCCTATTACACTTAATCCTCACAACAATCTCATGAGCTAATTACTGTTGTTATCTTCTTCTAACAGATAGGGTTCTATCCTGCTCGAGGTTGCACAGTAAGTGGCAGAGCTAGGATATGAATCCAGGTGTAACTGACACCCTGAGTTCTGGCTCTTCAGATGGCTTTTCCACCTGTTCTTCATTGTGGTCCTGTGAGCGAGGCAGGGCAGGAGTGATCACCTTTACTTTAAAGATGGAGAAACCAGTCTCGGGACAGGCTTTGCGATTTGCACAAAACACATAAGACATAAAAGGTGCCTGGCCTCAAACACTCGCTCCTGCGTTCCGAGATGAGGGTTCTTCCCATCTTCCTCTTCGACTTCATTAACAGACTCGCACAACCTCCAGGCTGAAGGCAACCGCAGAGATCCACCTTCCTGGCCCCGTTTCACAAGAGGGGAAACCAAGGCACAGATGTTCTCCGGAGCAGCTGAGCCTCCAGGTGCCAGCAGAGCGCGGGGCCGCGGGCGGCCTGAGGGCAGCCCTCCCGCTGCAGCCAGGGCCAGGTGCTCAGACTCCTCGGCCGGCAGCCTCGCGAAGCGCCCGAGGTCCCCGGGAGGCAGCCCCAGGGCGCCCGAGCCCCCTCCCCCGGGCCGCCCCCCGCTCCGGGGCCAGGGCATCCCGGGGTCTCGGGCTGTCTCCCCCTTACCTCGCCGGGAGCTGTCCGGGGCGCTAGCCCACAGCACCGCGGGCCTCGGGCGCCGGGGCCGCAGCCACCTGAGCGAGGACTGCGGCGCGGGGCCAGGGGCGGGCAAGCCTCGAGCCCCGCCTAGGGGCGGTATTTGCAGCGCTGGTGCGGGGCGGCAGCCGTCACGTGACGCGCGGGGAGGGGATGCCGGGAGCGGCGGGCGCGCGGCCGGGCTGGGCTTCCGGACCACCGCGGCGGAAAGGAACCCGGAGTCTCCTCTGGGAGGGTAGGGAGAGGGAGACGTGAACGGGGCGGATGAGGCTTCAGACGCTACGAAGTTGCTCGCCGAAGGACGATTAAGGCTGGTACTGCATGGCCCCCTGGAGCAGAAATAGAATCGGTGGGTGGAAATTGCAGGCAGGCGACTGGGGTCACTATGAAGAAGATTCTTCCAGTCACCAGTTATCTATCGGTGTAATAGGCTGTTCTAGGAGGTAATGAGCAACTTTGTAGGTGTGCACAGAGGGGCTGGTTCATTCATTCAACGAACTGACCGCTGGCTATGGTCCAAACAATATGCTGGGAGTATATATTAAATAATTTTATGTATACACACTACCTGTCACATACTTGTTGCTGCTGCTGCTGTTATTATGGGCACAGACGTGAACAAAGCTGATGTGGCTTCTGTCCTCCTTAAGTTAATTTCTGAGTGACGAAGGTAGACATTAATCAGATAGCATATAAATAATTTGTAGTAAGTGCATGGGAAGAACCCAGATTTAAAACTAGGGGGCAAGGAAGGGTGGTCAGGAGTTAGCCAGACAGAAGAGAGGCCTGTAAAGCCTGTATGAAAGCTCTTGGGTGGGGTGGGGCGGAGAAGAGAAGATTGCTCTTTGGGTAAATGGAAGATGTCCAGTTTGTCAGAAGCTTATTGTGTTGACAGAGAACAGTGTAAGTGAAATTAAAGCCAGGTAGGGATCAGATCATGCAACATTTAGTAAGGCACAATAAGGATTTAAAAATTTTATGTAAAAGGAAGGCAAAGAAGGGGTGAAGGATATGGGTGATTTGAGACCCCCCTCCCTTTTTTAGTATGATAGGAGTCGTGGGGAAGATCCCTTGAAAAAGGAAATGGCAACCCACTCCCATTTTCTTGCCTGGAAAATTATGTGGACATAGGAGCCTGGCAGGCTACAGTCCATGGGTTCACAAAGAGTCAGACCAAACCTTAATAAAAAAAAAAAAAAGAAGAAGTATGCCAGCTACTATGTGGAGAATAGACAAAATAAGAGTGGAAGCATGCAGATTGGTTAAAACTTGGACTGGAGTGATGATAGTGAAGATGGAAGTCGATTCAAGGAACTTTATTGAGGTAGTCAGCCTCAAGGCTTGATAGGGGAAACTAGGGGGATTCCCCAGTCTTTTAGCTTAACGTGATTGGATCCATGAAAATGCTATTTTGTGAAGTATTATCAGTGTCAGTTCAGTCGCTCAGTCATTTCCAACTCTTTGCGACCCCATGAACTGTAGCACGCCAGGCCTCCCTGTCCATCACCAACTCCTGGAGTCCGCCGAAACCCATGTCCATTGAGTTGGTGATGCCATCCAGCCATCGCATCCTCTGTCGTCCCCTTCTCCTCCTGCCCCCAATCCCTCCCAGCATCAGGGTCTTTTCAAATGAGTCAGCTCTTTGCATCAGGTGGCCAAAGTATTGGAGTTTCAGCTTCAATATCAGTCCTACCAATGAATATTCAGGACTGATCTCCTTTAGGATGGACTGGTTGGATCTCCTTGCAGTCCAAGGGACTCTCAAGGATCTTCTCCAACACCACAGTTCAAAAGCATCAATTCTTTGGTGCTCAGCTTTCTTTATAGTCCAACTCACACATCCATATATGACTACTGGAAAAACCATAGCCTTGACTAGACAGACCTTTGTTGGTAAAGTAATGTCTCTGCTTTTTAATATGCTATCTAGGTTGGTCATAACTTTCCTTCCAAGGAGTAAGCGTCTTTTAATTTCATGGCTGCAGTCACCATCTGCAGTGATTTTGGAGCCCCCAAAAATAAAGTCAGCCACTGTTTCTACTATTTCCCCATCTATTTGCCATGAAGTGATGGGACCAGATGCCATGATCTTAGTTTTCTGAATCTTGAGCTTTAAGCCAACTTTTTCACTCTCCTCTTTCACTTTCATCAAGAGGCTCTTTAGTTCTTCTTCACTTTCTGCTATAAGGGTGGTGTCATCTGCATATCTGAGGTTATTGATATTTCTCCCCGCAATCTTGATTCCAACCTGTGTTTCCTCCAGCCCAGCGTTTCTCATGATGTACTCTGCGTATAAGTTAAATAAGCAGGGTGACAATATACAGCCTTGACGTACTCCTTTTCCTATTTGGAACCAGTCTGTTGTTCCATGTCCAGTTCAAACTGTTGCTTCCTGACCTGCATACAGGTTTCTCAAGAGGCAGCTCAAGTGGTCTGGTATTCCCATCTCTTGAAGAATTTTCCACAGTTTATTGTGATCCACACAGTCAAAGGCTTTGGCATAGTCAATAAAGCAAAAATAGATGTTTTTCTGGAACTCTTTAGCTTTTTCGATGATCCAGAGGATGTTGGCAATTTGATCTCTGTTTCCTCTGCCTTTTCTAAAACCAGCTTGAACATCTGGAAGTTCATGGTTCACGTACTGCTGAAGCCTGGCTTGGAGAATTTTGAGCATTATAGCGTGTGAGATGAGTGCAATTGTGCAGTAGTTTGAGCATTCTTTGGCATTTCCTTTCTTTGGGATCGGAATGAAAACTGACCTTTTGCAGTCCTGTGCCCACTGCTGAGTTTTCCAAATTTGCTGGCATATTGAGTGCAGCACTTTCACAGCATCATCTTTCAGGATTTGAAATAGCTCAACTGGAATTCCATCACCTCCACTTGCTTTATTTGTAGTGATGCTTCCTAAGACCCACTTGATTTCACATTCCAGGATCCAGGAACTATTATAAGGGGAACATATTTGGTGGGGGCGTTGGGGGGATGGGTGTCAAGAACTCAATATTGGACTTGTTAAATTTTAAATGCCTGTGTGTCAGCCAAATGGAGATCAAAAGATATTTTGATACAGACCTCTGGATTTTGGAAGAAAATGTCAACTACAGAAATCTAACCTCAAAGACCTACAGGACCTTCTGGAACTAACACTAAAAAAGATGCCCTTTTCAACATAGGGGACTGGAATGCCAAAGCAGAAAGTCAAGAGATACCTGGAATAACAGGTAGATTTAGCCTTGGAGTACAAAATGAGGCATGGAAAAGGCTAATAGAGTTTTGCCAAGAGAATGCACTGGTCATAGCAAACACCCTCTTCCAACAACACAAGAGACAACTCTACACATGGACATCACCAGATGGTCAATATCAAAATCAGATTGATTATATTCCTTGCAGCCAAAAATGGAGAAGCTCTTTACAGTCAGCAAAAACAAGACCAGGAGCTGCCTGTGGCTCAGATCATGAACTCCGTATTGCCAAATTCAGACTTAAATTGAAGAAAGTAGGGAAAACCAGTAGACCATTCAGGTATGATCTAAATCAAATCCCTTATGATTATATAATGGAAGTGACAAATAGATTCAAGGTTTTAGATCTGATAGAGTGCCCGAAGAACTATGGATGGAGGTTTGTAACATTGTACAGGAGGCTGTGGTCAAAACCATCCCCAAGAAAAAAAAATGCAAAAGGCAAAATGGTTGTCTGAGGAGGCCTTACAAATAGCTGAGAAAAGAAAAAAAAAAAAAAGGCAGAGGAGAAAAGGAAAGATATATCCATCTGAATGCAGAATTCCAAAAATAGCAAGGAGAGATAAGAAAGCCTTCCTCAGTGATCAGTGCAAAGAAACAGAGGAAAACAAATGGGAAAGACTAGAGATCTCTTCAAGAAAATTAGAGATTCCCAAGAGAACATTTCATGCAAAACTGGGCACAATAAAGGACAGAAATGATATGATTCTAACAAAAGCAGGAGATATTAAGAAGAGGTGGCAAGAATACACAGAAGAACTATACAAAAAGATCTTCATGACCCAGATAACCACGATGGTGAGATCACTCACCTAGAGCCAGACAGTCTGGAGTGTGAGGTTAAGTGGGCTTTAGGAAGCATGACTACAACCAAAGCTAGTGGAGGTGAGGGAATTCCAGTTGATCTATTTCAAATCCTAAAAGATGATGCTGTGAAAGTGCTGCACTCAGTATGCCAGCAAATTTGGAAAACTCAGCAGTGGGCACAGGATTGCAAAAGGTCAGTTTTCATTCCAATTCCAAAGAAAGGCAATGCCAGAGAATGTTCAAACTACTGTACAATTGCACTCATCTCACACTCTAGCAAAGTAATGCTCAAAATTCTCCAAGGCAGGCTTCAACAGTCATGAACCAACAACTTCCAGATGTTCAAGCTGGATTTAGAAAAGGCAAAGGAACCAGAGATCAAATTGCCAAGATCTGGATCATGGAAAAAGCAAGAGAATTCCAGAAAAACATCTATTTCTGCTTCATTGACTATGCCAAAGCCTTCGTATCACAACAAACTGTGGAAATTTCTTCAAGAGATGGGAATACCAGACCACATGACCTGCCTCCTGAGAAATCTGTATGCAGGTCAGGAAGCAAGAGTTAGAAACGGACATGGAACAATGGACTGGCTCCAAATTGGGAAAGGAGTACGTCAAGACTGTATATTGTCACCTGCTTATTTAACTTATATGCAGAGTACATTATGCAAAATGCAGGGCTGGATGAAGCACAAGCTGGAATCAAGATGCCAGGAGAAATATCAATACCACCCTAATGGCAGAAAGCAAAGATGAACTTCATCACCTCTTGATGAAGGTGAAAAAGGAGAGTGAAAAAACTGGCTTAAAACTCAAAATTCAAGAAACTTAAGATCATGACATCCGGTTCCATAACTTCATGGCAAATAGATGGAGAAACAATGGAAACAGTGACAGACTTTTATTTTGGGGGCTCCAAAATCACTGCAGATCGTGACCACAGCCATGAAATTAAGAGGCTTGCTCCTTGGAAGAAAAGCTATGACCAACCTAGACAGCATGTTAAAGAGCAGATATGTTACTTTGCCAACAAAGGTCCATGTAGTCAAAGCTATGGTTTTTCCAGTAGTCATGTATGGATGTGAGAGTTGGACCATAAAGAAAGCTGAGCGCCATAGAATTGATGGTTTTGGGCTGTGGTGTTGGAGAACTCTTGAGAGTCTGTTGGACTGCAAGGAGATCCAACCAGTCCATCCTAAAGGGTATCAGTCCTGAATATTCACTGGCAGGACTCATGCTGAAGCTCCAATACTTTGGCCACCTGATGCTTAGAACAGTCATTGGAAAAGACCCTGATGCTGGGAAAGATTGAAGACATGCGGAAAAGGGGACGACAGAGGATGAGATGGCTGGATGGCATCACCAACTCGATGGACATGAGTTTGAGCAAGGTCTGGGAGTTGGTGATGAACAGGGAAACTGGGGATGCTACAGTCCATGGGGTCACAAAGAGTTGGACACAACTGAGCAACTGATCTGAACTGAATCTAAGAATGCTGTGAAAAACAAATCATTGCAGCATACTGAGGTTTGAAATAGCTGACTTCAGTGATCCCACTGACATATCTCAGTCCTTAGTTCTATACAATGTATTCTCTAAAAATATATTCCATCTATTAATACCATATGATGAATTGTTATTATTACAGATTCTGGGTGAGGCCTGAGTTACCATGCAGCTTTTCTTTTATAAATGGAAAGAAAAACACAAAAACACACGCACGCTAAGCCTAAGGCCAACAATTTATTTTAAGCAAAGTCAAAGTTGTACACACTAGCTAGATACAAATAGCAGACCACTCTGACTTAGGTCAGATCAGAACAGGGGAAGTTCAGACTACATCACACTACAATGGGCGTGATGATTTATCTCATTATCTTTGGGCAAAGCTATAACATGTTTAATCCTTTGAAGGGTGTCCCATTGTATGAAACTGGCAGTCTTGACGTCTGTCAAAAAGCAATCAAAAGCCCGAGTTTCTGGATTTGTGCCAGCCAACATTATTGTTTTGGCGTTTCTATGAAACAAGCCTTTCAAAGGAGTGTAACAGCTTTCTACAAGAGCATGCTGTCTCTCTCATTGGTACAAACATCACTTGCCACATGGAAATTTTGTTTTTAAGTATGTGCTTAAATACAAGAACATCATTTGTAAACTGCATCCTTCTGCCCTCACCTCATCTATGCCTGCCTCTATCCCACCACTAGATGTGCATTGATTTTTCTCCTACATTAGAAAGGACCTGCGCATCTTTGCATTCTGGCACATAGTTGGTATTTATTGTAAAATGAGTAAGTACACCTACATCATCTCCTTAACCATGTGAACGTAATTTCCCTTGTGGTATAGAAAAGTGAGGCTCAGAGTGATTTGTCCAGGGTCAATATAGTAGACATCTGCTATTCCTTTTTGGCTGTCCAGTATCTGAATTCATGCCTACATTTGGGAATTCCCCATCCTATGAACTTGCTGGCAATCAGAGCATGCCTTTCACTACAGAAGCTGAAATTGATTTTTTCTTTACTTTTCCACGTGACCCTGATGCTATAAATTAAATATTCCTTGGACTTGGAATCAGAGATACAACAAAGTTGTATCTTGGAATAATTCTTTATGGCAACCATAGCAAATGCAGCAAGATGTTTTCTGAGCAATACTGGCTGCCATGATAGTCCAGGGACCTGTGGCTTGGTAGTAAGTGGTGGCATCTGCTGCTGCTAAGTCACTTCAGTCATGTCTGACTCTGCGACCCCATAGACGGCAGCCCACCAGGCTCCCCCGTCCCTGGGATTCTCTGGGCAAGAACACTGGTGTGGGTTGCCATTTCCTTCTCCAATGCATGAAAGTGAAAAGTGAGAGTGAAGTCGCTCAGTCGTGTCCGACTCTGTGTGACCCCATGGACTGCAGCCCACCAGGCTCCTCCGTCCATGGGATTTTCCAGGCAAGAGTACTGGAGTGGGGTGCCATTGCCTTCTCCAAAGTGGTGGCATCTAATCCTCAGCAAAGGTGGTGTCCTCACTGCACCAGTTGCATGGAGTGACAAAGGGGGATGTTCCAGTTGCCTAGTCTCCAGGCCTCCTGGTGATGCTACCTATAATCCTTTATAATGAATTACTTTTCTCCTTACATCTACCAAAACTGGATTTTAGTGTTTGCAAGTTAAAAAATCTGACTCATAGAGTCACGTAATAGCAGAGCTGAGGACTTTGAACTGATTCTGGTGTTCCTTCCTAACATAAACCTGTACTCTTCAACAGCCCACATTTTCTACATTACATTTTGACGTCTCTGAATCACCCTTTATTCCCCAAATTTATCTTTTAATGTCAGGGGATTGTTGAATATTTCAGTCGCACAGTGAGGCAGCTGCCAAGGAACAGTTTCAAATGTAGCAGCATCACTGTACAGTTGTTCATGTAATATTAAAATTTCTTTGTATTCTTATCCTTTATAGGCCTAAGCAGAAAATGAAAATACTACGTATGTGACTGAGAAACGGGTGAAAATAATCAGAAGTGCTTAGAGCAGATCTTTAGGTTTAGCAGAATGCTTATTGGACTAAAGTCAGCTGTGTATTTCTGAAGACAATTTAAGAACCTTTTATATAACTGAAAATATTTCATAAGGTACTGTGTTTAAGAGTGTAAGTGATTGTGTAATGTGTTTACATCTCAGCAACAAGTCGATTCAACTTTTAGATGTACACTTTGTATGTTTTTGTGAACTTGCACAAAAGCAGGCAAATGGTACCACCTCCACTCCAGTACTCTTGCCTGGAAAATCCCATGGACGGAGGAGCCTGGTGGGCTGCAGTCCATGGGGTTGCTAAGAGTCGGACACGACTGAGTGACTTCCCTTTCACTTTTCACTTTCATGCACTGGAGAAGGAAATGGCAACCCACTCCAGTGTTCTTGCCTGGAGAATCCCAGGGACGGGAAGCCTGGTGGGCTGCCGTCTGTGGGGTCGCACAGAGTCGGACACGACTGAAGCGACTTAGCAGCAGCAGCAAGCATAGCTGTAATACTGAGTGCACGCAAGTAGCAACTGTTCATGTCTCTTGGGTGACGTCTGTAATAGAGGAGGGAAGAATCTTGGTGCTTTATTTATAATTTATTATTGTAGCCTTTAAAAAATAGGTTACTGAGACTTTCTTGTGTTGTGTAACTTGGAATTGCAGTATATATACTAGCCAGCAGATGTCAGGATGGGATCTCTTTCTTAAAACTCAAGTATGAAAACACAATAAACAACAGGAGTTCCTGAAAGAATCAACGGTCTTCTTGCTCTTCAGTGCTCAATACACTTCAGTCACACTTCACAGTCTTCCTTAACACATATACTTTAGCATTTTTTCGACCCCTCCTCCCCCCAGCACTTTTATGGGGACAGTTCCTATTCATCCAGATCAGTCACTTCCACGGGGAACCCTCCCTGCTTCTTCCCCATCCCAGGAGGCCAGGGCTCCTTTATTCCATGTTCTTACAGCCACGTTAGTTTACTCTCATAGCAGTTTACATAATGACTTAATTATTGATGAATTTAGGTAATATCCAACTCCCCTATTTTGTAAGCCTCTTATGGATTGGTACAATGACTGAAATCTTCTCTTCTGTATCCCTCACCTACCACAATGCCTGGTCCTCTGTAGTCACTAAATAAAATAAGTATCTGTGAATGTGAACACCTCCACCAAGGAGACTGGGAATATTTTTGGAGGCCTAGACAACAGGTAGTGTCTGAAAGCCACTGGTTGCTTTAAAAAATAGATTTCCTAAGCTCCATCCATAGCAGCTCTGATTCAGTAGGTCTTTGTTTAAAAGCTTCTTGTGTGGTTTGCAGCCTGCTTTGGAAAAGCCCTCTGCATGTGGTGCCCGACACTGCCAGTGTTCTTTTCCCTATTATACTTGAACCTCTCCTTTGGCAAGAGGCATCTGTGTATGAAAACTGTCCCTAGTATGCATTCTTTGATTCCCAAGTACCTGACACCTAGCCTAGCAGCCACTGACTCTTAAAATTTTATGTGAAAAAAAATGTTACCCATAAACATGAAGACATATTTATCATAAGAGTTCTTTTCCTACCAAGAAATGAGTACTACAAATATGCTATTTTACTATCTTATTTACATATGGAATTGGAAGGAAGGAAATAAGTGATAATCTGAGTCTACAGTATCTAGCACCGTTTCTGGCATCCCCCCTGCTCCCCCCTCCACCCCGTTCTTCTTCTGCTATTCACTGTAAACTCAAGAAAGGTGAAATTACTAACAGTGGTCTCAGTTTGATATGCTTAAGAAAACAGGCTGAAAAAAATTTTAAGTGCTTTCTGTCAGATCAGGAATAAATAAGCACCTTGCAACTTAGGGAACAATAAAGTAAAAAATACAAATTCTTTTTATGGTGATGAACTTCTAAGCAGTAGAAGGCTTGCTAACAACAGTGAGGGTTTGGTTAGAGGAAAAAGTAGATGTTAAATTAAATGCCCTTCTCTTCAGCTTCTTTAACAGCATCATTGTTTCACTAAGCTAACAACAGTATTTTACTAAGAATGATTTTCTCAAGATTTAATAGGTTTAAGGTTTAACTTACACTTTTATTTTTATGTTCAGTAAAGAATCCATGTCTTACACTTGTGACCAATGAAAACAATGGTTATTACAAAAATTGAGTGAAATTCTATAATTGATGTGAAGGTTCAATAGAAAGCTTGTTAAATTTTATTCAGAAGTATACCGAAAATATATAGATGTTGAATTTTACTAATGATGGTAAGATGAGCAGTTCATTAGATCATTTCCTGGTTCTAATTTTCATCTAGCACATTTCTAAACTTTTTTTTTTTGCAATATCTTTATTATTTCAAGTAATTTATATATTGTTTTTCTTCTATCAGCTGAGATAATCAGAGACAATACAATTTGAATTTGGGGAAGACGAGCATCACATACGTTCCCACTGCTGTATCACACCCAGCAGGAGTCTTCATTATGTTTCCACACTGTCCCATAAAAAGTAGTCTTCAGTCTCTTGGTATCACAAACATATGTGCACTTAGCTACTTTCTTCCCTCCTAAATAAACATATAAATTGGGGGAGAGTAAGTTATAGTAGGTCAGCTGTGGTCCTTGTCAGATGACTATATATACCTTAGCTGTGAAACCAACAAGCTGACCTAATGGAAACAGTTCAAAAGGTCACGTTAGTGATACACATCCTCTTTGGAAAACAAACTAAAGGATTCTGTTTTTCAGAATAGGGACTTTTCTCTCCACTGAAAGGAAAGGAAAGGTATTTTGGGCCAAAAGATCAGATAGGAAAACCAAGAGTCTGTGCAGAATCTCTACCATAAATAAAGAGGACTGAGGAGTGAAGCCTGGGACACCAGTGTCAGAGGTTAGAGATGAAGAGCCAGCAAAAGAATCTGAGGAAGGGTGGGTGAGTGGAACAGAAAAGGCAGATAAGAGGAAAATCAAGCAGGCCTGGTAAGGTGGTTAAAATAGCAAGGAAGTGTGTTGAATGCTGCTGAAAGGGCAAGACAGGTTAGTTAACCTTGACAAGAGCAGTTTCAAAAGATTGGTGGGGATGCAAACCTAACTGGAATGGGTTCGGGAGATAACAGGAGGAAGGAATGAAAATAGAAACAGCCTTCTTGAAGCATTTAACTGAGAGCAGAGAAATGGGATGGAAGACGGAGAGGGGTGAGGTTTCAAGAGCATTATGGTGGATGCTGTGCTGAACCACCCAGATTTCAACTTTGGATGAAGGAACTCAATCCGCCAGCAGCTATGAGGGTTGGCTACAGATACCACACAGCTGCATCCCCCTCAGGAGATGCCTTCAGCTGAAGGAAGCTGCCTGCATACAGTACACCAGCCCAGCAGCCCCTGTGCAGTGGCTAGGCAATGCAAGGGCAGAAAGGCCCTGCCCTCTGGCCTTGCACAGGACTTCTCTGAAGGGCCATCAGCATCAGATACCTGTGGGACTGACTGAAGCTGGTTTTTCAACCAGGGCGACTATTCTGGCTTGCCCCAGGACTGAAGTTTCCGTGCTAAACTGGGATAGTCCTGCATGGTCGATCACCCTATTTGCAGCTGCACCACAGTTCAACTTCTCCTCCCGCCCAAACTTGTTTCACTTGCTCTCGGAAATGCTTCCCCTTCCCCCCAAAAACTCCCCCTAAAACCTCCTGTACAAAATCTCAGCATCTCCAGGGGAAGAAACTTGCAACAGGGCTTTTTTTTAGTCAGAGGAAATCACAGCCCTTTTGAATCCTATAGGGAATGATCCAGTAAAAGAAAAGGGAGGGAGACTTGATGGGTCACGATTGTTGGGTAACTGATGCAGGTGGGATTGAGGAGTTTGGCCTTAAATAGGAGAGGGCTTTCCTAACGGAATCTTCCTGACCTAGGTATCAAACCTGTGTATCCTGCATCTCTCCCTGGAGAAACCCATGGACAGAGGAGCCTGATGGGCTACAGTCCATGGGGTCGCAAAGAGTTGGACGCCACTCAGCGACTAACACTTTGACTTTCCTAATGGGAGGTAGGGTACAGCTACTGGTGGGTGGGTCATCACGGGATAAGTTTATGGGAGTTTTCCTCTGGATGCTGCTATTTTCTCGGGGAAAGAAGAAGCAACACTGTCACCTGAGCTTGAAGATAAGGGGAGATCCTAGAGGTCTGAGAAGGTGTGACATGTCTATCTAGTGGATTAGAATGAACTAAGGAAATGCAGTGGTTCTACAGGACCCAGTTGAGGTTCAACAGTCATTATTTTCCAGGTAGAACCCGTCAGGGTGTTTCTTTCCAGACACTTCAGCTGCAGAGAGTAGGATTTAACCAGGATGGGGTTTTGCCAGAAAAGTACAATGACACTAGTGGGAGGGAAGAGATTTGAAGGTGTATGCAAGAATGATTACAACACTGGCTAGTGGAGTGAGTTGAGGCTTGAAGGTGGTGAAGCACAGAGACGAGGTGGCAGGATAAACATTATGAGAGGGTCTAGTGGGGCTGAGCTATTTGTACTGGAGGAAAGAAATCAAATCTAAATCTGGGCTATGGCTGTGGGGTTGAGTGATTAAGGAAGGCTGGGGTCTGAAAATGACTTGCCAGAGAAAGCAGATCTTGGCAGGAGGAAACTTTCAACTTTCCCCCACCAAATCTAAACCTTTATTAAAGTAGCAGGCAGAATGCCCCCATCCCCAAATCACTATTGTCCTAACCTTCAAACCTGTTAATATGTATCTCATATGGCAAGAGGGGGTTTGGAGATGTGATTAAGGATTCAAGGAAGATTCCCTAATTTGTAGTTTAAGCAGCTATGTTGATGGAGCCATTTACTGAATTTAAGCAAAAAATTTTAAAGTGAAAAGTAATGGGTCCAGTTTTGGACCTGCCAAGCTGAAAATACCTGAGATGGAGATGCTAGATGGGCAGATGGATAGCCAAACATGGCCAACATTTCAATTTGAAATAAACATCGGGACTTTCTTCTAGATAGATGGTAATTAAAGCCATAGTCACAGCTGAGGAAGTTTATAAAGAAAAGATAATCCAGGACCAGAAAGTACTTCAAGCCTGATCAGTGAATAATAAAATTCTGCCAAAGACGATGGAACAGATAAGGGATTTACCCTAGATCTGAAGAGGATGAGGCCACAATAACAGGAAATGAGGAAGGAGTGGTATAAACGTATTGGTTTACTGCTGCTGCTCTAATAAATTATTCAAACTTACAACAACACAAATTACCTTACAGTTGTGAAGGTCAGAAGTTTGAAACAGGTCTTGAGGGGTTAAAGTCAAGGTGTCTGCAGACCTGTGGCCCTTCCGGAGGTTCTGGGGGAAAATCTGTGCCCCACCCTTCCCAGCTTCTGGAACACAGAGGCAGCCCACATTCCTTGGCATGTGGCCTTATCATTCCAACCTCTGCTTCTGTTGTAACATCTTCTCTGACTCCGCTTTCTTTCTCCCTCTTCTAAAACCCATGTGATTACACTGGGTCCACCCAGATAATCTAAGATACTCCCTGCACCTCCAGAGTCTTCCCTGAATTCATTCTTTCCCCTACACTACATTCCTCCGAATCAACATGTACTGGTCTGCTCATTCCATCCTCTTTGACCTTCCCTTCTATGCCCCACATTGCATCTAGGTTTAAGCAAGCAATTTTGAACTCCTCTTGATCAATATGATTTGAACACCTTAATCAATTCCTACCTGGCTCCCCCTTCTCTATCCTTTCCCCATAAGATAAATGTAATTATTCCTTCAAATCTGAACCAGCAGCAAGGTGAGGTCCTTCAGGTATCCATTTGTGTGGCATCCTTTGATGAATTATAGACCCCAAAATGGCAGTCCCATGATTGTCCATTCCCAGCTTCTAGCACAAGAGCATGGCATATAATAGAAACTGTAACTGATAAATGAGTTATTAATCTCTGGGACTTTTGTCCATGGAATTCTCCAGGCAAGAATACTAGAGTGGTTGCCATTCCCTTCTCCAGGGGATCTTTCTGACCCAGGCATCGAACCCAGGTCTCCCATGTTGCAGGCAGATTCTTTACCATCTGAGCCACCAGGGAAGCCCTTAAAAAGCCAGACCTTATGTTAAATCATCTTCCTTATAAATATTTGCAAGAGAACAAGCATCTCACTTTAAAATAATAAGACAGTTCTGTAATGTCGGAGGCTGTTTCACACTTTGCCAGATTCTGCCCTGTACTTTAGAGCAGGTGTCCCATAAGCCAAACTCAGTTTGCCGCAAATAAGCCCTTTTTCCAGGAAAGACTTAAGACATAACAGCACCCCTCATGACACTGAACACTGAGCAATTTAAATACATGGCGAAAAGTTTAGCTGATTTAGTGTGATAAGTTCAGAAAACTAAGCCTAGGAAAATCAAAAGGATATGCAGGAAAAGGCAACAACAAACAGTGTTTGGAGTCCTAATGAAATCAATCTAATGAAAATCACACTAATAAGTACACAGAAAGGAAGCAGAAATGAGAGACAGAGGTAAGGACAGGGAAGAGACATAATCCTCACATGCAGGAGAAGTCAGCAGGCAATGTCTAAAACAGAAAAATAAAGTAACAACATAATCGTTATTTATAGACAGGAAGGTAAACTCAGTGTAATTCTTGAAAAAGAGGTGAATGTCATGGTGTCTGGGAGGAAAGTTATGGACTCTCCCCTTCTCCCAACAAACCTGGAGAACTGCCTGACTTTAAAAATACAGCATTTTCCCCTTTGGTGGTATTACATATTCTCAGCCTCAAGCAGTAAAACTGCCTTTCATAAAGACTGCTTAAGAATAGAAGCATGTTGTTAGCAAATTCTCCAGTCCCAAACAGGAAGAACTCAATGTGGTTTGTAATAGTCTCAATGTTACAGTAGTCTCACCAGTGATTGTTCGTTTGCAGCAAAAATGTGGGTTAAGAAAAATAAAAGCCCTATTTTTCTTATTAAAAATATAGACTAATAGTCCCATGCTTAAATGACATGTTTGTGTGCTGGCTTCCATAAAACATAACTAATGGAGAGGAATTCTTCAACAAATATACTCCAAACAAAAGTAAAAAAGTACACAGAAATGACTCACAAGACAGGGCCAGAGCAGACATAATTCCCTTATAATTCATACTTGCTAGAAAATGGAGTTTGACATCGTGATGTACAATTACACCAACATTCATTGAGGCTGATATCACAGGTATAAGGGAATACTATGACTGTAAAACGTCTCTTCATACTCGCCAAAGAGTTTTAGCTATAAGGTCAGTTACCAGCGCCAAAGTTGTTCTTAACAAGTAGAATTTTTATGTTCATTCAGTCGAAGAGTCTCTTACATCTTTCTGGGCCTATTCATTTGCAGATAGGAGAAGAAACTGTAACCAGGTTCTTCATACCATGCATTCACACGTGACACCCACTCTTCATATGCTGTCCAAACTCTTCATATGCTGTCCAATTTCTTTAAGATAAAAGGAGCTGAAAGGAAAATAAACCCAGAATTTGTTTTCAGATCCAGATCATCACAAGTTACACTATGGAATTACAGGACTGGGAAATAAACTTTACAGTTCAACACATTTTTCAAACAAATGATGGCTAAGCCTTGGCCTGGGCACCCAGCAAAAGCGAATTGCTGTCTTTCAAGGGAGCCCATCCCACTGTCGTGCAGCTACAAGTATTATAAAGTTCACTCTTACACTATATAAAATCTTTTCTTTACGTTCTCCTCTTAGGACATAAAGAAGAAATCTAATCCTCCTTCAAATGACAAGTTTTTACTTTGTCATGTAACTGTCAAAGGAACAAAACTCTGCAAGAAACAAGATGGCATTTCTCACTTAAAAAAAAATGCATTTGAAAGGCAGAGAGTGGGGGAAAACACTGAAGTAGGGATCCAGAAAGCTAGACACATATTTTTGTTCCCCCACTGATTAATCATATATTATTTGTGTGCTTCAGTTCACATCTGATACAGTCCTATTTCAGTTATTATGAGTAGGGTGGTGTAGATAAAAATGTCTAGCAAACAAGGAAGTGTGTCACAGGGATCTAAAGAAGTGATATTATTGTCTTGTGTAATAGTGCTGTGGCCAAAATAAGCATGGGAAAAGAGGCTCAGCATCATTAATCATTAGAGAAGTGCAAAACAAAACTACAGTGAGATATTCATTAAAACTACTTCACACCCATGAGGATGGCAACTGTCAAAAAACTTGGCACGGATGCGGAAAAATGGTACTCTTGTACCCTGTTGCTGAGAGTGTAAAAATGGTATTGCTGCTATGGAATACAGTATAGTGGTTCTTAAAATAAAAAAAGAGATAGGGGGGTGCTGCCAGCAGCTCGGAGGAGCAGGGAATGGGGAATTACTGTTTAACAGCTATAGAGTTCAGTTTTACGAAAGAAAAAGTGTTCTGGAGATGGTGGTGATGATGACACAATATTACTAATGTATTTAATACATTAAATACTTAAAAAAAAAACCCTAATTCTTATCAGAAAAAAAAGTAACAGTCATCAAAAGAATGGATAATCTGTGGTATATCCATACAATGGAATGTTATTTGGCAATAAAAAGGAAATACTGATACATGCTACAATATGGACAAACCTTGAAAACATTATGCCAGAAATGGTCACATACTGTACAGTTCCATTTATAAAAAATATCTGGGATAGGGAAACCTCTAAAGACAAAAAGCCCCTTAGTGGTTGCCAGGGGCTAGGGAAGGGGAAAAATGGGAGAATGACAGCTAATGGGCACGGTGTTTCTTTCAGAAGGAAGGAGAATGTTTTACAATAGATTGTGGTGATGGCTGCCCAGCTCTTGACTATACAAAGAACCAATGAACGGTATACTTTAAATGGGTTAAGTGAATAACATGCAAATTAGATCTCAATTTAAAAAGTCGTAAGCATCAGTATTCTGTTTTGTTTTTAAACTGATTCGTCTCAAATACAAAGGTCATTGAAAAGCAGCAAATGTTTCACGGGCAACTAAGTCAACCAAAAAAAAGGAAAGAGGAGGAAATTAGTCAAGTTGAGAGTTGCAAGCTGTTGAAGGAGCAAGATGACTTGGTAGTTTCCGTTTTCCAAGGACTCCCTCTCCTGGGGAAGCAGAGTAACACCACAGACGGTGAAGGACAGAGTAAGAGAGACCCGACCTCAAGAACTCGGGCCTTAGGCCCAACATGAGCCTTACACAAGATGACCGTGGTATGGCCGCCATTTATCTGAATCACCTCTGCCTCTATCCAGACCTATCAACAATATAGAACAAGGAACAGTGAAAAGGTATACTGAACTGGAAATCTAGCAACAGGAGCAATTCACTTCTGAGATTCCTATCAGTAAAACTAGAGCACTGATCTATAAAACTGTATCTAGCTCCAGTACTGTGTGCCTATAATTCTACTACTTGGCGAAAGTCCCCTCTGAAAATGGAGTTTATCTGCAAAGAGGATATACAGAGACTTAGGCCAAGATCAGGCAATGCAAATAGTTTCTACCAAACGTAAAAATCAAATAAACACTCAGGCATTACCATTAACCCTATCCATCCTTTCTTCTTCTTTAAAAAAAAAAAAAAAGTAACTACCTATTTCACCCTCTTTACAAATAAAAGGAACAAAATCTTCTGGATTTCAGAGGTTAGCACTAATGGAAGGAAACTTGGCAGTCAGTTAAGAACTCTGGATTCTAGGTCAAAATCATTCACTGAATCGCTGAATGACCTTGAGCCAACTATTGCTCCATTCTAGATACCAGTTTTTCTGTTTGCAAAACGAGGGGGTTGCTCCTGGGGATAAAGTTAGTTTTGTTTAGTTGCCAAGTCGCATCCGACTCTTTGCGACCCCATATACTTTAGCTCTCTGTCCATGCGATTTCCCAGGCAAGAATACTGGAGTGGGTTCCCATTTCCTTCTCCAGGGGATCTTCCCGACCCCAGGGATAGCACCCGCAAACCTTAGAGGCTCTTTCAACTCAATCGTCCTTAAGGAGGGGCTGAGTGATTAACCTCGTGGTCCGGATCGCCGCGTGCACTCGGTACCCCCACCCTGACCCGCCAATCCTAAGCCTTGCCCGCCTGCGCCGGTCGCCCTCAACGTGCATAGCTCTTGCTCCTCGCAACTGCTTAGCTCTTGCTCCTAGGCCCCTACAAGGCCGGTGGGACCAGAGCTGGGTGGGCAGGTGGCGGCGAGCTCCCTGCTAGTCTCGCGGCCACAGCCTGGGAGAGTACTTACTGACTCGCAACAGGGCCACATAAATGAGGAAGTTCCGTATGGAGGAGATCACATCCTCGCGCATCTTCCGTTTCATCTCCTCCGGGTCCAGCTTCGGCGCAAGGCCCTCGATCCGGAACATTTCAGCTCTCGCTAACGGCTTCCAGCTGCCACCCTCTCGGATCTTCTCCGCAGCCTCCCGGCGCCCGGAATTCGGCCCAACCCCATTTCCTGTTCCCGCCCCTCATTTTTACGCGTGACGACGAGAGCCTGCGAAGGACAAACTTCCTCCTTAAATTGAACTGTTCTGAAGGAAGGCGGCCTGAAGAGGGTGCTCGCAGTCTTAGCGACGCAGGACTCGTGTTCTTCCAGGCCTTTTGTTTAACAACCTCTGTCCTGAACCGGGTGCGCGTAGCTGAAGGGAGCCCGTCAGAGGGGGAGGTGTGCATAGGTACCATCATAAATAATAATAGTTAACACTTACGGAATACTCAGTACACTGCTACCCCATGAATTCGATGTTATAATCTTCATTTCCTAGATGAGAAGACTGAAGCACAGAGATCTTTAAAACAACAGCTTGCCCAAATATGTTTTAAAATACCTCGAAACGGGGGAAGTGTTGGGAAAGAGAGATGAAAGGATATTAGCAAAATACTGAAAATTACTTAAGCTGGTGATAGTGTATCACTTTAGTTAGTCCTGGTCTTCTATTTTGAGTATTTTTGAACTTTTTCATGATAAAAGATAAAGATGATGAAACTTGCTCAAGATTACACAACTGATAAGTTGCTGAGCAGGGTTTTATACCTAGTTAGACTGGGAGAAGGCAATGGCACCCCACTCCAGTACTCTTGCCTGGAAAATCCCATGGACGGAGGAGCCTGGTAGGCTGCAGTCCATGGGGTCGCTGAGGGTCAGACACGACTGAGCAACTTCACTTTCACTTTTCACTTTAATGCATTGGAGAAGGAAATGGCAACCCACTCCAGCGTTCTTGCCTAGAGAATCCCAGGGACGGCGGGGCCTGGTGGGCTGCCGTCTATGGGGTCTCACCGAGTCGGACACGACTGAAGTGACTTAGCAGTAGCAGCAACAGCAGACTAGTAGGATCCCAGACACAGAGTGTTTAACATTTTCCATATTATTGTTGTCTTCTCATTTCTGGAGTTAACCGATCATCAAATTATAGTATTGGCCCAATACTATACTTTGACAATACTATCAAAGTATAGTATTGGACCAATAATAACTTATATATGAATCAAGTTTATATCTGTTCAACATCTTACAGATTTACGGGAGAGGCTTAGAAACCACCAGTATTAAAGTTGGTCTGCTACTGATGGGCAGAGGCAAGGTTCTAATGCAAATAATTACAATGTCAAGTTGAATTCTCTTTCCTGTGAACCCTGTTGTTCCTCTGTTAGTCTTATTAGCCATTAGCGGCTGCTTAGATGGGCATCTCTGGAGCCAGAAGGAAGGAATTTAATGCAACCAGATTTCCTGTCGAAGAATCATCAAATAGTTGTTAGAAGGCCGCTGCCCCAAATTATGCACGCCAACCAGCCATATATATAATTCTTAGACATGAACCAGATGACTGAACTGGTCACATATTTCAAAACCAGAATGCCCCTTCTTCAGTGTGCTATGCACATTGCATAGTGACTGGATTTTAGATGAATTAGAACAAGAATTTAACTATAGGAGGAACTGATAACTCTAAGTGTTGCCAACCACCTTCCTGATTGACAGAATGGGTCAAGAAAGGGAATTCATCTGCCTATTCAGGCTTTAGTAACTTCTTGCATCTATAATTCATGCAATGGAAGAGCAGAGGCAGCTCTGAGATGGGAGGGGCTGACTCCCAAGGAAGAGCCCCACCTCACCCTTTGAGAGTGTTTAGAAAGCCTGCAGTGATGTTGGAAAGTAGAAGGGGCTGTGGAAAGAGCTTGAACCAGAAGACTGGAGACATAGCCTTCAGATCTGTCACTACCGTTATCTAGCCATGTGCTGCTGCTGCTGCTAAGTCGCGTCAGTCGTGTCTGACTCTGTGCGACCCCACAGATGGAAGCCCACCAGGCTCCCCTGTCCCTGGGATTCTCCAGGCAAGAATAGTGGAGTGGGTTTCCATGTCCTTCTCCAGTGGATGAAAGTGAAAAGTGAAAGTGAAGTTGCTCAGTCGTGTCCGACTCTTAGTGACCCCATGGACTGCAGCCTACCAGGCTCCTCCGTCCATGGGATTTTCCAGGCAAGAGTACTGGAGTGGGGTGCCATTGCTTTCTCCTAGCCATGCGAGAAGGGACAAGTCTCTGTTCCACTGCAGCTGTGTTTCTTCAGTTATAAACAGAGGAGATATGATTCAATTCTCTTGAGAGTCCCTTTTACTTCTAACAGTCTGTGCATTTGAATTCTAATTGTATCATCTAGGGCATTCTGGTCTGGAGGGTATGGACATCGAAATATTATCAGATGTGGTGAGATATCAGAATGGCCAATGTGTGTGCTTTCCATGGTAGGAAAAATGTAGCATCCCACATCCATCTGAATAGTGAGGCAAAACAGATTGGAAAGGGGTGAGTTCTTAAGTGATTCCAGTAACTTGGGTCTCTAATGCTGACTGAATTTAGATAAACAGTTCTCATATGGAACTACCCATTTTTTTCTTTGCTAAGATGCTCTTGAGTAACTTCCTTGGATTCATAGGGAACCAAAGAGGGGAGAAATTAATAGAAAATTATGCTTCTTGATGAAAAAGAATAGATTGTTGGCATTTGCGTTTTATTCATCCAATGTTTATCTGATGATATGGTAATTCGTGGCTGATTTGTTAAAGGACAGTGTTACTCTCATAACAATTCCCTTCCAAAGGTCTGGTGCTTGCCTTCTTGTAGAGAGACAGGAAAGTAGTGGGTGGCAGTATGGCGCAGCTGTGTCTTGGGGTGAGGAACTGGTTCTGGATGCAGGCTAGAAGGTGAACTATTCCTGTCTCAGAAATGTTCATCCTTCCCCTTGCATGGTTCCTCTAGTTGTAATGGAGGAAACAGTAAAAGAGGTTTGGCTATTTGTCTTTTCTTTTCATGGTTTTTATTTTTTCGCTTGTTTGTTTGGTATGTAAGTGGTGGTATTGTCCAATTATGGTTGACATAGGTGAGGTAAATTGAGAGACCATGCTTCAGGAAGTTAATACTGGAATTAGCTGTTTCACATCTTGGACCCCTCATTTTGTTCCTCATTGAAATGATGAGGGACTTGGGTCAAATCTTTAAAGTCACTTGCAGTTCTAAAATGCTGAAATTCTGTGTCTGTCTTTCCTGTTCTTCCTTTATAATCTTACACGAAAGGCTAAAAGCAAAGAATTCCCTGTGCTTTGCCACGGAAGGCAAAAATAAAAAGTATGCACACATAATTTAATATTGATATTTGTATTATTTAGTCTGATCAAATGGTAGTTGATGTCACAACCTGACTTGTTTTTCATTTCAGTCCCAGGAGGGTTTTAAGAGCTATTTCCTTTGCCTCAACTTCCCAGATGGTACTGCACACAAGCATTCATTGTGTACAGACTACCCATAAAATAATTAACCATTTTAATTTCTATCACTGGGGAGGAATTTGTATTTGCAAAGTCAGAGATGAGAGATGACTCATGACTGGGGAATAATTCCAGCATATAATCACAGGAACTTTGTGGTTTCTAATTTATAGGGGATGTGTAGTTTTCACATATTGAACCTACAGCCCCTTCAGATGAGAAAACTGAGGTCCAGAGGGAAGCTAGTTAGAGGCAGAGCCAGCTGGGGCTGGGGTAGGAGTCTGTGCTCTCAAAATATATATATATATATATAGTGTGTACATGTGTGTGTGCACTTATTTATATATCTATTTTTTACCAAAATGGATAACATGATATATACTGTTTTAACTTGCATTTTCCATTTAAGCTATATTGACTGTCTTCCTACATCTTTATTCTTCTAAATATCATTAATGATGTCTCTGTGGTATTCTTTATATGCTGCTGCTGCTGCTGCTAAGTTGCTTCAGTCGTGTCTGACTCTGTGCGACCCCGTAGGCGGCAGCCCACCAGGCTCCGCCATCCCTGGGATTCTCCATGCAAGAACACTGGAGTGGGTTGCCATTGCCTTCTCCGATTCTCTATATGAATGTACCATAATTTATGTAATTAACCTCTACTTTTGAGCATTTAGATTTGATATTTTCCCTATAAATATTACTCTGAGAAACATTCTTGTAATAATCTTTGTGGACCCTCAACATGTTTTGATCATTATAATTATTACCTTAAATTCAGAGTTCTCAACTTCTCTCAGTGACCCTCCCCACCTTTTTTTTTTCCTAAGGAAAAAAAGCACTCTCTGGCCAAGAGCATAGGTATCAGATTTCCAGATCTCTGGGAATTACAAGCAAGGGATGGGAAATTTTGTTTGTTTTCAGAAAAGGTTTTCTTCCTCGTGCTATAAGTTCTTATTATTTAGCAGCAGGAGAAGTAAAATATACTGCAGGATTTAGCTTGCATTGACATTATTTAGAGCACATAATAATTACCAGCCATCTCCTTGGCAGAGGTTAGATGATTGATTTTGCCACTACTCCCACCTCACCCCCATCACACAAAACACACATAGTATATGTTGTAGAAATGTGCTTATACACAGATGGATATAGTTTCTTGCCTATTAGTAAAAATGTAGAACCTGTTGTATAATAAGTGCTTAATTAATATTTATCAAGTGAAAGAAAGAGCTAGAAGGAAAAAAGAATCTTTTACTGATTCAGTGACAGCACATCCACCTTTGTTGGACTTGCCTTCATCCATGTCAGGAGACCTTTGCAAAAGCTGGAAATGAGCTCCTTACTTTTAACTTCCACAGGAAAAAAAAGACGAGGCTACCAGCATGAATTCTCCACACCCTGTCCCCGGCATTTTGCAGATGACACACCTGTCTGATCAAAGCGAACAAGTAAATACCCACAAGCATATTTTCTCATCTTAGAAAACATAAAGCTTCCTAAAGGTAGGAATATATTTCACTCTAGCATATCAAATTTGAATAGCTATATGTTGTTTGTACAAATTGTGAGTGAAGGAAGTGCCAATAAAGGCCAGGCCTTAATCTGTGAGTTGTTTAGTCACTCAGTCATGTCTGACTCTTTGCAACCCCATGGACTGCAGCACCCCAGGCTTCCCTGTCCTTCACCATCTCCTGGAGCTTGCTCAAACTCATGTCTATTGAGTTGGTGATGCTATCCAACCATCTCATCCTCTGTCGTCCCCTTCTCCTGCCTTCAATCTTTACCAGCATCAGGGTCTTTTCCAGTGAATCAGTTCTTCACATCAGGTGGCCAAAGTATTAGGAGTTTCAGCTTTAGCATCAGTCCTTCCAATGAATATTCAAGATTGACTTCCTTTAGGATTGACTGTCCTGATCTTCTTATGTCCAAGGGACTCTCAAGAGTCTTCTCCAACATCACAGTTCAAAAGCATCAATTCTGTGGCTCTCAGAGACTTCTATGTTTCAACTCTCACATCCATACACGACTACTGGAAAAACCACAGTTTTGACTATGTGGACCTTTGTTGACAAAGTAATGTCTTTGTATTTTTAATACACTGTCTAAGTTTGTCATAGCTTTTCTTCCAAGGAGCAAGTATCTTAATTCCATGGCTGCAGTCACCATCTGCAGTGATTTTGAAGCCCAAGAAAATAAAGTTTGTCACTGTTCCCATTGTTTTCTCATCTATTTGCCATGAAGTGTTGGGACTCGATGGCATGATCTTTGTTTTTGAATGTTGAGTTTTAAGCCAGCTTTTTCATTCTCCTCCTTCACCTTCATCAAGAGGCTCTTTAGTTCTTTGCTTTCTGCCATAAGGGTGGTGTCATCTGCATATCTGAGGTTATTGATATTTCTCCCAGCAATCTTGATTCCAGCTTGTGCTTCATCCAGCCTGGCATTTCACATGGTGTACTCTGCATATAAGTTAAATAAACGGGATGACAACATACAGCCTTGACGTACTCCTTTCCCAGTTTGGAATCAGTCTGTTGTTTCATGTCTCGTTCTGTTGCTTCTTGACAGGTTTCAGGTTTCACAGGAGGCACGTAAGGTGGTCTAGTATTCCCATTTCTTTAAGAATTTTCCACAGTTTGTTGTGATCCACACAGTCAAAGGCTTTAGCATAGTCAATGAAACAGAAGTAGATATTTTTCTTGAATTCTCTTGCTTTTTCTGTGATCCAACGGATGTTGGCAATTTGATCTCTGGTTCCTCTGCCTTTGCTAAATCCAGCTTGAACATCTGGAAGTTCTCAGTTCACATACTATTGAAGCCTAGCATGGAAACTTTTGAGCATTACTTTCCTAGTGTGTGAAATGAGTGCAATTATGTGGTAGTTTGAATATTCTTTGGCATTGCCCTTCTTTGAGATTGGAATGAAAATTGATCTTTTCCAGTCCTGTGGCCACTGCTGAGTTTTCCAAATTTGCTGGCATATTGAGTGCAGCACTTTCAAAGCATCATCTTTTAGGATTTGAAATAGCTCAGCTGAAATTCCATCAGCTCCACTAACTTTGTTTGTAATGATGCTTCTGAAGGCCCACTTGAGTTTTCACTCCAAGATGTCTGGCTCTAGGTGAGTGATCACACCGTTATAGTTATCTGGGTCATTAAGATCTTTTTCATATAGTTCTGTGTATTCTTGCCACCTCTTCTTAATATCTTCTACTTCTGTTAGGTCCATACTGTTTCTATCCTTTATTGTGCCCATCTTTGCATGAAATGTTCCCTTGGTATCTCTAATTTTCTTAAAGAGATCTCCAGTCTTTCCCATTCTATTAGTTTCCTCTTTTTCTTTGCATTGATCTCTGAGGAAGGCTTTCTTATCTTTTCTTGCTATTCTTTGGAACACTGCATTCAGATGGGTATATATTTCCTTTTCTCCTTTGCCTTTAGTTTGAGCAAACTCCGAGAAATTGTGAAGGACAGGGAAGCCTGGCATACTGAAGTCTGTGAGGTTGCAAAGACTTGGACACAACTTGGAAACTCAACAACGGCAACAAAAACCTAAATGTAAGATCTGGAACCATAAAACTTCTAGAAGAAAACACAGGTGATCAACTCTTTAACATTGATCTGGGTTAATAGTTTTTGGACATGTCCTCTCAGGTGAAGGAAATAAAAACAAAAATAAACAAGTGGGACTACATCAAACTAAAAGGCTTTTGCACAGTGAAGGAAATTACCAACAAACGAAAAGGTCATGTACTGAATGGAAGAAGATATTTGCAAACAGTATAGCTGATAAGGAGTTCATATAGAAAATGTTCAAAGAACTCATACAATACAACATCCCTTCCACTCGAAAAAACCTAATTAAAAAATGGACAGACAATCTGAATACATATTTTTCCAAAAAAGACATACTGATGATCAACAGGTACATGAAAGGATGCTCAACATCACTAATCATCAGGGAAATGAAAATCAAGATGAGATATCACCTCACACCTGTAAGAATGGCTGTTATACAGGTTGTTATTAATAATGGCTGTTATTAAGAACAAATAACAAGTATTGGTAAGGGTGTGGAGAAAAGAAACCCACGTGCACTGTCGGTGGGGACAAAAAATTGGCACAGCCACTGTGGAAAATAGTATGGAGAGTCCTCAGAAAATTAAACATGGAACTACCATACAATCCAGTTATTTCACTTCTGGGTGAAAAGCATGAAAACACTAATTAGAAAAGATATATACACTGCCATGTTCATTACAACATTATTTATAATAGCTGAGATACAGAAGTATCCTAAGTGCCCGTTGATAGATGAATGGATAAAGAAGAAGTGGTATAAATATACAATGGAATATTACTCAGCCATAAAAAGAATGAAATCTTGCTATTTCCAGCAACATGGATGGGCCTAGAGGGCATTCAGTTCAGTTCAGTCACTCAGTCGTGTCCAACTCTTTGCGACCCCATGAATTGCAGTCCCTGTCCATCACCAACTCCCGGAGTTCACTCAAACTCATGTCCATTGAGTCCATGATGCCATCCAGCCATCTCATCCTCTGTCATCCCCTTTTCCTCCTGCCCCCAATCCCTCCCAGCATTAGAGTCTTTTCCAATGAGTCAACTCTTCGAATGAGGTGGCCAAAGTACTGGAGTTTCAGCTTTAGCATCATTCCTTCCGAAGAACACCCAGGGCTGATCTCCTTCAGAATGGACTGGTTGGATCTCCTTGCAGTCCAAGGGACTCTCAAGAGTCTCCTCCAACACCACAGTTCAAAAGCATCAATTCTTCGGTGCTCAGCTTTCTTCACAGTCCAACTCTCACATCCATACATGACTACTGGAAAAACCATAACCTTGACTAGACAGACCTTTGTTGGCAAAGTAATGTCTCTGCTTTTCAATATGCTGTTGAATTGTGTTTTCAACCAGCATCCTAGACGCTGAGAACAAATTGATGATTGTTGAAGAGGAGGGGGTTTGGGAGAGAAGAGAAATAGGTAAGGGAGATTAAGAGATACAGAATTCTTGTGAAATAAATGTATCATACGTATAAAGTGTACAGTGTAGAGAATATAGTTGATAGTTATATAATATCTTTTGGCGTACAGATCACATATTGCAGTGATCATTCTGAAATGTACAGAAATGTTGAATCACTATTTTGTGTAACAGGAATTTATATAATCTTGTAGGTCAACTATACTTCAAAAACAAATTCATAGGAAAGGAGATAGGATTTGTGGTTACCAGAGATGGGGTGTGGCTTTTTGAATGAAAGCATTCAAAAAGTACAAACTTCCAATTATAAGATAAATAAGTTCTAGGGGTGTGATATACAACATGAGAAATATAACACTAGTATATGTTATATATGAAAATTGTTAAGAGAGTAAATCCTAAGAATTGTCATCACAATGAAAAAAAGTTTTTTTCTATTTCTTTAATTTTGTAGCTACATGAGATGGTGAATGTTCACTAAATTTATTGTAATAAGTTCATGATGTATGCAAGTCAAATTAGTAAACTGTTTGAAGCATATATAATGCTTTATGTCAATTATATTATAGTAAAATTGGAAGAACTAAATTAAAAACAAATAAAATTAAAAATTAAGAAAAGCCTCTACTAACTCTCCTGTGCTGGATTAGCTGTGTGTCTGCATGGCCTGTTCCTACCCCTATGAGAGTGTCAAAGCACTGAGCACAATGTCTTGCCATTGTGTGTGTGCTCTTCTCCGTCCCTTAAAAAGGATAGCTGTCGTGTCTTACTCATTTTAAATCTCATAGTACCTAGCAGATGGGAACTGTTCAGTTAGTGTCTCCTAGGTAAATGCTTGTTGTCAAATAAGTTGCTTTTGAGGAATGGTATCAAAGCTTTTGTTGTTGGATAACCTGAAATTGTAAGCCTAGAAAAGACTTAGAAGTCTGAGACATTATAAATGACTCATAGGCTCTGCTTCCCTCTCAACCTGATGGACTTGGAAGACATGCAATGACTGATACACATGAACGTCACATGCATCCCTACACAGTGTGTATTTCCAAGTCACATGACACCCATTCCTCTGCAGGGAAAGAGCCCCGGGCCAGCTGAGCTAGGTTAGTGCACTATGGGTGAGCCTCACAGGCTGCTGGCACACCTCAAGAGGGTGTGGATTTTGTGTCAAGTGTAGGAAAGCCAACTAGGGCAGAGAGTATGAGAACCAGTTGGAAGAAGGATGACACCCCAGGAAGATGGATCTCCTGTTCAGCAGTTCTAGTCTCAACTCTTTCATTCATGAGCTGTGTGATCTTGAGCAAGTGTCTTCCTTTGTGTAGGCTCCAGTGTCCCTGTTTGTAAAATGAGGGCTTGGATTGGCTGGTCTCTAGAGTCCCTTCCAGGATGGATGCTCTGGGATTCTGTGAAGTGTGAAGGCTGCAGACATCAGTGGAAGGAAGCAGGTAAGTGTGTATTAGGAGCATGTGGCAATCAGCCATCTGTTCCAGGCCTTCGGCAAAAGGGAGCCAAGCTACTGTACAGATTTGCTTTAAATCAACCCAGAAGTGGAGACATCTGAGGCACAATGGCTCACCATTGTGTCTTAAGGATCTAACTCAGGTCTGTCAGAAGGAAGCATTTCCAAGGATTAGAGTGGGGGTGGGTGGCAGAGCAGTGTTAGTTTTCATTTCATAATAAAATGATCACATTTGGGATAAGTTTTTATGGTTTTTTAGCCAATAGTTTGATTTTATTTTTTGCACTGAAATTATCCCAAATATGAGTGTTGGAAATGATGCAGAGTACCACCTGGAGCTTAGCTAGGGGAGGCCTGACAGCATGCAGTGTTTTTGAGACCTCATTAACTGTAGCCCACCAGGCTCCTCTATCCGTGGGATTCTCCAGTCAAGAATACTGGAGTGGGTTGCCATTCCCTTCTCCAGAAGTGTTTTTGAATGGAACTGTTAAGTGGATGAATTGAGTTGTTTTTTTTTTGAGTTTGAGGCTGTGAACCATCAAGTCATAGAAACTCATAGAAACTTGCCTTAGCCAAGTGAAAAACATCCAGTTTCTTCTGAAGTCTTAAATGGGTGGTAGTGCCTTTGATAATTAAATAAAAGATTCCTTTCCTTGAGAAACATAAAGAAAAGTATATATATATATGCCTAACTGAATAAATACTTCATAACCAACTCTTAGTAGGTCTAGTACACTGGTGTCAGAATCTCTGAGAGGTGTGAGGAAACTCCACCTTTGTTCCTGAAGGAACTGGAAGCACGTAGGCACAAGGTGTGCCTAGTCAACCTTCTGGCCCAGGATAACTCCTTCAAGTCTTGTCCTTCCTTTGTGTTGACCAAGAGTTTCCTCATCTTCTTAGAAAAATGTCTGTGTGATGATTCACTTGGGTTCAGAAAGATGGATGCATAATCTCTTAATTCTTGAGGGTGTTTGCGTTTGTATCCTACTGGACAAAGCACAAGACAAGTGTTGATGTGGCAAAGTTCTGTTTTTGGCTCTGAGGATTCAGTTGAGCCAGGAGCAAAGTAAAGCCCCTCCTGAGGGGACCAGCCCGATGCAGAAAGAATGAAAGGAAATGGACCTCCAGGAAGAGGAGCCAAAACACAGAAATAGTAATAGTTAAATTCACTGACTGTTTACTCTGTGACTCCAAATCACAATGATCGTAATCAGATTTACACTATTAACAGTTCTCACACCAGCCCTCTGAGGCAGCCTCTCTTATTCCATTTTCTAAACGGAAAACTCAGGTACAGAGGGATTAAATAGTCACCCAAGGAGAATCGGGTGGTGATTGTAGAGCTGGGATACAGACCCAGGTAGTTGGGCTGTAGGGTCCTTGCTGTTTACCCCTGTGCCCTGCTGCATCCATAACCTTTCAAGGTCATATACAACTCTCGCCGTGTATCTCCAGCATCCAGTCTGGGGCTGGGGAGGTAATGGGCTTTGTGGAGCATTCATGAACCGAATGGAACCCAACAGACCCAGCCTGTGCCCACCTGGACTCTGGGAGGCTCTGTTTGACTCAGCGCAGTACTTGAGAGGAGCAGAACGCTAGCCGGTCCCTGGGGGTTGATAGCTAAAGCCCAGTCTGACCAGCAGATGTGGGATCATGTGCAGGGTTCCCTCTTACTGCACAGACATGGGGAGGAAAACCATGGGTATAGACGAGCCCGGAGCTGGGGCTTGTGAGGGAGCAGACTTCTGGTTCCAAAACATGTACTGAGAACCCTCTGCACCAGCCCCTGTACTGGGCACTGGCCACTGTGATACAGAGTAGGATTGTCCATATTCCATGCCCTGGAGGAGCCCTATGCTAGTATTGGGAAGGGCTACCTATCTGATGGGACCCAGGAAATTGCCTTAGGACTCCTGTCCTGCTTTGCAGGGCCAGAGAAGACTAATTCTCAATCCTACTGTCTTTCTTACAGAGTTTTAAAATTCAGCTCATTCCCACTAACTGGATTCAGGAGATGGGTTATGTAACTTTCAGGCCTCTGGATGAACTTTCTGGATCAAGACTGTAGGGCTAAGATGGTGGCAAGAACTTGGAAAAGGGCTCTGCAATTAAAATGGCTAGAGAGATGGTTGGATAAGAGAAAGGAGGAAAAGAAAGATAGCTGTTCATGTGTTCATAAAACACTGCTGCTGGTGTTAAATCGTCCGACTCTTTGCAGCCCTATGGACTGTAGCTCGCCAGGCACCTCTGTCCATGGGATTCTCCAGGCAAGAATACTGAAGTGGGTTGCCATTTCCTCCTCCAGGGCATCTTCCTGACCCAGGGATCAAACCCACATCTCTTAAGTCTCCTGCTTTGGCAGGCAGGTTCTTTACTACTAGCTCCACCTGGGAAGCCCCACATAAAGCCCCCATTGAAGTATAAACACTAGGACCTATTTACCCAGTAGCTAGGAGAGGACATTTAGTCTCTGTGTTAATTATGGAACCATCTTTTGGGTCAAGTGTCTTAAGTGATGAAGCAGTTTTGGCAGACTAGGGACTCATTTGGTGATAAGTGATGAGGGTGATGTCTGTCTGGTTTGCCTGGCTAGTCACAGTTTATGCTTGTTATACTGCATTATTTATTTATATTGCCTTGTTTCACTCTAAAAAGTGTCCTGGTTTGGATGGTAAATTTTATGGTCATGCTGCCCAAGGACCCAAAAAACACCTGCATTTTTTCTGGTGGGCTTGAGACCAAAGAGATTGAAGTATAAACACCTCTTGCTAGATAGCCTTTTCCTCTGTTACCATCATGCCTGAATATGGTCAAAACTCTGTCCTTTTCCCCCCTTAGCCTGGCTGGAAAATGTAAAACTAAAATTTACTCTAAAAATTAATAAAACCTTTCCCCACTTCCAGAAATCTCTTTAGAAATAGAAAAACACGGGCAAGGTACAAATTCATTCAGCTTTTGCCATAGACTTCTTTGACTAGCTTCAGTTAGACTTATCAGTTCTCAAATCTTTTCGTTTTCCTCCACTTAAAGTTCTGGGGCCCACAGCAGACAGAGGCTGGAGCAGGGTGCTGGTAGGCAACCACAGATGTAGAGGGGTCGTGTCAGCCTCTCGCATGTCCTGCTGTTCTATAGGACCCTAGTCCTTGAGGTGTGATCTCCTGACTCCTCAGGGAAGAGAGGGAGGAGAGTTATTTTCTAATGTGGAGCCACCCCTGGAGATCTGCTTGAAACATAGTCACCGTGACTGCAGCAATTGTTAGAAACTAGCAAAAGAATCGAGGAAAAGAAATGAAACTGGCGGTGTTTCATGAAATTTAATTGAGCATTGCCCTGCTTATTAGCATCCCTTAGCTCAGTTTACGTGGCCTCATTTACACACGGAAGAAAACAAGGATTTGGGGAAGGAGCTCTCTTGTGTGTCCTTTGCTCTCTCTCTCCCCTCACTGGGACATCTACCCTTGCCTGTGTTGTTGCGCGGCTGTTGCTAAAGCCATCAAGCAAGACCTGTGGCTGTACGTGACCTTAGTCATCTATTTGTTACGAAGCATTTTTGGACTGTTTGAATGGCCTCATCACCTCATCCTTTTGGATACAGCTGGAGATTAGGAGGAATAGTAATAGACAATTATTGAGCATTAGGCCTGTCATAGATATTGAAGGGAATTACAGGGTCAAGAAATTATCGTCAAAATTCAAAGGGATACAAAAAGAAGGAGATATTGTTTAGGTTTTGATGCTAGAAGCTCATTGTTTCAAAGATCTACAAGTATGTAATAAAGCCATGCCATCTTTCGTTTTCACCTTCTCAACAGCCAAAAAATCACTGAATAATAAGAGACAGTGAAGGTGTGCTTATTCATGGAGAATACCCCTAGGAATCTTGCTGTTTCAGGGAGACATTGGTTGTGGGTTTTGTGAATCAGTGTTAAGAGGAGCTAGATGAGCTTGTGACTGGCAGTAATATCTGTAGCTCCTGAAGTTGAGATGGGGTAGTCAGTTCTCATGCTCCCTTCATGTCACATTCATATCACCGGGGGCACACAGATGGGTTGGAAGTGTTTCCCTGCAGGGTCTTTGCTGATCCTCAGTTTCCTCTGATAAACTGCCTCATTCTTCACATCAAATTCTCTTTAAAACAAAGTGAACTCTGGGTTGATGAAACAACACACTGATTATTTAAGAAACGTGACATAACCTACCTGTGAAGATTCTTGAATGTGTGCAGAAGCCTTCCAGATTTTAAACTCTGGGGGATAGAAACCAATTCCAAACCACTGCCATTGCAGAAAACCTTGTTTTCCTTTGCAAATCATGCCTGAGAACTGTCGCTAATAATGACTTATCAACCTTAAAAGCAACCACAATCATAACTTTATAGTAATGATAGAAGTACTGAAAGTATTTAAGTTTTAACAAAAACAATAATTAAAATGTATCAAGGGCATATTGTGTACCAGATCCTGCCCTGAGAGCTTTACATGCATTGTCTTGTTTAATCCTCCCAATAAAAAGTATTCTTATGTAGGCATTATTATATTATTATTCTAATTTTACAGATGAATATTATTACAGCCCAACCTCTCTCCAGACATCAACTGTCTACTCAGCATCTTTGTTTGGATATTTAATAAGCATCTCAAGTTTAAAGTCCAAAATTTGGCTGCTAATATTCCCTTTCTCTTTCCCCTTCTTCCAGCATACTTGCATGCCTTCAGTGTTCCTCATCGCAGGTAATGGCAACTCCAGCCTTCAAGTTGCTCAGGCCAAAAATCTTGGAGTTGTCTTTGACTCCTCTTTTCTCACTCACGCACCGCATCCCACGTGGTTAGAAAATCCTGGCACTGTACTTTCAAACCATGTCGGAATCTGACTGCTTCTCACTCTTCCACGGCTACTACCTGGTTCCAACTACCATCCTTTCTCATCTGGATGACTGCAGTGATCTTCAAGTCTATGCCCTCGCCCCCTTCAAGTCTACTCTCTTCACGGAGTCCAGACTGCCTCTGCTAAAAGGCAAGTTCAAAATCCTCCAGTGGTTACTCATCTGACTCAGAGTAGAAATCAAAGCCCTTCCAATGGCTGCAAAGCCTCAGTCAGGGCTAACTTCTTTTCTGATCTTCACCTTGAGTTCACCGACCCTGAATTTTTTGCAGTGTCTTGTGCATATATAAATCTGTGCATTCTTCTGGGAGAACCTATCTAGTGGTTACCAGCTTCTTGAAAGACTCAGCACCTCCCCAAAGCTTAAGAATCACTGCTTGGAGGAAACCTCATATTTGAAAATCCAATTTAAGGAAAGCATTTAGTCAAATTATAAAATGTTTTGAAAAGGATTTTTTATTTGATAAAAGGAGTCACTGAAAATGTCTTGTGCATTTACAGTACAATGAAATCAATATGTTTAATTATTTTACTAGACTCTGTGACCCAAGTGTATCAGTTCTAAGAGGATTCAGAGTATATCCGACTATAGTAAAATCTATGTGTAACAGATAGATGTTTAAGCCTTAGCTAACAGTTCTCTTATTCCCGTTAATATCAAACCTATATGCACAGTTTGGGGGCTGTTATATGTAAGGTGTTGTATTTGGAAATATTTTTGGCACATTTAAGTTCACAGAGCCTAATGTAAAGCTGGGCACAGAGTAATGATGTCTATCTTCTGTATGCTCTTCCTGCCTTTACCCCTTATCCTAGAACTTGAATCATTTCACAGATCAGCAAATTGTAAAATAAGACTGGAGCCAAGTGATTCTCTTGAACAGGGAGAGACCAGCAGTGTTTGCAGGTGGATCAGCCTGGATATGGGCTCTTGAGTCACTGAGACCCCAGGACTCAATCATCCTCTGCATCTCAACCATTTATAGACTAGAAACCCTGACATATGCCAGGGGTGTTGTGTGGATTAACCAGTAAACCATAATCAGTTATGAAGTAAACATTAATTATTGTTTTCATGGTGAGTTCTGCTCTGGGTTCCTGACCTGGAGAGAGGATCTGCTTGCACAGTAGCCTCTGTTGGAGTTCAGAGCACCCTACAAACCTGTGAGGGATGTGTCCTCATTTGCCATGTGTTGGGAGTACTCCAAAGAGTTGTGGAGCACTTCATTTTGCACTGGAGACGTGTCCTGAGTGTGACTACAGGGAACCCAGTCCCTGTCTCCAGCATAAGAAGGGCTGCTGTTGGGCAGAGGATTTGTTCTTCTTGGACCCAGAGGGCAAAACCAGGACCAGTGGGGAGGCAGGTGTTAGCCCAAGAGTGGGAAGAACTTCAACAATTGGAGCAGTTCAACTGTGGAACCAATGCCTGAAAAGGCAGGGAGTTTTTCCCAGCCATGGAAAAGTTTAAGGAAAGGCTAGATGACTTATTTTCAAATAACTTACTGATTTATTACCTACCCTATGTAGGACATTATGCTGAGTGCTGGAGGAGCCTAGATGTGAACTAGACAAGTACTGTGCTCTTAGCATAGATGTCAGAGGGAAGATAAAACCCATCCATCAATCCAGTGAATCTACAGTGGTCCCTCAGTATTCATGGGAGATTAGTTTCAGGACCTCTGCCCTCCCCACAGGTACCAAAACCCAAGAATGCTCAAGTTCCTTGTGTAAGATGGACAGTATCATCTGTAAAACAGTATAGTCTGCCCTCCACACCTGGGGATACAGAACTTTTAGATACAGAGGGCCAACTGTATATTGAGGTATCATAGCGCTGGGTGCTATACAGTACTGAATAAAACAGAGAGTTTGTGTGTCTTGCAGCTGGTAGATGAGTTTGACAATAAGAACCCCTAAAGCGTGAAGTTAATGTCAGTCTTCGAGAATGAAACTAGGAAAAGTTAACATGAAACGAAAATCAACTGGCTAATGGCAATGTAATTTTAACTGAAAAAATTTAAACAAAAACAAATCATACTTTGGCAACTGTAAGGACAGTGTGAAAGGGAGTGGTCTGTCTGGAGCTAGAGGACAGGGAGTTAAAGGGCAAGTGTTTGTGAATTTGTTCCTAGCTAGATCTGAACACAGGCTCGTGGATCAGGGACTGAGAACATCGGGCGGTCACAGCTCAATGACACTGGCCATGGAGATCATACCACTCGTACCACTCTTTTCAAGGAGATCTCTTCTCCTGGCTGACTCCTACTTATCTTCAGGTTTTAACATAAATGTAACTTTCCTGGAAAACCCTCATCGGCACTCTCACAGTACTGAGTAATATTTCTCCTATGTGGCACTTATTCCAGCTGTAATTTATTCATTGTTCCTTGGCATCTCTCTCCCCCACTAGACCAGATGCTGCATCAGTCTTATTCACCCCTGTATCCCATTGCCTGGCACACAGAGGCACTCAGTAAATACTTGTCAAATGACTGGATAAATAAATGAAAGATGGAATAAATCTGATTTCCCAGGAAGATTTTTTCCTATAAGAGAAGAATTTTCTGAGCAGAGAGATGACTTTTATTTCTGGAATTCTTGGAGACCTCACTTAGAGCAGGATTCTAACATAAGGTAGAAATGTGAGTGGACAGGAAATGAGCTGTGGCACCTCGGAGATGGAATAGCAATGATAGAAGCGGTTATGTACGGGAGGGCACCTGACCTGAGTACTGAATCAAAGATGGGATTTGGCAAGTGGAACTGAGAAGTAGATGGAAAAAGATTATTCTAGCTAGAGATAGACAGCATGAGCAAAGATATCCAGTTTGGAATTCAGAGTGTATGTCCAGGAGTGATGAAACATAACATGGGGAGGCAGGCTGGGATCCCGCTGAGGCAGGCAGGATAAAGGGTTTAGACTTATTCATCTATTGGCAGGCTTTGCCATAGAGGGGACCCCTGCATTGCATGGGTGTCAGTTCCTTTTGTAGCTTTTCAAAAGATATGACATGGACAAGGACTGGGTGACTTCAGTAGAAGGCCAGCTGTGTGTCTCCTTAAATGTCCTCACAGTAGGGTGTAATTATCAGGGATCTCATAGGTTTCAGGTTCTTGCCCTTTATCTGTCAGGCTCAAAAATCTGTTTATCCATACTCAAAGGTGGATCAAAGCTCACAAGGCTACCGTATATAACCAGGATGCTAATTTAGTAATTCATAAGGAAAACTAGCATTGCTACAGGTATCATATAGTCAAGTCCTAAAATGTTCCAGCCCTGTAAGCAGATCACATTAAAAGTCATATATAATTAGGTGTTAGCTTGTTAACTCACAAGAAATACATTCCCCAAGGATGCCCAAGTCCAGTAGCTAGGTAGTCATTTCCTGTCGGTAGATTTAGACGGGAGGCCAAACTACAATCAGTTGCTTGATAAACTTGGAATTTAGAACAAGGGAAACTCATTAGAAGGATGTTTCAAATGAACTTATTTACAAAATAGAAATGGACTCACAGACTTAGAGAATGAATTTATGGTTACAGGGTTGGTGGAAGGGTAGGAGGGGAGGGATAGATTGGGGGTGTGAGATTGACATGTACACATTGCTGTATTTAATATAGATAACCAACAGGACCTACTATATAGCACAGGGAACACTGCTTGCTGCTGCTGCTGCTAAGTCGCTTCAGTCGTGTCCGACTCTGTGCGACCCCATAGACGGCAGCCCACCAGGCTCCCCCATCCCTGGGATTCTCCAGGCAAGAACACTGGAGTGGGTTGCCATTTCCTTCTCCAATGCATGAAAGGGAAAAGTGAAAGTGAAGTTGCTCAGTCGTGTCTGACTCTTAGCGACCCCATGGACCGCAGCCTACCAGGGAACGCTGCTTAGTATTCTGTAATAAACTAAATGGGAAGAGAATTTGAAAAAGAATAGATACATGCATATGTGTAACTGAATAACACAATGTTGTTAATGAACTATTTGTTGTTTAGTTGCTAAATTGTGTCCAACTCTTTTGCAACCCCATGGACTATAGCCCACCAGACTCCTCTGTTCATGGGATTTCTCCAGGCACAGAATACTGGAGTGGGTTGCCATTTCCTTCTCCAGGGGAATCTTCCTGACCCAGGGATCAAACCCTGGTCTCCTATGCTCCAATATGGGAGGAGGGTTCAGGATGGGGAACACAGGTATACCTGTGGTGGCGTCATTTTGATATTTGGCAAAGCTAATACAATATTGTAAAGTTTAAAAATAAAATAAAATTAAAAAAAAAATTAAAAGAATGTTTCTAGACATCTGACATCTGTAATAGGCAGGTACTTGTCACCAGAATTACCTGGGTCACGTTTTTAACCAGAACCCCTCTTCTCTAGATGGTATTAAATGGACTATGCCAAGATTTGCATGTCTGACCTCCTTTCTTTGCATTTGTATGGCTGGTCAACCTCCCTTCTGACTGATGCTTGGCTTTTCTAGCTGTGTTAACACTTTCAATTCGATTTCATCAAGTTTTCCTGGTCTGAGAACCATTCTGTTTCTTTAGAGTGATTTAGCAAATCTCTCCTGTAATTGATGTTGTGTTGATGTCCCAGTTTAATTCTCAGAGGACAATCTCATTTCTAATTCTTTCAGGATCACTCACTCACTGTTGGCCCTAGTACTGACAACACTTTCCAGCCTGGAGATTCTAGGGCAACCCAAGCCTCCAAAGGTTTGAAACAATCTTATTTAACATTGTGAGATTGTTACAAACTAGATGAAGCTTCAGTGATAATAACTATTTCCATTCCACTCATGTTCCTTTTTGCAATCAAAACACAGGCTCATGTCTTTTATCACTCTAAGATGAAATTCCTTACCTCTTAAGGTAAAGAGGGCAGGGATTGAGTTGCTCATGGTCACATAGTCAACAAGAGACAGAAACAGAGCTCAAATCCCAGGCCACTTTCTAGTATATCCCACTCCTTGATCGTGTAACAGAAGAGTTTTTTTTTAAATTCCATTTACGTTGAAAGAAAAAATCAAATTACACTAACATTTAATTTATCTAACTGAAGATCATGCAGAGAAGTCAAGTCAGTTCTCCAATATGAGTGATGGAGAAGTCTAGTATCAGGACCAGGGCTTGATTAGCAGTAGATACAAAAATCCCACCCCTACCTCAAGGAGGCAGAACAATGAGATTAGACAGATCCCTGCGGTCACAACTGGCAGGAGCAGTAGGAACAAAGACCAGATCACAGACCGGAAGGCCCTTGTGTGAGCCCAGAGTTGGGATAAAGGGGCTGGTATTCCTGAGGGATGTTGCCACTATGCCCCAGGGAAAATTGGGTGAATGGTGCCTCTTAGCCTTTCTGGAATCAAAACACTCTTTCATTGCTGGAAATAGGAGGATACATTCACACTCTTTGAGTCTTTGCCCCATACTTTATACAACCCACCTCCCTTTGTGATAATTCGGGGCTAGGGACATTATTTTGCTCCTAACGAGGGTGAAGATTGTATTGCCTCCAACCTAAACCCAGGAAACTATAACCCTTAGATGTTAAGTAACTTGAGCAAGGTCACTTAACTAATATATGTTGGAAAAGGGTTTCTAAGGTAGGTTGGTTTGGATGTAAAAGTCAAACTTCCCCATTGTGCCGTGCTGACCCTCAATACATTCATGTCTTTGAAAGAGATCTTACAATTCAGGCCTCTTTTGTCCTCCAGTCCTGCAGTCAGAGTGATGAGAACAAAAGACAGGAGAAAGGCAGGAAAGTGTTGCATTCAGTACCTGCTAGAGCCATATCATCTGGGTTCAAGTTCTACCACCTGCTAGCTGGATGACCTGGGGCAAGCCTTACCCTCTTCTGTGCCTGTTTCCTCACTTCTAAAATGAGGAGAATAATAGTACTCACTTAAAAAAAATAATAGTACTCACTTCACAAGATTGTTGTGAGAATCAAATACATTAATATAATTATAGTGCTTAGAAAGGGGCTTCCCTGGTGGCTCAGATGGTAAAGAATCTGCCTGTGCTTAGAAAAGTATCTGGCACATAGTACATGCTCAATAAAATTAGCCATTAATATCTTGATTAAATTGAGGTCTTGACCTCAATCCAGTCTGACCCCTTCAGTGGCTTTGAGAGACACTGCAGCCTCCTTAATTCCATAATTCTAAACTCAACATTCAGAAAACTAAGATCATGGCATCTGGTCCCATCATGGCAAATAGATGGGGAAACAATGGAAACAGTGACAGACTTTATTTTGGGGAGCTCCAAAATCACTGCAGATGGTGATTACAGCCATGAAATTAAAAGAAGCTTGCTCCTTGGAAGAAAAGTTATGACCAACCTAGACAGCATATTAAAAAGCAGAGACATTACTTTACCAACAAAGATCCGTCTAGTCAAAGCTATGGTTTTTCCAGTAGTCATGTATGGATGTGAAAGTTGGACTATAAAGAAAGCTGAGTGCTGAAGAATTGATGGTTTTGAACTGTGGTGTTGGAGAATACTCTTAAGAGTCCCTTGGACAGCAAGGAGATCCAACCTAAAGGAAATCAGTCCTGAATATTCATTGGAGGGACTGATGCTGAAGCTGAAACCCCAATACTTTGGCTACTTGATGTGAAGAACTGACTCATTGGAAAAGACCCTGATGCTGGGAAAGATTGAAGGCAGGAGGAGAAGGGGACGACTGAGGATGAGATGGTTGGATGGCATCACCGACTCGATGGACGTGAGTTTGAGTAAACTCCAGGAGTTGGTGATGGACAGGGAGGCCTGGCATGATGCAGTCGATGGAGCCGCAAAGAGTTGAACACAACCAAGCACTTGAACTGAACTGAAGCCACCTGTTGGGGTAGGTTGCTTTCTAGATGGGTCATCTGAACTATTTTAATGGATCATCTTAACCATTTTAACACATCCCTGCTGATGTAAATACTAGGCGTCATCTAGAATTCTAGGGTCACACCATGGGTAGTCCCTACAGTTTGCCTCTGTTGTACCCTCTGCCCCCCTCTTCTAGAAATGCTTGTCTAAAGTGACTGATAAATTTACTGGAGATTTGCCCTGATGTGGGTGTCAGCAGCTCACAGGTGGCTAGCACTCCCCAGAGAGCCCATTCCTTGCATGCTTTGTAGCTTAGCAGGCTCCTGCATCTTCTCAGCTGGTGAGATTCCAGATGCCTAAGCTGGCAGGAAGGGTGAGGCCGCCCCAGTTGACTCCAGGAAGGGAATCAGCTCTGTCCACACAGGCAACTGCAGACCAATTAAAATGGTGCATAAGCTAATTAAGGACTGAATGAGGTGCCACTTCCCTGAGGTGCCACATATGTGCCAGATAATGACAGCCTTGAGCAAGAACCTTCTATGACTTGAAACTGAATGGCTTAGGTGACAAGATTAAAGCAAATACGACCACAAAGTACGAGACATAACTTCATGCTTCCACATGGAATCTTTAATACCGTTCAATTTCATAAATATTTATGAAATGTGAATAGGACAAGAAACAGTGCTAGACATTATGGGAACAACATGGGTGACACTCAGCCCCTGACTCTAGGGTGTCAGTTCTCCAACCCGACTCCCACATGTCATCGGTACCTGCAATTCCTCTCACATGGACCATTGTAACCTCTCTTACCTGGTCTCCCGTCTCCTGTGTTTCCTCAGCCACAATCCATACAAACTTTGGTCTCATAACTCTTCACTCAAAATGGTTTCCATTGCCTACACATTAAGTGCAAATGTCTTGCCAATGTTAAAGACCCCATAAATTGGTCCAAATTAATCTTTCCAGGTTTTTCTCTAACTACATTGCCCTCCTCCATGTCAGGCTTATTGGTCTATTACGGTTTCCTCAAACATGCAGTCTTCATTTTCTCCCCATCTTCCTGCTTTCCTGAGTCTGTTACAAGGCACAGCATGCCTTCCCCTTGCATCTCTGACAAGAGAGATCTTGCCTCTAGGCTTCAGGGCTCATCTCCAGTGCCACTTCTTCTCTGAAGCATTGTCTGATGCTGGCCGCCTCTCATGGGATGTCAACAATCCCCATGTTATCCTCCTTTGTACTTGGTTTATCCTGCTATCATGCCTGAGTTTTCTTCCAGCAAGTCTCCTGAGGAACTGGTCCTGGGGTTGGCTTTGTTATTTTCCTCTCCCACAGCTTAACAAGCATGGTACTCGTGTGGAGTGAATTATACTGAATGGTATGGGGCAGATAAACCCAGCCCAAAGTGACTATTGTCAGCCACAATGCTACAAGGTTCTATGCCAGAGCTCCAAAGTGGAATAGAATTCCAAGTAGGAAAGACCGGGAAAGGTTTCATTTTTTCATGTAAACCTTCCCTGATTTCTCCTCCTCTTGTGACATGTGTCCTTCTTGTATGCCGTGCCCCCCCCCACTGTGGTATTCACAACTTGGTATTTTAATTGTTCCCTTATATTAATATATCTGATTTAGGCTTCCCTGGTGGCTTAGCGGTAAAGAATCTGCCTGCCAATGCAGGTGATGTGGGTTCAATCCCTGGGTTGGGAAGATCCCCTGGAGAAGGGAATGGCAACCCACTCCAGTATTCTTGCCTGGTAAATCCCATGGACAGAGGAGCCTATAGTCCATGGGGTCACAAAGAGTCAGACATGACTTAGTGACTAAACAACAACAACAAATATGTCTGATTTATCTCCTGGACTCGAAGATCCTTGAGGGCAGGGACCAAACTTTAGTCCCTGTTATATTTTTGTACCAAGCCCAGTGCTTGGCACATAGTAGGTGCCTAGCAATTATTTGTAGGAGGAGGAAAAAGAGGGTGGGAGAGAGGGAAGGGAGAGTTTATTCATGTAGAGATGGAAAAAGGTGAACACTATAAAGAAATTGAATCCAAAGACGTATAGTCATAAGTGGGGCTCTGCCAAATTGTCTTGGTGGAGTAGCTTGACGTAATGAAAGTGCTCACTTCTTACATACTGCTTTTTGTAGGTGCTAATTGGCACTGAGTAAATAAGGAAAAAACCCAACTCAGTATTCCTAGATCCTTTTGTCCCCCTCTTCCTCCCACATCCTAGAGTTAGCACGGTGATACTTTCCTCAATATAAGATAATTAGGAGGCAGTTGGCAGCTGCAACCCATTCCTCCTTCATTACAGACAATCATTGTGATTGCTGGAGCTTCCACCAACACAAAGACCCTTCAAATGGCCACTTAAGGTAACTCTTAAAAAAAAAACAAAGACTTCCAGATGAGGCTGAAATTCTTTTTCCCTTGCTTCTACACAAAAGGCAAAATTAGGAGTGGAAGGGATTCCCAGGAGGCTCAGTACATAGAGAATCTGCCTGCTACACAAGAGCTGCTGCTGCTGCTGCTGGTAAGTCGCTTCAGTCGTGTCTGACTCTGTGCGACCCCATAGACGGCAGCCCATCAGGCTCCCCTGTCCCTGGGATTCTCCAGGCAAGAACACTGGAGTGGGTTGCCATTTCCTTCTCCAATGCATGGAAGTGAAAAGGGAAAGTGAAGCCGCTCAGTCGTGTCTGACTCTTAGCAACCCCATGGACTGCAGCCTAGCAGGCTCCTCCGTCCAAGGGATTTTCCAGGCAAAAGTACCGGAGTGGGGTGCCATCGCCTTCTCTGGCTACACAGGAGACTCAGGTTCAGTTCTTGGGTTGGGAAGATCTCTGGAGGAGGACTTAGCAACCCACTCCAGTATTCTCACACATTCTCTTTCACCTGCCTGCAGTCAGGGGCCACAGCATAGCAGAAGGAGCGGTGACTCTGGCTTTGCGCAGGCATGCCTGGCGGTTTCACCACTTACAAGGCACACAACCTAAGCAGCTTAATCACTGAAGCTTATTTCCCTCATCTATAAAATGGGGATAAATACTATCTTCTTCCTGGGACTGTTGTGAGAATTAAGTAACATGTACCACAAATACCTTGGTCCAGCACCCAGCATAGAGCAAGTCCTATGTAAATGGTTAGCTATGGATCATCATTATTTAAAGTACTGGGTTGACCAAAATGTTTGTTTGGGTTTTTCCATAAGATGGTACAGAAATACCCAACTGAACTTTTTGGGCAACCCAATATTTGGGGTAAGGATTCAAGGGCCTAACGTTGTAGACAGCTGTTATCAATACATATTTCAGAAATCCTGTTAGTTGCTCCAGTTGTCTGATGGGATAGTTTTAGAGCCCTTGGTATTCCTTTCACTGCATGTTTTTATTTTATCCCATTCCTGTGTCTGTATTTATATGCTGCAGAAAGTATGGCACACTTATCTGGTTCCTTTAGCAATAATTAAATTCATTCCTGACCCCAATTTATCCTCATCTAGTTTCTTCCTACCCCAGGCCCTACTAGGAACACAGGATAAAGCTCTTTCTTTTCTATAACATTTTAAAAAGTGCATGTTTGCAAGAGTTTTGCAAGAACTTTGCAACTTGAACTTTGAAGAGTTCCAATCCAAATAGACAACATTCTAGACTTTGGGTTAGAAAAATTATTCTGCTTGTAAGATAATCTGACTTCCAATATTTTCATTATTGTAGTTTTAAAATTATTCTCAGTTTCCTTATCTATTCTGGTACAGAAAGTGAAAACATTTTCTCTTGTGTATCTACAATGATAGCTGGAAGTTTGTGGGAAGGAAGGCAGGGAAAAATGACAGATTCATCATAGCTCTTGATAACAGGAAGGTGAAAAAGAGAATGAGGAGAGAAGGAAGCAGGAAACAGGAGAGTCTACACTGGGGTAGACCTTTAACAGTCGTTCGCTGGACACATTAATGAATTGCAACTTCAGAGCATTAGACTGAAAGTTCTGAGAGAGAAGCAAGACATAATAGCTATTGGATACCCAAAGCTGTGAGACAGACCACCCCGAAGAACCTACCAAAGATTTTTAGCAGAAAAGTAGTTACATGACTCTTGTGCTATTACCCCATCAAGGGTCCAGAGATGCCACACTCTTGGAAGCTTTTGAAGAGGATTTCCTTGGAGGAAGTGATGAGTGTCAGTGCCACCCGTGGCCCCAGGGCTTAAGGGATGTGGGTACCCACCTCATCTCACTGCAACAAGACCACTCAGAGCGTGAGCTGTGTCTCCTGCAGTTATGGGCCCTGGGGACTGGGTCTGACTCCTTTCCCTAATTTACAGGAAAAGAGCAGGACTGGCTGATGCTTTGGCAGCAAATCAAAGGAGGTTGCTGCTGCTCCCAGATTGGCCAACACTCCTAGAGTTCCAAGGAGTGTTCCAAGGAGTGGATAGAGCCAGTATGGGAGGCACCTTAGATCTGCTTAGAGGGAGTTCAAAGAGGCCCCAGATGAGGAGAAGCTGGGTGAGGGCTGCAGCATTTTCTAGAAACTCCTGCCTGAATAGAATGTTTTTGCTCAGGTTAAGGGCTGGGAAAGGGCGAAGATCTTTGAGGAACTTGAAATAATATAATATAGGAGAAAATCAGTTTCAGACAACTGCCAGGCCTGGAGAGGATGAACCCATCTCACCAGGGGCCCAATTAAGCAGGCCCTTTATGCCCACTTTTCCTCTCCTCCTCTCTTTCTCCAGGAGGGGTCAGAAACCCCATTTAGGAAGACAGGAGTGTAACAGGAAGGAAAGAGAAGATTTAGATTCTGGTTTCCCAGCCATTGAAAGCCCCCTGAACGAGGTTAGAAGTTTCTTCTTCCATGGATGTGGATATTTTAATGTACTGAATTGAAATGGTTATTAACTGTGACTTAAAGCCAGGACTTGTGGCTACTTAGGAGTGGCCACTAAAACCTAGGGGCATGCTTAAATTTACATCTAGTGACAGAGGAAGTTCTGTCCCCATTCCACCCCTGCTAAGTTTAAAGGGTGGTGGAAGATTTAAAATAGTGTTTTTGTTATATTCCCTGAATTTTGGTTGTTCAACGTACTAGCTACAGAATGAATAAATGAACAGATTAAAAATGAATGAAAGAGTGTTGTTTATATTAGGATGCACTATGATTCAAACTTAGGGCTTTTTATTTTTTAATTTTTTAAAAGGTATTTTTGATGTGGACCATTTTAAAAGTCTTTATCCAATTTGCTACAGTATTGCTTCTGTTTTTATGTTTTTGATGTTTTGGCCACGAGGCATGTGGGATCTTAGCTTCCCAACCAGGGATCGAACCAGAAACCCCTGCATTGGAAGGCAAAGTCTTAACCACTGGAGAGCCAGGGAAATCCCAGGGCTTTTTAAAACTTGAATTCTTGTGACATTTTATCATCTTTGGAAGGTGTGTGGTTATAGGTAGACACTACTGTTGGCTGTTGGCTATACTAAGGTCCCATATTGAAATTAGCACCATCCTACCTGTTTCCTGTTACCTCCAAAGCTGTAGCAAGTGAAGTGGGTCACCAATGTTTGTTACGTCCCTCACCTCCTTTTACTTTCTGATTGTGTTCATTTCCTGCTGAAAACCTTAGCTAGCTGTTCTGCTGAGAAGGTGCTCAGAATGCATTCACACTCAGGCGTAGAAGAGTCAAGATCTGGCTACATGCTTATTTCCAGGGACATTTTTGCTTTAATTGTGAAATGCCTGAGTTCAAAGAAGTGATGCCTTCATGGTGGGTTTGGGGCACTTGCAGCAGGCAAATGCGGATGGAGATTTCTTTGGCTGTGGCTCCCCAGCTCCCTGGGAACCTGGTCTCTGGGCATATGGGCAGCTGCCCAGGTGCATACCCATTCTCCAGCTTAACTTGTCTGAGATGGTAAATGGGAAAGCATGGTGTGAACTATAACATACCCTGCAAATGTGAGCCAGCATTATCATGATTCTTTAATAGCTTCAACTACTCACAAGAGATTTGTAAGCTCTTCTTAAAAGGTCATTTAACCCACAAGATGCTTTTGCTGTCCTCACCAAATTATCTCCTTTTGACAGGAATTTTGTGAGCATCCCAAAGGGCCAGGGGCAACTCTCCTCCATCATGACAGACATGGTTCTGAAAACCAAAGACTTAGCCCCTTGCGGGGCATTTTTCCTTTCTTCTTGTCTATGTCCACCTGTCTGGAAACGTTTCTGCTTCTGATGCTATCACTCCCATCTTGCAGCTGAGGCAAAACCTCCTGCCTGGCTGAGCTTCTTTTTGTGTTAGAAATGATAAGGAACAGCTGTCCTCGGATTAATGCCATCACCCCTGTTATGATTCAGCCATTCAGCTTGTGGCAGCAATTACGTGTTAGATGAATGTCTTTCTAAATTCAATCACCCCAAAATAAATACACTGCAGTAGCCTCATTAAACAAAATTGGATGCAAGGAGAGGATGGGGCTGACTGATAGGAAATGAGAAAGAAGTAGAAATTTCAAAACTGCACGCATTCAATTGCCCTTCAGAAACCTCTTCTAGGACCTTGTTCAGCTTTAGAACACTTAAGTTGTTTTTTTTTAAAGATGCTTATGTATGTGGTACCACTTTCCAAAAGGAGATCTTTTTTAAAAAATAGCATATGATAAAGTAATATATATATTCATATTAAGAGATCATCATATAAAATAGGCTCTGATGTTTGGCAGAAACCAACAAAATTCTGTAAAGCAATCATCCTTCAATTAAAAATAAATTAAAAAAATAAAAAAAGATAGGCAAATATGCAGATGTTTTTATATACAGCATCTTATATAGGATATTTAGCATACCTTAGGCAGCTTGTTCAGTGATCATTCAAATATTTGAAAGTTTAGCCTCGAGTTTGCTGAGAGTGTTAAATTGAATCTATTCATGTGTTCATTCATCCAACATACACTTGCTGAGACCTACTCTGTGCTATGTCTGTGCTCTTTATTAGTGGACCACCATCTACTAGACAGTCTCTGTTGGGAAAGCTGCTTAGAATAGGGTGTGGGATCGGATAGAAACCCATAACAATATTGAAAGATTCAACATGCTAAGTGCCATAAGAAAGATGCAGAAAGACCCATGAGGATTTAGAAGAGGAAGTGGTTGTTTATTAAGAAATAGAAAATCTTTAGGCCGAAGGCAGCATTTGGGCTGACCTTGAAGTCTCTGAACAGTTTTAAAATTGAGGGCTTTTTTCCAGAAAGAGAGAAACAAATATCCTATTAATGTGTGTGTATATATATATATATATATATATGGTAAAAAAAAGTGGTACAGATTAACCTTTTTGCAGGGCAGGAATAGAGATATAGACGTAGAGAACAAACATGTGAACACAAATGGGGAAGGGGAGGGTGGGATGAATTGGGAGAGCAAGGTTAACATATATACACTACCATGTGTAAAATAGATAGCTAGTAGGAAGCTGCCCAGGGAGCTCAGCTTGGTGGTCTGTGATGAACTAGATGGGTGGGATGGGGGTGGGGGTAGGAGGCAGGTTCAAGAGGGAGGGGAAATATGCATACATATAGCTGATTCACTTTGTTGTACAGGAGAAACAAACACAACATTGTAAAGCAATTATACTCCAATAAAACATTTTAAAAAATAAATTAAAAAATTGAGGCCTTCCCTTCTAGGCTAAGGGAACAGTGTAAACAAAATGAAGATCATACATTTGGGTGAGGGGTTGGAGCCTGGAGGGCACAGACTCACAGGGGAGAGTACCGAGTGCTGGGCTAAAGGGTTTAAACCTTTTGTTGTAGACACTTGGGAACCACAGTAGGAATGATATGATCAGACTTGTGCACAAGGAAATTTAATCCAGTAGCAGGCTCTGGTTAGAATTGACTGGAGGTGGGAGGCTTTAGAGACCATCGCAAAAGTTCAGGCCAGGAATAAAGAAGAGCCCAAGGTAGGATTATGGCAAATAAGCACCGGAGAAACAAACATTAATTATTAAAAAGGAAAAATCAATGAGTTTGTGACTGTGGATGTTTTAGGCTCAGTCTGTTCCTCTGGGCATTAGATTTATTTGTACAGGTTAGGACTATGTGGGAAAGAGGTTTGTAATTCAGGGTCCTGGGGGAAACTGAGGTGAGATTTTTAATGACAGCATTACTTGCAGAGGGGTGAGTGGGATTAAGGGAACCAGCAAGAGATGGTGAGGCACCCAGAGATTAGCAAGACTGAGAAGCTTAGCACACCTACAGAGCAAGGGCAGTAAACAGCATTCCCAGTGTCCAATGAGAGCTGGAGCCATGGAGGTTCTGTGTTCTAGGAAAGAAAAGCAAGAGAGTTGGAAAGAAATACCCTTACTTCTCTCCTTTACTGCTGGTTCCTTTCATTGGCCAAACTCAGCTGAAAAGGTGTCGAGGTAATGCAGTTACAGGGGTGGGCCTCTCAGGCCACAAATTAGGGGAAAGATGGGCAGAAATAATGATGAGGAGAGAGTAGGGAGAACAAATGGAGAATAACCAAGAAACAGTGCTAAACTGTGCTGAATGTTAGGTGATAGTGTCCTGGAGCTTCTTGAATCCTATAGATTTCAGACAGAGGGGTTTCACCATGAATGCTGATTCCAATAAAATCATCACTACACTCTTGATAATAAAAGCAAGTAATCAAATATGCATAATGAAAGGTGAGAGCCAGGCTTAGGCACATAATTTAACTATTGAAACTCAGTTTATCTGTAGAACAAGGCTAATTCCTGCTGAGCCTACTCTGTAAGGTGATTATGAAAATAAAGTGAGATAAAGGTTGTAAAAGTGTTTTTTATTTTAAAAAATATTTATTTATGGCTGTGTTGGGTCTCAGTTGCAGCACTCTGGCTTCTGTCTAGTTGTGGACGTGACACACTAGCTGCCCTGCCGCATATGGGATCTTAGCTCCCAGACCAGGGATCGAACCCACATCCCTGAATTGGAAGGTAGACTCTTAACCACTGGACCACCAGGGACATCCCGTTAAAGTGTTTTTAAAATTAACTTTTGCAAGCTTCCCTGGTGGCTCAGTGGTAAAGAACCACCTGCAAGTGCAGGAGAGGCGGATTCGATACCTGGTCTGGGAGGATCCCCACATGCCGTGGAGCAGTTAGCCCGTGTGCCACAGCTGTTGAGCCTGTGCTCTGGAGCCCGGGAACCACAAGTGTTGAAGCCTGTGAGCACTAGAGCCCATGCTTCGCAACCAGAGAAGCTACTGCAGGAAGAAGCCCGCACACTGCAACGAAGAATGGCACACCCTCTCCACAACTAGAGAAATGCCCACGCAACAGTGAGACCCAACACACCCAAAAATAAATACATTTTTTAAAGTATTAAAAAATTAATTTGGGGCATAAATCATTTGCAAGATGTGAAGGGTTTTTCCTATCACCTGGATCATCCCTTTTGCAGTTTGGTACTCTCCACCCTACCAGCACAGTGCCTGGCCCAGGGGGCTGCTGCTCCATCCACATTCACAGCATTGTATTAACTTGAGTTCTGAACGCACTTCTCCTTTCTCCCATGATTCCTGCACAATCTCTTTCAATCAGCTTTTGCTACTGTGGGACTTTTCACCTTTTTCAACATATTCCATCCCTCTAATAGGCTGTCAAGAAAAAATTGAAAGTGAAAGTGAAGTCGCTCAGTTGTGTCCGACTCTTTGTGACCCCGTGGACTGTAGCCTACCAGGCTCCTCTGTCCATGGGATTCTCCAGGCAAGAATACTGGAGTGGGTTGCCATTCCCTTCTCAATAAAAAATTAAGACCACTAAAAATTAAAATGATCAGAAAAATTTTAACTTCATCAAGGGAAAGTTCCTTCCTGTGTTCTTAGAGTAAGATATTGTGAATAACTTTTGACCAAGGATCCCAGGTTCTGGACCTAGGATTCCTTCTCTGAATTTACTAGTTTCCTTTCACAGCCTAAAACTGCTGCACATACTGTGATCTGGAGGAGGTACAGTTTGAAAGATGAAAAGCCCTTCAAAGCAGTATGAAATCTCTAAACCCCATGTGTGAAATGATTCAGTGCTCATGCTGTAATTGCTTTCCTTAGTCTGGCCCTCAGGGACAGGCCCTCGATGAGATATTAGGCTGGTTCCATCTCCAGTACTTGTGATTTTGCCTTCAGAGCTCTGATTTTGCTGAAGTCTGTACAATGAAATGCAGGCGGGGAGCTCCCTGCCAGGAAGTCATTTGAGGGAAGGCCTGTGATTGCTGGCCCTGAGAGGGCAGGGAGACTCCTGCACTCTCGGGAGTACTCCCCTTCACTGGTTCCCTGAAACATCAGCACCGATAACCTCTCCTGAACTCTGGGAACCTCTAAATGTTTAGGGGGTCTCCTGGCCACAGACCTGTCCCAGGGCCTCTTGATATCCTTGCTTCCAGAGCTGAAGGACCTGGAGAAAATGTGTGAGTAGCGAAAAGAACTGCAAGTGTGGAGCATGAAGATGAGACAACTGGGGTGGGAGACATGAAGTGGTTTTCACCCTGCAGCCATCTCTGGGAATGAGGGGGCTGTCTTCCCCAAAGCGGACACCCATCTTGTGCCCACAGCTTTGCCCCTCCATGCCCAGGATTCTCCAAGCCCACGAAACTGGCTGTGTGAGCAGTGCTACTCAAAATGTGGTCCATCCATCAGCACCATCAGCATCAACTTGGAGCTTGTTAAAAATGCAAATTTCAGGCCTTACTGCAGACTTACTGACTCAGAATCCCTGGGGGAAAGGGCCCTGAAATGTGTTTTAGCAAGGCCTCTAGAGGTTTTGTGTGCACTTTAAAGTTTGAGAAGTACTGGTTGAGGGTGTAGAGATTGCTTTGCCCAAGAGTGTGAAGATCTTGAAGGTAAAATCATATGCAGTGAGGTGATTGTGTTTGTCTTCATTCCCTTTAGCATAACAGAGATTCAGACCAAATTGGGGTGTATGTGTGTGTGTGTGTGTGTGTGTGTGTGTGTTTGTCACTGTCAGTTCTTTCATCTTTCAGGCCATCTTTGCTATTCCAATTTTCCTTACATGTGCCTGAAATTGTTTATTTCAGCTCTGATGGTCCCAAAGAAGTAAGTTCTTTTACTCTTCACTCTTTCAACCCCAGTTTGAAACTAGGATCTCAAGGTCTTCTGAATTCCAGCCTAATCCCTTTATCTCAAGCCCCTGAGTTTCAGAATTTCCCTGGTCTTTCTCCTTCCCTCCCGGCGTAAGAGCTGCTTTAGATCCCTCAGACTCTTTGCTCCCCTTCTTTTAAGTTTTTCTTTTTTGACTTCTACCTTCTTCAATTTCTAAAATAATAACTCTCCTGACAAAATTTTATTTCTTACTCTTTATATCAGTGGCATATCCCCACATCACTGCCCATGAGAGTTTTAAGATTCAAGGTCCTCTCCTTTCATCCCCAGTCATGATTTCCATCGTAAACAACCTATTTGACTTCATGCCTTCCCCCCGGAGTGGGTGACTTCTAAATCTCTCTAGTTTGGAATGCTGAGGGGTAGAGGATATGTACTCAAGTACATGAGGTTGCTGAATTTTCATTGGGAAAACATATAGCCTATTCTGGCTACAAAGTAATGAAAGTACTGGGAAGAATGGAAGGGTCCTAAGAGTTATCAGCAGGGCCCAACCAGGCTTAAGCTCAACTCGATTCAAGAAACTTTTATTGAGAGCCTAAACAATGAACAGGATGTATACAGGAGAAGGCTCAGACAAAAGGGAAAACCCAACACTGGTGGATCCCATTACTAATGAGGCTTGCTCCTCCGCATAGAGTAGACGCTTAATGAAAAATCTTGGTTAGATGAAGAAAACTTTAAGACTGACCTGCCTTTGATTATACATGTCTTTTCCTCTGTTGCTGTGAATTTGCGTTTCACAGAGCAGTTTTTATAGCGCTTTATGTTGCAAGACTGTGTGTACCATTCCTCCTAGTCCTGTTATCCTTCTGCTTCTGTGATAATGGATGGGGCAGCGGCAGGATGGAGTTTTACTGGAAAATGTGAAGGAGACACTTGGAATCTAGACAAAAAGAGAACTTGTAAACATATTAGTCTTTGGGGAAATCTTCCTGCAAATTGCTCTGAAGAATACAGAGAGAAGGAAAAGGACAGAGAAAAAGAGTAAGGAAGGAGAAATGAAGTTTTAAAAGCAAACAGAAATAATGGCTTGGATGGGATGTATTTGTTGTACCAATCAACCTAATGACACGAGTCTCACTTGATTATTGGCAATTATATTAAAAATTTAAATATAAAACAAATTTTGTAGATACAAAGTGTTCATCAGACCCTTTAACTCTCTGGATTGGCAACTAATGTAACTATGTGAGGGGAAGTCACATGCCATGAGGATAAAGAAGAGAAGGGGCTGAGGTTCAGGCCTGGCGTTGCCATGATATAGTGTGTGATCTTCAGCAAACCCCTTCCCTTCTCAGTGCTCCAGTTTATATCCTGAGTAGTTTTGACCAGGTCAGTAGTTCTAAATGTGTGGTCCCTAAACCATCAACAGGGGCATCATCTGAAAACTTGCTGGAAATGCCAGTTCCTGCTGCAGCAGAAACTCTGGGGTGAGGCCCAGCTGTATCGTTTTATAAGGCTTCCAGCTGATTCAAGTCTGAGACCCACTGGACTAGTCATTCTGTGTTTCTGTAAATGAAGTAAGCCTGGGCAAAGCAGATTTAGACAATCGAGGCAGATGTCAGTGCTCCAGGCCAAGACACAGCTGCTTGGTCATGGAGTGCCGTGGAGTGTCGTGGGGCTGTTCTCAGCCACAGCCCTGTCATTCTGTCTCTCCAGTACCAGATGGCCCAATCGTAGGCACACTGAGCATGTGCCCAGGGCACTAGCAAAGCACTTACCAGTGTTATTTTTGTTTAGAAAAAATTCAGAACCTTAGTTTTCAAAAAAACCCGTTAAAGTACATAGACGTCATAGGAAAAAAATCAGAACATTGTTAGACCTCTTTATATTTAGTTTGTTACTTAATGCTTTTATGTTTGAAATTCTCAAGGCAGAGATGGGAACATGGTAGGCTCTCTATATAGCATTTTCAAAGTTTAGGGTATTTAAAGTTCTCCATCTTGCCTTCCCTTTCTCCTTGTTTTTCCTTAAGATTTGCGGTAAGTAACTTACTATACTTCACAGACTTCTAAAAAGTGTATCTTTTTACTTCTGAGATTGGGATGTGTCTTACAATTCATGGTGCCTTTGATCCAATGAAATATAGTATATTGTTGGCACTGTTAATGTTCCCTAGAAGCCATTCTATGTCAAGATTTTCCCCCTATCCTTTTCTGAAGTCTAAAGCTCTCTAAAAACCCCGTGTCTGGAATTAGAGTTCCTGTGCAGTGTGCACCATGGTTCAGGCATTTGGACACACTCAAGCAGAAGGTATCCAGGCAGTTCTTGATAAAGCTCCCACGACCTTGGTGGCTCCTAGGTGGTTCAGGGCTGGGTGAGCAGCTTCCTCTGGGCAGCCTGACTGATTATGATGATCAATCCAGAAGGACAGTTGTTCTGGAAAACAGTGTAATGGGTGGAAAAGGCCTTGACACACAGCCAGCCCTCAAAGAGCTCACATACTAGTGGATACAACATGAATGTCCACAAACAATAAATAATGTCATAGGCTAAATGACATGCTGCTGCTGCTGCTGCTGCTGCTAAGTCGCTTCAGTCATGTCCGACTTTCTGCGACCCCATAGACGGCAGCCCAACAGGCTCCCCCGTCCCTGGGATTCTCCAGGCAAGAACACTGGAGTGGGTTGCCATTTCCTTCCCCAATGCATGAAAGTGAAAAGTGAAAGTGAAATTGCTCAGGCGTGTCTGACTCTTTGTGACCCCATGGACTGCAGCCTACCAGGCTCCTCCATCCATGGGATTTTCCAGGCAAGAGTACTGGAGTGGGGTGCCATTGCCAATACAGGCAAATATAAACTTGCACGGAAGGGAAAAAGTCTGGGTTTACTGGATGTGAATTCACAGAGGGGGTGATACTGCTTGGGTCTTCAAGAAGAGTGGGAGATGGCTAAGTGGAAAAGGAAGGCAGGAACAGCGTGTTCCAAGCACTTGGATACATGGATAATGGTGATTTTTATGGTATGTAAATTATAGCACAATAAAGCTGTTTATAAAAAAATTTTAAAGGAAAGTGCTTAGAGCCTAAAGTGTATCTTGAGAAATGACAAGAACATCTTTGTGACCAGCAGAGAGGGTGCTTATGTCAGTGGTGAAAGATGAGGAAGACATTTTGTTGTAATGAGATTGTAAAGTTTTATTTGTTTTATTAAGAAATTGAAGTGGCCAGAAATTTAGGCGGGAGTGTTGAGTAGAAAACAGAGATTTGGAAGTTGGCAGAATGGTCTGTGAAAATGTGAGATTTGTTGCTCTGGGGCAGGAAAAGCTGCTGTCATTTAGCACTAAATGTAACTCTTTCTTGGCAGTCTGGGCACAAAGAAATGGGTGGTGAATTAGACAGCTTTCATTACTGATAAAGGGAACTGCGTCAGTTTTTCAAAAGAGACAAATTGTTTTCCTAGTGCTAAACTTTAAGGAATTTCTAAGGTTCATCTTAGCATCAGGGTCTTTGAACAACACAGTTTAAACTAATGTCATGGATTGTGCATTTCTGTTTTTTGCTGTTGTTGGAGCATAGTTGCTTTACAATGTTGTGTTATTTTCTGCTGTATAGCAAAGTGAATCATCTATATGTGTACATATATTCCCTCTTTTTTGGACTCCCTTCCCATTTAGGTCACCACAAAGCACTCAGTAGAGTTCCCAGTGCAATACAGTTGGTTCTCATTCATATGAACACTTGAGACCATGAGGATGGCAGCTATGTCGCTCATCTCTGTAATTCTAGGAGTTGGGGCTCGGTAGTATTCGTGGAATGACTAAGTGACTCTCAGAGGCAGTGGGAGACCTGGTGCTCAGGACCCTCTGCTTTCTGGAGAGGAGACTGACCCAAAGCCTAGCAACTGGGGCTGTGCTTAGTCACTTAGGACCTGTAGGGCAGGCAGCATCATAGTGATAGAAAAGGAGAGAGGATTCTCTGTGAAGGAGAGAGGATTCCCAGGATTTAACCTGGGATTTTGGATTAAGTTCAGCTACATATAACAGACAACCCAAAATAACAGTGGCATTAACACATAATGGGGCTTCCCTGGTAGCTTAGCAGTAAAGAAGCTGCCTGCCAATGCAGGAGACACAAGTTCAATCCCTGGGGCAGGAAGATCCTCTGGAGAAGAAAATGGCAACCCACTCCAGTATTCTTGCCTGGGAATTCCCATGGACAGAGGAGCCTGGTGGGCTACAGTCCATGGGGTCGGGAAGAGTCGGACATGACTGAGCATGCATGCACGGGCACTAACACATAACGAATTCATTTTCTCTCCTGTATTTTCACAAAATGATCTCACCTATGTGTTCAGCAACCAGATAAAAAAACAGAATATTACTCCTCTTATGCCTCTTTCCTGACACTAGCCCTACCCAAAGGTAGCAACTGTTTTGGCCTCTAACACACATGAATTAGTTTTTTCTGGTTTTGAACTTTGTTAAATGAAATCATTAGTATGTACTATTTTTGTCTGGCTTCTATTTTAACCTCTTTTATTGTAAAATTGTACATAGCTACAGAAAACAACATACAACCATGTAGTTCAATGTGTTCTTATCACCTAGGCCAAGAAATAGAACACTGCAAGCCAACCCAGGGACCCTCCCTGTGCCCTGCTGCAATCTGAACTCCACTCCTCCATAAATAATCACTCTCCTGATTTTAGAATGACAATGTCCTGTACTTCCTATAGCTTTATCACCTGACTCTGCATCCCTAGACGCTATATTTTTAGTCTTGCCCATTAAAAGAAGTTGATTATGTCATTTAAATCTTTTAGTCTGCCAGCTTCCCTTCGATTCCTTTTTTTTTCCCCCTAACAATTCATCTATTGAATAACCTAGATCATTTGACCCATTGAGTTTTCCACAGCCTAGGTTTACTTATCACACTCATGGTGCAGTTCAGTATATTCCCCATTCTTTGCATTTCCTGCAAAACTACAGCTGAATCCAGGGGCTCTGCAGACTTGGGTTCATTCCCATTGGCAAGACCCTCAGTGGTGCAGGATTCTTTCATCAGTTGTGACTCCTAGTGTGATGTCTGCAGCTGTGGGTGCCAAATGCCAAGATCTACTAATTCACTGGAAGTTGCAAAATGATGATTGTTCTAACTCCATTATTTCTTTTTCACTTACAGGTTGGGATATTTTTGATAAAGAGATGTTTCCCTTCACTGACTATTTTGTTACTTAGAGATAGAGCCAGCTAGCTCATGAAAGCTGATTGTACACATCTCTTCCCAACCTGGTGTTCACCTATGTCACATGACTAGCTTGAAATTGGCTATGGTATTATTTACACTATTGAAATTAGCAGATGATGCAAATCAGGGCTTTCTCCCCACCCCTGCCAGAAAGCTAGTAGTTAAACTTTTACCAGCATTTAACTGTACCATTCATATAGGTAAGGCAGGGTAAACACTTCTTCCTTTTTATTTACTCCAGCATCACCCAAAGGTGACCAAATAGGTTTTTTAAATATATCATTAGAATTCATGGATTTAAATATATTGGATATGAGTTTCAACATAGTGCTTTTATTATTCTTATTGGGACTCAGAGTATCCCATCTTGGGCCAGAGTGTAGGTATGATAGCTCAGTTTCCAGCAGTGATTTAGGCTTGTGATATTTTCAAGTTTATTGCCACAATTTTACTATTTGTTTGCCATTGATCCCACCTGTTTTATATTCTTTTTCTTATTCTTTGTTTATTTTGGATTAATCAACTGTTTTTCATTGTTCCATGTTTTCCCTCTTTGAATTTCTTAATTATATGTTCTTTTACTTTAGTGGCTACCCTAGAGATTATAATATATAACCTCGACTTCTTATAGACCCAGATTTCTTTTATCTTTTTTTTTTTTTCACAGTCTTTAGCATAGGTTTCCATCTTCAACATCACCTCATGGTCCCAATGGCTGCTAGAGTGCCAGCTATCATATCCACATTCTAGGAAAATGGGAAGGAGAAAGGGAGACAGGCAAAAGGGAGCATGGCACTAAAAAGCTTTTCTAGGACAATCTTCCCATGACTTCTTAAATCCTAATGGGCACCTTTATCTAAGGTGTAGGCTAGGAGCTATAAGGTTTTGGTTAGGCGCAATACCCAGAACTCTACTACTAAGGAGGAAGCACAGAATAGATACTGAGTAGCTTCTGCCTTGCTTTCTCTCTTTAGACCTCATTTGAAAAAAGCAGGCAGTTGGACTAGACAACATCTAAGGCAGTTTAAGAGTTCCAAATATAGTCCAAAAAAACTGTTATCTCTCTGCCTTCTTAATAATCTAAGACAAACCAGCAAACTTTTGTCCTTAATGAAAATTCTCTTATCTTTCTGACCCTTTCTGAAACACATTTTTGTGTGTTGAAGAAAATCATTGTCGAAAACTAATAGAAAAGTGAGCAATTGAACAAACCTCTCCAACTGGCTTTAGGAAAGAACGATGTTCTATACCTTCTCTCTCCATCTCCCATAACGATCTGGGTTTTGTCATCAAAAAATCTGAAGCAAGAGATTCTTTTAATACTTTGGATAGAGATTATTAGTGCTGTTCAAGTTTTTCAGGAGTGCGGCAGTAGTAGACTAATACGATAATTTGTCTGTGGGTAGGGATGGATGGGGTAGCTACAGGTACACAGAATTAGAGACTGAGAGCTATAGGGCTTAATAGGACCTCAGTTTTGCTTGTAAGAGAAGGAAGTAGAGTCAAGGATTCCTGTGAGCTCAGGCTTGAGTACTGCTGCTGCTAAGTCACTTCAGTCGTGTCCGACTCTGTGCGACCCCATAGATGGCAGCCCACCAGGCTCCCCTGTCCCTGGGATTCTCCAGGCAAGAACACCGGAGTGGGTTGCCATTTCCTTCTCCAATGCATGAAAGTGAAAAGTGAAAGTGAAGCCGCTCAGTCGTGTCCGACTCTTCATGACCCCATGGACTGCAACCTACCAGGCTCCTCCGTCCATGGGATTTTCCAGGCAAGAGTACTGGAGTGGGGTGCCGTTGCCTTCTCCAAGGCTTGAGTACAGGTGGATGCAGATCAAGTCACTCCCCTTTACAGATAATACTGTGCGGGGTCTACCAACACCACAGTTGAAGGGACCCCATTTTGCTCTCATTGGTTACAAAGTCAGGCATCACCACCTTGCCAGTGTATAAGAGGAGGAACCCTAGCACAGGCCCCACTCTCGGAGCATTGCTCTTAGTGCCTGAGCTTGAGGCCCAGGAGGCAAGGTGTGGCCTTCTCTATGTGCTCCATCAAGGAACAGGCTCTGGGGAACAGAGAAGCCTGTCTTAACTCCAAAAGTCTTCCATCCATTGATTCCACCTCCTCCCATTGGTTGTGGCTCTGCCCTGTGAGGCTCACAAAACAAACTGAATCTGTTTTGTGAGCTTCCACAAAGTTGAAAACAGCCATCATCTTCCCTCATATTTCTGATGTTTCCCCTCTGACTGAGATAATGCATTTTCATAACAGAGGACATCTGCTGATATTCAGTACAGATTGAAACAGCCTCTGCAGGGTATAAAGCTGATATAAAGCTGTCACTGTACATGCCTCCTAGGAGCACATCCTCACAAATGGAGGGTGATGATGTTGCAGCAGTCCCTGCAGAAGCTGGAGGCTCGTGGGAGAGGAGCTCCCACACTTTTCAGGGTTTGCTGGACAGGCTCCCTTTGCTGATTTGGGTCCAGAATTGAAAGCTGCAGGGCAGTTTGGGAGCAATCTGAAAGTACTCACTGTATTCTATGAGGGTGGCACATCATGAGACAAGCAGAAACTTTCATCTGTTTTTCTGATAATGGTGAGAAGCTAGATCCAACCATCCACCAACTGGTTCCTCCAGAGACTGCAGTCTGTGAAATATCTGATCCCAGACTGGGACTCAGCCCATGCTCAGGATACAAAGACAAACTTCCCATCAGTGACTCATAGAGTATTGGAGCTTGGAAGTAACCCCAGGGTTCATCTGGGTGCTCTCCAGATGAGAAAATGATGCATTGTTTCATCCGCAGTTGTTCTGGTATGCCAGCTGCTCTAACCAGTTATATAGACCAAATAGCCCATTCTTCGGAAAAGGCAATGGCACCCCACTCCAGTACTCTTGCCTGGAAAATCCCATGGACGGAGGAGCCTGGTAGGCTGCAGTCCATGGGGTCGCTAAGAGTCGGGCACGACTGAGCAACTTCACTTTCAGTTTTCACTTTCATGCATTGGAGAAGGAAATGGCAACCCACTCCGGTGTTCTTGCCTGGAGAATCCCAGGGGCGGGAGAGCCTGGTGGGCTGCCATCTATGGGGTCACACAGAGTCGGACACGACTGAAGTGACTCAGCAGCAGCAGCAGCCCATTCTTTCCCCTTTTCCAGAGAATTGTTTCCCATGGAAAAGAAACTCATCACCTTGGCTGACGGAGATGTCCTCAAGATATCCAGAACCTATTTCAAGATCCAGGGCAAGTGAGGCTAGAGTTAGAGATTGATTGAGGAATATAATGCAGCATTCCAACTCCCAGCCCAGGGCCAGGCATATGCCTCTTGCCTCCTAGCTTGGTCTAACATGCATACAGTAAAATAGGAAGAATCCTTCCTTTATTTTGTAGAACCATATAAAGCAATTATTTTGATTACTACAGAGAGCACTCAAAATCACTGCAGATGGTGACTGCAGCCATGAAATTAAAAGACGCTTACTCCTTGGAAGAAAAGTTATGACCAACCTAGATAGCATATTCAAAAGCAGAGACATTACTTTGCCAACAAAGGTCCGTCTAGTCAAGGCTATGGTTTTTCCAGTGGTCATGTATGGATGTGAGAGTTGGACTGTGAAGAAAGCTGAATGCCAAAGAATTGATGCTTTTGAACTGTGGTGTTGGGGAAGATTCTTGAGAGTCCCTTGGACTGCAAGGAGATCCAACCAGTCCATTCTAAAGGAGATCAGCCCTGGGTGTTCTTTGGAAGGACTGATGCTAAAGCTGAAACTTCAACACTTTGGCCACCTCATGCGAAGAGTTGACTCATTGGAAAAGACTCTGATGCTAGGAGGGATTGGGGGCAGGAGGAGAAGGGGACGACAGAGGATGAGATGGCTGGATGGCATCACCGACTCGATGGACATGAGTTTGAATGAACTCCGGGAGTTGGTGATGGACAGGGAGGCCTGGCATGCTGCAATTCATGGGGTTGCAAAGAGTCGGGCACGACTGAGCTACTGAACTGAACTGAACTGAACAGAGAGCACTCACTACTAAACATATGAATTCATTTTTCTGTAGCACTGATATTCCATACCAGGGTCTTTTTAGGCTCAATTAGTCTCATGGAAGGTAACGGAGGGCAATTGAAGTCCATATTTTTAAATATATGAGCAGTAATTTAGACACCTTTTGTTTGTTTCCCACTGCTGTTCCATGGGAGAAGCAAGTGCTGGGTGAGGGTGCTTATATAAAAGCACAGTATTAATCAAAATGTTGCCTGATGAACTTAAGTTCTGACAGCAATAATATTAGGCAGGCACTTGATACAACTCTTCTGAAATATGAGCAATACTTAAATAGGACCCAAGACCACAAACTTTAACTAATAACTATTGATTAAATATTGATAAATGCATGAAAAAGCATTTAAGGTGTGTGTACTCAGTCGTGTCTGACCCTGCTACTCCGTGGATGGTAGCCTACCGGGCTTCTCTGTCCATGGGATTCTCCAGGCAAGAATGCTGGAGTGGGTTGCCATTTCCTCCTGCAGGGGATCTTCCAGATCTGGGGATCAAACCCACATCTCCTGTGTCTCCTGCATAGGCAGGTGGATTCTTTACCACTAGCATCACCTGGGAAGCCTATGAAAACATATTTAAGCTTCACTTATAATCAAGTAAAGTGAAAGTGAAAGTCGCTCAATTGTGTCCTACTCTGTGACCCCATGAACTATACAGTTCATGGAATTCTCTAGGCCAGAATACTGGAGTGGGTAGCCTTTCCCTTCTCCAGGGATCTTCTCAACCCAGGGGTCGAATCCAGGTCTCCCACATTGCAGGTGGATTCTTTACCAGTTGAGCCACAAGGGGAACCCAGTCAATGCAAATACACTTTTAAAAGTAATGGGGTATCCATTTTGTAATCTACAAAATTATCGCCTACTACATTGTGTGAAGAGCAGAGCCTGATTTGGGATAATGTTCTTTTTAAGGAATCCTGGGACCTGAGAGAGTCCAAAGATGGAGAATAGGATGAGGAAGAGCCTCTCATAAACAATTTGGTGCTCTGGGGGAGCTTGACCAGGGAAGTGAAGACTCAGAGTGTCCAGATATCTCAAAAGAGACTAGTAGGAGAGGGGTAATGACTCTAATGACAGAATCTGAGTCAACAGGCAAGAACCCACAGAGAGGCAAGATTCAACTCATTAGAGACACTCCCCTATTTTTAAACATATGTTTGAGCATTTTTTGTTGATTAGGTCATAGTTGCCATCATAAAGCATTCATAAACTACAAAGGGATATACAATGAAAAGGAAATTGTCTTCCCATGTCTGTATTTCAGTCACTCAGTCCCCCTCCCCAGGAATTTCTCATATATTCCTCCATAAATAGTCTATGTATATATAAGCATACCATAAGCAGATGATACAGATTATTCTACATAGTCTTTGTTCATTCAAAACTAAGATTATTCTCTATCAGTCCATATAGTGCCACCAGCTTATTTTTTCCTTATTTTTTTAATGAATGCATGCAACTTTTTGTATGACTGTATTATAGTTTATTAAGCCCTCCTCCGAGCATTTAGGATGTCTCCAATCTTTGGCCATTATATAATACACTGCAATGAATATCTTTGTACATATGGAACACATGTGTAAATATACCTATAGAATTAGTTCCTAGAATTGGAATTCCTGAGTTAAAGATTTTTTTCAACACTAAAACTTAAAAATATTTAATACCATTATACAGTTCAAAATTCATAAGATTCAAAGGGTATATGTACAAAGTGTAACTTTCATTTCTGTCCTCAGCTTTCTAGTTCTATTCCCTGAGTTAACCAGTGTTATCAGTTTCATATGTATTCTTAAAGAGCCATTTCCTTCCTTTTTTATATACATATGGTACCACATTATATTCATGGTTCTGTGCCTTGCTTTTAAAAAATTAATATATCATGAAAACCATTCTCAGTGGTACAAAAGAGCTTTTTTTTTTTTTTTTTTTTTTTTACTGTTACACACTATTCCATTGAATGGATGTGCCATAACTCACCTGTCCTCTAATGATGGACACTTAGGTTGTCTAAAATGTTTTGCTGTACCTTTAAAATTTTTCATAGATATTGCCAAATTGTCCTTCACAGAAATTTTATGAATGTATACTTCCATCAGGGCTTCCCTGGTAGCTCAGCAATGAAGAATCTGCCTGCAATGCAGGAGACCCGAGTTTGATCCCTGGGTTGGGAAGATCCCTTGGAGGAGGGCATGGCAACCCACTTGCCTGGAGAATCCCATGGACAGAGGAGCCTGGTGGGCTGCCATCTATGGGGTCGCACAGAGTCAGACATGACTGAAGCGACTAAGCAGCAGCAGCAGCAGCATTCTTCCACCAATAATATATGAGTTTGTTTCTCCACATTTCAACAACACAGTATATTATGAAAAATTTTGATCTTTGATACTATGATAGGTAATGCATGACATTTCAATGTTAACCTTTATTTGAATTTCCCTTATGAGTGAGGTTGAGTATTTCTATCACTGTTAGGGTCATTTACTATTGCTTTATCATAAATTATCTATTCCTATCTTTTGTTTATTTTTCTACTGGGTTGTTGATCTTTTTATTATTGATTTTTAGAAAAATATATAATAAGGATATTATTCCCATGTTTGGCACATGTATTACACATATTTTTCCCAATTTTTCATTTATCTCTTGAGTATGCCTATAGGGTTTCCCCTTCCCCTCTTATGCAAGATTTTTTATTTTTATGTAATAATATCTATTCATCTTCTATTTAATGTTCACAATCTTTCCCATATTTTCTTCTAGTGCTTTGATGGTTTCATCATTTAAACATTTGATTCATTTGAATTTTATCTAGGAATAAAGAGTAAGATATAGGAAGCAAGATAGAGTTTCAGTTCTTTAGTTTTTTCAGATAGTCATATATTTTATTTAAATTTTAGAGCTTTTTGTGTGTCAAGACCACGTCTGATGCATCTTCCCGTGCTCCATAATATCTCTCACTAATAATGCCTAGGACTGAATGAGCACTTGCTCAGGCCAGGATGTCTGTACATTCTTGAGCTGAATGACTCCAGGGCCCTTGCACTTCCCCAGGACACTACTTCCCCTCACCTAGCACACTCAAAGGCTCCCAGTCAATGATAATTGAATAAATGAATGCATTTGCATATACTAAGTTTGGGCCACATCTGATTCAGGTGAGCAATTCACAGAATCCAGTCATGTCAAGTCAATACTTCTGCATATCCAGCATGGTTTTGGGCTATTACGTTGGACTACGCTTTAGCTCTGCCACTTATCTCTGACCTCCAAGCAAATAGTTTAACTGTTGTGAGCTTCTGTTTTCCTTGTCTGTGAGATGGAATAACAATACATAGCTTAGAGGAGTACTGTGAGAGTCAAATGAGATACTCTCTGCATAAGGGGTCTGAAGGATATCAAGGTGGTGCGCCTTAAGGGATTCTGGTTCAAGCGTGAGTGGTGCAGATGCTACTAACGACACGCCCCTATTATGCATCCTTTTCTGGTAGGACTGAAAGAAGAGGGGGAAGCTGAACAGAGTTGTGGGGAAGGCAGGGCTGTAAGTAGCTATTTCTGTTCCCCAAGTGTTCATTCTCTGAGCATAGACTCAAATTCCCTCTGGAGCCATACTAATGGTCACATTAGTATCAGTTGACAAAGTACCATATGCTTCTAAAATGTTCTCCCATTAAGTTCCATGGGAAATAGCAGGAATTCATGGTCCATTATAGGAAATCTGCCATGACTTTAGCCTCTATTAAAACACACTCCTAGATCTCCTAGGCTCTGGGGTGTCAGGCCGTGCCCCCAGCTACATGATGATGCATAAGACAGAAAATCTGTAAAGTCACGTTATCCTGTCAGTTCTAGGCTCATAAAGTCATGTTTTATTTTTGGAAAAAAAAAGAATGTTTTAATAAATATTATTAATTATTATTTTGTGGATTATTTTGTGAATGCTCTTGCTGTTGGACTTCAAGCTAATTAGCATGTATAGCAGTCACTATTCAGAGTCCAGATTAGGAAAATATACCATATCTTCAGTATCATTAACAAGTACACAGTTTTTCATAATTCACCACCCTAAATTTAAAATACCTTCAGCATTCCTTTGGGCTTCCCCGGTGGCTCAGACGGTAAAGCATCTGCCTGCAATGCAGGAGACCCTGGTTCGATTCCTGGGTTGGGAAGATCCCCTGGAGAAGGAAATGGCAATCCACTCCAGCACTCCTGCCTAGAAAATCCCATGGATGGAGGAGCCTGATAGGCTACAGTCCATGGGGTCGCAAAGAATCGGACACGACTGAGTGACTTCACTTTCACTTTCAGCATTCCTTTGCAAAAAGTATTGTCTCTTTTTGTATCAAAAAAAATCTTCATCAAAAAAGAAAAAAGACAGACACAAGCTCCACAGCAAAGTATTCAGATCTGGGAGTTTCAATGTGCATAATAATAGCTGCCTTTATCAAATGTCTACAACGCTCCTGATCATATGCTACGTACTTTGTTCTTATTATTTAATTTAGTCCTCACAACACCCTTCAAGGTCAGCATTATCTCCTTGCTATGATGAGAAAAACTGAAAGGTTACATTAGTTGCCCAAGGACACAAAACTCACAAGGGACATAAGCTGGAATTCGGCCTCATCTGACTCCAGCACACATCCTTCCCAGAACATCCCTGAGATTCAAAGCAGACTGAAACACAATGTTGCAGTACACAGTACATAGTAACAAAACGTGAATAAAGCCTTGTTTTTAAGAAAATCGACATCACCCATCTCTCTCCCTGTGCTGGACTAAAAATGAAAGAGGGTGCCTCCAAGACTCTCCCCTGTGCCTGGAGCATGCACCCTTTCCAGACTTTAGGTTGTAAAGGAGTGTTTTAACTGAGAGCCTCACTGGTGGTTCAGATGGTAAAAACTCTGCCTGCAGTGTAGGAGAGCCTGGTTTGATCCCTCGATCAGGAAGATCCCCTGGAGAAGGGCGTGGCAACCCACTCTAGTATTCTTGCCTGAAGAATTCCATGGACAGAGGAGCCTGGGAGGCTACAGTCCATGGGGTCACCAAGAGTCGGACACTACTGAGCGACTAACTGAAAAGCATCCAGGCTAGCACTGCCCCTTCAGTCGGGTTCGCTCTGCCTTTACCTGTCTTCCACATTGGGCTCTGTTTAATAGGTTTTGCATTGAATAAAGGATTCCACAATCTCCCCTCAGTCAAAGAGAAAAAAGGTGATGTAGCCCGATTATTTCTTTTATAGATAAGGCACTAAGACCCAGAGCAGCTTTGACCAAAATTATCCAGAAAGGTAGGACAGATCCCTTTCTCTTTAAGGTTTTAATTGCTGAGTTCCTGCAGGAAAACTATTCGGGTGACAAAGATGATCATCATGGGAAATAGGCTCCAAGAGCTTTTCTAGTTTGTTGACTGAATAGAGAATGGTCACTGACCCAGATTTGAATTCTGTCTTCATTGCCTACTAGCTGGATTTTGAGCAAGTTACTTAACCTTGCTGAATCTCTTCGTCTGCAAAACAGACACCATAATATCTGCTTATTAGACCTTTGTGATTGATTAATATTATATTTAAAACACCTTGCATATCATAGGTTTTCCTTCCGACCTTCAGAACCTTCTCATAGGCTGTTGTCTCTGCCTATGAGTTCTATCTTCCCTCTCCTTCCCCCGGTAGCTAACTTGTACTTATTTTTTAGATTGTTTCATTAAACTCCTTGGGTTTGAATCTAAGCTCTTCCACATACTAATTAAGTGACTTTGGAAAAGTTAGCTTTAGTTTTCTCATCTACAAAATGAAGGTACTAATTAATAATATAAATCTGTAGAATTATGTTAAAATGAGATCACATGAATTGCTTAGAACTGTGACTAACAAGTATTAGGTCTCAATAAATTTTAACAATTTTGTAGGGTCCACAGAATAATTTTGGAGGGTTCTCTTTCCTTCATAAATTAGCTATTCACATTGTCTAGAAGCTTATGACATTTATACTTTATTCTTGGAGTTCAGGTCATTCAAATTTACCAGGTCATGCAAAATCCATTCTGTCAATCTCTGTTAACTGGTGTATTTTAGACAACTTACTTCTAATGTAATTATTGAAATGTAAAGACTTAAGTTTGACATTTTATTACTTATTGCCTGTTTATTCTCCATTTTCATTTATCTTTTCTTCTTTCTGCCTCCCTGTGAACTATTGGGCATTTGAAAATAATAATTTTATTTAGTTATTTCTTTATTTATTTTTGGCTATGCTGGGTCTTTGTTGCTGTGCAGGCTTTTTTTTTTTCTCTAGTAGTGGGAAATGGGGATCCTCTCTAGTTGCAGTGCAGTGGCTTCTCTTGTTGTGGAGCACAGGCTCTAGAGCCTGTAGGCTTCAGTAGCTGTGGCACACGGGCTCAGTAGTTGCAGCTTCTGGGCTCTAGAACACAGGTTCTATAGTTGTGGTGCATGGGCTAGTAGCCCCATGGCATGTGGGATCCTCTGAGATCAGGGATTGAACCTGTGTCTCCTGGATTGGCAGGCAAATTCTTTACCACTGAGCCACCAAGGACGCCCTACTTGGGCATTTTTAAGAATTTCAATTTGATTTATCTGCAGATTTTTTTAAAGTACAGTTTTGTATATATTTCAGTTGTTGATAAAGTATTAATATTAACATAACCAATATGTCAGCAAATTTGGAAAACTCAGCAGTGGCCACTGGACTGGAAAAGGTCAGTGTTCATTCCAATCCCAAAGAAAGGCAATGCCAAAGAATGCTCAAACTACCGCACAATTGCACTCATCTCACACGCTAGTAAAGTAATGCTTAAAATTCTCCAAGCCAGGCTTCAGCAATATGTGAACCGTGAACTTCCAGATGTTCAAGCTGGTTTTAGAAAAGGCAGAGGAACCAGAGATCAAATTGCTAACATCTGCTGGATCATCGAAAAAGCAAAAGAGTTAAAAAAAAAAAAAACACATCTATTTCTGCTTTATTGACTATGCCAAAGCCTTTGACTGTGTGGATCACAACAGAAAGTGGAAAATTCTTCAAGATGCGAATACCAGACCACCTGACCTGCCTCTTGAGAAACCTGTATGCAGGTCAGAAAGCAACAGTTAGAACTGGACATGGAACAACAGACTGGTTCCAAATAGGAAAAGGAGTACGTCAAGGCTGTATATTGTTACCCTGTTTATTTAACTTATATGCAGAGTACATCATGAGAAATGCTGGGCTGGAAGAGGCACAAGCCGGAATCAAGATTGCTGGGAGAAATATCAATAACCTCAGATGTGCAGATGACACCACCCTTATGGCAAAAAGTGAAGAAGAACTGAAGAGTCTCTTGATCGAAAGAGGAGAGTGAAAAAGTTGGCTTAAAACTCAACATTCAGAAAACTAAGATCATGGCATCCCGTCCCATCACTTCATGAGAAATAGATGGGGAAACAGTGGAAACAGTGGCTGACTTTATTTTTGGGGGCTCCAAAATCACTGCAGATGGTGACTGCAGCCATGAAATTAAAAGACGCTTACTCCTTGGAAGGAAAGTTATGACCAACCTAGACAGCATATTAAAAAGCAGAGACATTACTTTGGCAACAAAGGTCCATCTAGTCAAGGCTATGGTTTTTCCAGTGGTCATGTATGGATGTGAGAGTTGGACTATAAAGAAAGCCGAGCACAGAAGAATTGATGCTTTTGAACTGTGGTGTTGGAGAAGACTCTTGAGAGTCCCTTGGACTACAAGGAGATCCAACCGGTCCATTCTAAAGGAGATCAGTCCTGGGTGTTCATTGGAAGGACTGATGTTGAAGCTGAAACTCCAATACTTTGGCCACCTGATGCAAAGAGCTGACTCATTTGAAAAGACCCTGATGCTGGGAGGGATTGGGGGCAGGAGGAGAATGGGATGACAGAGGATGAGATGATTGGATGGCATCACCGACTCAATGGACATGATTTTGGGTAAACTCTGGGAGTTGGTGATGGACAGGGAAGCCTGGTGTGCTGTGGTTCATTCGATCACAAAGAGTCGGACACAACTGAGTGACTGAACTGAACTGAACTGATACATACCCAACTTGTCACAGTCTATTGGTGTTGACATTTTACCACTCAAGTAAAATGTGCCTTTAGGTCCCTTTGTTTAACCTCTATCCCAATATGTGAAAGTGAAAGTTTTTCATTTGTGTCGGACTCTGTGCGACTCCAGACCAGAATACTGGACTGGGTGACTCTTCCCTTCTCTAGGGGATCTTCCTAACCCAGGGATTGATCCTAGGTCTCCCACATTGCAGGCAGATTCTTTACTAGCTGAGAGCCACCAGGGAAGCCTCCTCTCCCAATATAATTGTCTTAAATATTACCTCTATATATACTGAAGACATCTGGCAATATTATATTTTTTGCTCCCACTAAATATAAATCTAAAAACTTGAGGAAAGTAATAATCTATTATATTAACTAATATTTTTACCTTTTCTATTATTCTTTCTTCATTGCTGATATTCCTAGTTTTCTTCTTTTATCATTTCCTTTCTGTTTGAAGAATTTCCTATAGTCATTCTTTTAGGTGGATCTATTGTTCACAAGTTATATTGGTTTTTCATCTTAGTTTTTCACCTTCATTCCTGAAGGATTTTTTTTTTTAACTGAATACAGAATTCTGAGTTGACAGCGGTTTTCATTCAGCACTTGAAAAACATTGCACCACTTCCTTCTAGTCTTCATGATTTCAAATGAGAATTCTGTTATCATTTGAATTGGTATACCTCTCTAAGTCATTTCTCTCCACTATCAAAACTCTTTTTTTTGTCTTCAGTTTTTAGAAGTATAATTACAATGCCTGATAATTATTGAAATGTTAGGACTTAAGTCTGTCTGTGGATTTCTTTAAGTTTCTTTGAGCTTATCCCTTCTGGAGTTTGTGCAGCTTCTTTAATCTAAGCTTAAGCCTTTTGCCAATTTGGGGAATTCTCAGAGATTGTTTCTTTAACTATTTTTTTAGTCCCTCCCTCTCCTTCTCTCTCTCTTCTTTCCTGGGACTATGATGATATGAATTTTAGTTTAACTTTGTTCTTTTATTTTCCCCCAAGGCTGTTTCATTCTGTTGTTCAGCTTGGTTAACTTCTATTAATCTGCCCCAAGACCAGTGAATTTTATCCTCTGTTATCCCTGCTTTGCTATTGAGCCTATCCAGTGAGTTTTTCACTCCTTTTATTTTCCAGTTATATATTATTTAGTTATTTTTAATAACATCTATTTCTTTGCTGATAGTTTCTAAAGTTTCACTTGTTTCAATAGAATTTAGAAGTGCTTGTTTAAGAATTTTTACGATGGCTGCTTTAGAATCATTGTCAGATAATTCCAAAATCTGTACTTTCTCCATTTTGGCATCTGTTGATTTGATTGTCTTTTTCTCATTCAAGGTGAAATTTTTCTGATTGCGGTGTGATGCATGATTTTTAAAAATTGTACTTTGGACGTTTTAGGTATCATGTTCTAAATGCTGCATCTTATTTGCATCTTCTGTTTTAGCAAGCTGACACTGTGCTAGTGGGGAAAGGGAACACTGCCTCATTACCCACGGGCAGGGGTGGAAATCCAAGTTCCCCACTTAGCCTCTACTGACCAGAGGTGGGAGAAGAGGAGTGTTGTGTGTCATTTTTTTCTGGGGTGTTTGTCTGAAATGGGTTGGTGTTATCACAAGAGCGTCTTCTTCTTTTTTTTAATATTTATATATTTGGCTGTGCCAGGTCTTAGTTGTGGCATGGAGGATCTTCGAAGCAGCATGTGGGATCTTTAGCTGTGACACGTGGGATCTAGTTTCCTGACCAGGGATCGAACCTGGGCACCCCTGCATTGGGAGCACAGAACCTTAGCCGCTGGACCACTGGGGAAATTCCAAGGCTTCTGCCTTGTTAGGCTGCTCTTTCCCATTCCTTTGACAATGAAGATCAGGCTTTCCTTGAGGCTCTTTTTGTCTGTCCCTACTGGCATTTCTTAGCTGTGGGCTTCTCTAGTACTCAGTCTGGGATGTACAGGAGGCAAAAAGAAAATCTGGGGAATTCATTGTCATGTTGTTCATTGAGTCCTGAGGTCCCTGGCTGGTCTGCTTTCTCTGTCATTCAGAGTTTTCTTATGTTTGTTTTATATGTTAGGGGTTTAGGAGAAATAGGGAGAAATGTATCACCTCCATCTTGTCCAGAACTGGAATTCCTAGGTGTGTAATTTAAATTACTACTGTGTACCATTTAATGAGTCTTTTCTACCTGAAAATTCCATTTTCTGAAATTATAAAATTCCAATTTTCTGGAATTATAAATTATAAAATTCTCCTATTACTTCTTTGGCTGTTGCATTGTTCTTTTCTTATTTTTGCTCTATTTGGTACCCCTGTTATTTGCATGACTCCTAGATACTTCATCCACTTTTTTTTTAAATATTTCCCTCACATTTCCATTTCTTTGTATTTTGGAATTGGTTCTGTGGGATTGTTCTCCCTTTTAATCTTTCAGACCATTAAATCAGTTTTCAGTGGTGTTCATTCTATTCTTTGCTTCCACAATTGAAATGTTCAAATTTGAATTTTCTTTTACATCCCAAAACCATTTTTACTCATTCTTATTACTTTCCCCCCAATCTCTAAATCCTCTTAAAAATCTTATTTTCAAAGCTTATTTTGTCTTATTTTAAATCTGTCTGAATATGAGTCCTCTCTTTTAGTTATCTACCTTGGTCTTTCTCCTGTAAGTGACTGAGCCCCCTAACTCAGGTCTGTGGACTGGTACCTCCTGTCAGATCAGCAATGACATTAGATTAGAAATAAAGTCACAATAAATGCAATGGATTTGAATCATCCCCAAACCTTCTCCCCTACTCCTGGTCCATGGAAAAACTGTCTTCCACAAAATCAATCCCTGGTTCCAAAAAGGTCGAGGACTGCTGCCTTAACTGATCTCTGATCTGCCCTGGCTACTCATACCAGCTTCTGGGCAGGTCAGGCTCTTGTGGCCTCTTGGGTAGCAACAGCTGAACAATTGTGAAAAGGAAGAAAGATTGCTATTTCTCCAGTGACCTGGTGGTGAACAAGGCTGGTCGGCTGGCCCACCAGGCTGCGGTGATGTGGGAGAGGTTCCTGGAATCTTTAGACACTCCCAGGATGAACGGGGAAGGATGGGGCTTCTGTTAACGTGTAAGTTGTTTGTCACACAGGGTACCTAGTTGAGAGAATATTAGGAGCTAAAATCCACTTGAGCTGTTTACCCTGGTGTGGAGCTACATCTGCCTGAAAGAAGGAAACATTACTTCCTCATTTGCACAAAAGCATCTGAATGTGATGCCTTTTTGTAACCCACATGAAGATGCTGTATAAGCTAGTAGTGGCCCTGGGAGGGGTAGTTTGGCTTACTTGTGACATTCCCCTCTAGGGAAGCAAGCCCCAATAGAATTCACTCAGCGCTCTGTGCAGGAAGTGGGCAAAGACGGTTCTTTCTCACTGCTAAGGGGTCCCATTCAGTTGGGCCCAGCTGGGTAGCTTTAGAATTGGAAGCCTTTGCTGCAGGTGTGCCAGTGAAGCAAGCACTTCCCAGGCTCCTGGGCCTTGGTCCTCCCTGCAGTTTTAAAAAGTGTGGCAGAGGCACCATCCTTCTCCAGTCCTGCACTGGCTCAGTCTTCCAGGGATGTGTGAGGTTTGCTTTAGGCTCCAGCTCTAGGCCCTAGCATCCTACCCTCTATTCAACATATGTCTCATAGTTTGAATCACTTCTACAGAGAGCTGGTTGAGAGAGACAGTGTCAGCTGTAGGGTGCAAGCCCCCATCTTTAGAGAATTCCCTTGGATAGTCATCCTAAAATTATTTAGGAAATTTTCCCATATTGCAATTCTATTGCAGTCATCTCCGTGTCCCACCCCCACCCCGGATAGAGATATATTACCTAGAAAAACCTGAACTCAAATCCCATTTACCAGATCTGTGACTTCATACACATCATTTGACTTCTCTAAGTTTGTCTTAGTTTCTTTGTCTGTAAAAGGAGGGTCATAATGTTTGTCTTCTATAATTCAAGGAGCTATTGAAAGAATAAAATGAGACGACCGCTCTGTCTACTGCTTTATTAAACTGTAAAGTACAATGAAAAGGTAAAGGAGATGAGAAACGGGTGATGTTGACATCCGTCCCTGGGGCCGTGGGAAGCAGGGCAGTGGTGTGAAGCCATAGTCTCCCAGGAGAATCAGAGCAGGATCAAACCTGTGGGAATTGCAGCAGTCAGGATTGGCAAGACCAGAGTAGGGCCACCCCAGACACTGGCCACAACCTCAAGGACATGCCTTCTTCTTAGGAGCTGACCTTCCAAAACTTGAAGCAGCAGAGGAAAAGAGAATTTTTAAAAGATTAAAAAGGAAAGAGTAAAGATGCTAAAACCACTCATATATTTTCAAAGCTGTCCCTCAGAACACTGAAAGATTTATCATCTAAAGAATGAGATAAAAATATCTGACAGGAGATATAAAGATCTTGAATATATAGTTTTTAATTGTGATAACCATTCCCTATGCAAATATCCCATCCTTTTTCTCTGTTTCCAACCAAGTCATTAAGTCTATCAAATTACAACAGATTAGAACACCAGTTTTATCAAGCATCAGAAAATAGGATTAGGAACAAGAAAATAAATTTAAGCAGGCAAGCCTTATATGAGATCTAAGGTTTTCCACACTCCCTGACCCTTCCCCAAGAAGGGAAAATAGATCATCTTTGGGAGAATGACTATGATAGGTGATCGTGTAAGGTTTGTAAAGTACTGGGAGACTGATCTCTCTTTGCTAACACACAATGGACGTTCTAGCCTAACTTTCTATTCTAGATATTTTACAATGGACTGGACAATTCATTTTTAAGACGTGAGCAGTGAATGTCTGCCTCTGTGTCCTAGAATTTTGGAAGCAAGAACATGTTGTTTTTATGCCATTGCTTTTCTCTGTAGGGCAAGAATTTACTTGTCCTCAAGAGGTAATATAATCCATATGATAAGCACCCGGTTTCTTCTGCAGACAACAGCAGAACCTCTCTTTCAACTTAATAATATTTAACTTCCTTAAACTCAAAGGATCATTTGGTTTAGGACTCAAGAGACATTGTTTGTCACAAGGTATCATTCCCTCCTTTTACAGAAGAGCCCAAAGAGGTAGTGTGACTTTCCTATAGCCATGTGGCAAGTTTAAGTACAGAACTAGGTTCTAGACCTGCAGGGCCCAGCTTTTCTACAAGCAGCTGACCGCAAATGCTGGTATGGATGTTCCTAATGGTCCTGCTGCAGTATTCCAACTGTCCATGAGTCTTGGCTCAGCAAAATCTCAGTGACACTGTCTTCATTATAGTTCACTGTTAACTAGAGCTTGAATATTAAAAACATGTCATCAGTTTATGTCTTAACCAAACCATTCCATTACCTAACCAGTCTGGATTTATGTTTGAATCACTACACTTCAAAAGGCATGAGTTGCTAGGAGGGCACTCAACAATGCTGAATGAATGACCACTTAGAGGCTCATTAAGGAACTACATCATTTTAGATCTAAAAGAGACCTTGCAGGTCCTTATGTCTACTCCTCCTATCTTCTGCAGCCTGAGGAGTGAGGGCATTTGAGCAAGTGGCAGAACAGAGCTAGAACGCCCCAACTTTTCTCTATTTCCCAGACCAGCTTTCTTTTCTCCACCTGCACTGCTTTTCATTAATTTGATATAAAGACATTAAAATAGCCAGTTTACTTGTCTGGTATATAAAAGTAGTGTTTCTAACATCTCATTTTAAAACACTACTCCATACAAAATGACAGGGTCAGGTTGTTTTTTTTCTTAATCCTGTGGATGAAGAGCAGAAACTCATCCTATATCACTACAGACAGTAAGCTGAAACTTGAAGCAGTAAATGATTCTATTTTGGGAACAAGAGATATAAAGTCAGGAAGAGTTAGGCATTCTAAGAAGGAAATTGTATAGGAAAGCTTACTATTAAGTCAGCTCTCCAAAGTATTTGAATGCAAAGGAGATTAATACAGATAAGGGGAAGGTATGGGCTCTTAACAGATGACAAATGGCACATTCATGCCACAGAGAAAGCAAACTTTTAGCTGAAATGGTACTTATGGGAAGTAAATTCAAACCTCAGATGCTTTAGTCAGGAAGTCTCATTAGGATGCTACATAGCTTCTTATTATGGGTTATTACATAGTGTCACTAAAAAAAGAAAAGACATCTGAGAGGGACAAGACACAACCAAATAGCAATTTGAGAAATTTCAGTCTTGCCATGAAAGTGAAAGTGAAAGTCGCTCAGTGGTGTCCAACTCTTTGCAACCCCATGGACTATACTCCAGGCCAGAATACTGGAGTGGGTAGCCTTTCCCTTCTCCAGGGGATCTTCCCAACCCAGGGATCAAACCCAGGTCTCCCACATTGCAGGCAGATTCTTTACCAACTGAGCTCTCAGGGAAGCCTTGCTTTGCCATAGTTTGCTCTATAATAATATTGGATCATTAAATGTTATCCTCTCACCAAAAATGACCTCAGAATGACAGAGATTAAACAGAGCTATCATTGTTGAAATGACAGCTGTTAGGGTAAAACTCTTCTGAGAATCTAATATGTATTTTATTCACTGATTTATTCATTCATTCAACAAATATTTATGGAGTTCTAGGAAGACAAACGCTTCCCTGGTGGCTCAGTTGGTAACGAATCCACCTGCAATGCAGGTGACCCGGGGTTCAATCCTTGGGTTGGGAAGATCCCCTGGAGAAGGGAATGGCAACCCACTCCAATGTCCTTGCCTGGAGAATCGCATGGACAGAGGAGCCTGGGGGGCTACAGTTCATGAGGTCACAGAGTCAGACACAACTGATCAACTAAATTACCACCAACCACCATCAGGAAGACAAAAAGAAGATAGTGTCTTTTTCTAGGAGGTCTCAAGAAGACAGACATATAAATAAACCATTGTGGTGAGGTATGCCTGGTACTTTATTTGAAGAATAAACCATGCACTTTTTGTTGTTCATTCAGCAAGTGTGTCCAACTCTTCACAACCCCATAGACTGAAGCATGCCAGCTTTCCCTGTCCCTCACCATCTCCTAGGGTTTGCCCAAGTTCATGTCCATTGAATCAGTGATGCCATCCAGCCATCTCATCCTCTGTCACCCTCTTCTCCTTTTGCCCTCAATCTTCCCCAGCTTCAGGGTCTTTTCCAGAGTCAGCTGCTTGCATCAGGTGGCCAAAGTATTGGAGCTTCAGCTTCAGCATCAGTCCTTCCAAGAAGTATTCAGGGTTGATTTCCTTTAGGATTGACTGGTTTGATCTCTTTGTAGTCCAAGGGACTCTCAAAAGTCTTCTCCAACACCATAGTTCAAAGGCATCAATTCTTTGACACTCAGCCTTCTTTATGGTCCAACTCTCACATCTGTACATGACTACTGGAAAGACCATAACCTTGACTATACAGACCTTTGTTGGCAAAGTGATGTCTTTGCTCTTTAACACACTGTCTAGGTTTGTCATAGCTTTTCTGCCAAGGAGCAAACCAAGCACAGTCCAGGCACAAACAAGGGACTGTGGGGACCCCAGAGAAGAGAAGATGTTTTTGACCAGGATTTAAAGGTGGAAGAAAGTTTGGAGGGCTGTGGTAAACCCGGGGAAGTAGGGAAGCCTCCCCAGTGAGGCAGTAGCTTATGCAAAGTATTTTGCAGTATGGGATGTAGAATCCTGGGTGAATCCCAGTGCAGCTACTTTAAAACTGTGGAATCATAGGTAAGTGATGTTCCTTCTTGGAGCCTCAGTTTCCTTCACTGTAAAAGGAGCGGAGCATAGTAATCCTCACTGTGTATTCTGATTATAAGCATGACTAACAGTGCTAGCTACTGTTTCATCTCTAATAGCTCTTTCAGAACGTGCCTAGGTTGCAGGTATTCTTATTAAGTTCCCCCCTGCAGAGGAAGAAACCTAGAACTGAGAGCTTATGGAATTTTCCCAACATGACACAGGATAACACGTGACTTCTTTGGGATTTGAACTCAGGCGGTTTGGCTTGAGACTGTCGGTCTTAGCACTGGGTTCTATGCCTTTTATTACATGAGATATTGTGTGTAAAGCACTCAACCCAGTGTCTGACATAGAGTAATAAATTAATAAATTATAGCTGCTTTTACTATTGTAAAATATGATTGCCCTAGGAACATGAGGTCTTTGGTGTGCAGGTACAGGATGAGGTGGGGATGGGGCTGCAGCAGTAATGGGTTGGATCACTGGGGACTTCATGCCATGCTAAGGAGTTAGAGCTTTATCACCAGGCCAAGAAGGAAAAATGGCGGTATCTTCAGCAGGAGAGTGACATCAGATTTATGGTTTAGAAAGGTCACTGGCAGCATGTGGCAGCACTTGGTGAAGCTGTGCTTCACTAAGAAATGATGAGGCTCCAACTAAGGCAAGGGCAGCAGGATAAAGAGATGATGTGTATGAGAGATGTCATGGAGACGGAGTTAACTGGACTTAGTGACCAGTAGGATATGAGGGCCAGGAAGATGGAAAAGTCTAGAATGTTCCTTTGGTTTCTGGCTTAAGTCCCACCACCAGTTGAGATATGGAAGCAATGCAGTAGGGGAAAGATGTGAATTTGGTTTTGCCTCTGTTGAGATTTGGGGACCTGAGGGGCATTCAGGAGTTGCAGCAGCCAGTGGTGTCTCTGGGTTTGGAGCACAGAAGATCTCAGTTGAAGATTAGAATTGCAGTGGATGGAACTTCTCAGTGAGGGTGACGAGAGACTAGGGACCAAGAGGGGACACAAGCAACCTTGGTATTTAAGCAACAGGTACACCAGGAAGGCTGAAGGGGTATGAGGGATCAGAATGGCAGTGGGAACCCAGGGTTCAAAGGTGAAATTGCTTATACAGATATACATAAAGCACCTGAAGATGCAGACACTTCTGGTATGGGCAGCTAGGACATTGAGAGGAACAGGACAAAATTCCATGGGCAAAATTTGTACTCACTGGACAAGAAGTTTGAGTTTGATTTTCTTTCTTGACAAGTGACCTCTTCTTTCTTTAATTTACATTAGGGAGAGTAATTTGGTTATTTTTATCTATAACACATAATGTTAAAGCTTAAACTTTAGAGATAATTGTAGATTCACACTCAGTTATAAGTAACAATATGGAGAGGTACAAATTTAACTTTTTAGCAGCTGATTTTATTTCCACCATGGCTTCAAAATTTTCCATTTTTGTCCACTTTCCCTAATGGTGCTGATGGTGGGGGAAGAACTCTGTACATTCTAACTAGTGTGGAGATGGGCCAGGGAAGGAGGCCCCAAGGAGTGAAGGGCTAACTTCACTCCTGGGGCACTAGGAGAAAAAGGAGTTTTTGGTGGAGGTACCTAGGACACATTTTAAAGATGGAGCCTCTCAGGAGAGAGTTATCGAAGCCTGGATTTGGGAATGAACCATGAGAGGGGGTAGGTGCTGAAAAGCCTTTCTTCATCCAGGCCAGGTGGGTTCCAGGTCCAGCTACTGCAATGCAGCTGGGTGGTTTTGGGTATGTGTGTAGTGGGGGTGAAGGACACACTTTCAAATTTATATTTATGCTCCATTCCACCACCAAAATGATCTACCATGCCAAACTGATGTCCCTTCTAACATGCCAACCTAACACACCCCTTCTAACATGCCCCTTCCCTACTCAAAACTCCCAGCATGGTCCCTGCTGACTTTGCTGCTTCAGCCCTGGACTCCTGCCCTTCCCCACTGGGCTTTCTCTAACCCTGGGGTCTTTGTTTCTTTGGTCTATGTCTGGAAGGCTCGCTCCACACTGGTACCTTTCACTGGCAACCCCCTTGGCCTTTCAGGTTTCTTTTTGGAGGGCATCTTCTCCAGGAGGCGATCTTTCTTCAGCCAGTGCAGGCTGCCATGCCTCCTTGGCCCCCGAGGATCACACTACGGTTACAGGAACTGCACTGTATTAGCAGTCTGCCAGGCAGTACATTCTGTGAGAGTAGGAACTGTGTTTTATTCGAGGCTGAATCTCCGGTGTCTAACAACAGAACAGGGACCTAGTAGGTGTTGAGTAGATATTTCCGCAAGGAAGAGTTCTGAGTATCTCCTGCAAATGGGTAGGATGGAAAGAGAAGTGGTAGGACTGGAGCCAGTGGAGTGGGTGGGTGGCCAGGGAGTCAGAAGAGGGCTGAATGCAGAGTCCTGAGGGCACTCCAACATTTTAGGGCTTTGGGTTTTGAGGAGCCCTCAGGAGAAGGCGATGGCACCCCACTCCAGTACTCTTGCCTGGAAAACCCCATGGACGAAGGAGCCTGGTAGACTGCAGTCCATGGGGTCGTGAAGGGTCGGACACGACTGAGCGACTTCACTTTCACTTTTCCTTTCATGCACTGGAGGAAATGGCAACCCACTCCAGTGTGCTTGCCTGGAGAATCCCAGGGACGGGGGAATCTAGTGGGCTGCCGTCTATGGGGTCGCACAGAGTCGGACACGACTGAAGCGACTTAGAAGCAGCAGCAGCAGCAGCAGCAGCAAGAAGACTAGGAAGGAGTGGCTAGAGAGATCAGAGGAACCAGCATCCCAGAGACCAAGGAGTTTGCAGAGGCAGGGGAGGTGGTCCATAGTGCCAAGGGTGGACCCACCCCTTCTACCTCCCCTCAGCGCGAGGGCATGTATGTGTGTGTGTGTGCGCGAGCGCGCGCGCGTGTCTGTGGTGGTGGTGTGGGGGACAGTCGGGATCATCTTTGTCCCTAGAGTCCCGTGTAGCTGGAGCTCTCTTCAAAAGGCCTTGGAGTAAGAGAGCTGGGGAAGGGAGGAGTGAGAAGGGAATCGTGACTCTACTGGGTTCTAGTTCTGGCTGCACCGCCGCCGGTCCGGGTGAGCCTGGGAGCCCCTTTCTCTCCCGGCCTCAGTCTCCCAGTGGGTACCCGGCGGACGCTGCGCGCCCAGGCAGGAGCTGGCCAAGGCCGGCGGAGGCAGGGCCCGGGTGGGAGCGGGACCGCCCACTGCGGCGGGCCGGGACCTCCGGGGCCCGCGGAGGCGGCGCGCAGGGCTCCTCCCCCGGGGCGGGGGTCGCGGCGCCGGCAGCTGGCAGCCCCGCAGCTGCAGCCTCAGCACCTGCCGCGGCCAGACGGCGCGGGCGGGCGCGGCCCGGCCGTGCGCCCCCCCTCCGGCTGCAGCCGCGGCGCGGGAGGCGGAGCCCGAGCCGATCCCGAGCCGAGCCGCTGGCCGAGCCTTGCCCGCGTCCGTGCCGCCGCCGGGCGGGGCCGCCCCTAGCCGAGAGCGTCAGCCCGCCAGATCCGCGTCCGCGCGGGCGGCGCTTCCTTGCAGGTAAGGGCGAGGTCCCGGCGCCGCAAAGTTTTGGGGGGGACTGCAGGTCCCTACGCCCCGGGCCTGCGCCTCCGGGAGCTACAGACTGCCTGCCCCCGCGGCTTCCTCCGCGCCGCCCTCCGCCGTGCGCTCCGCTTGCACCACCGGCCCCTGGTGACCCGCGCCCGCCTCCAGTCCTAGAGCCTCCACTCCTGGTGGGGGGCGCGCGTCCCGGTCTCGCTCAGGGCCTGCGGTGGTTAAATCTTTACACAGTATCAATGTATTGCTTAAGTTTTCGAGATCTGCATGGCATAGTGCAAAAGAGCGGCAAACCGGACGACCTGGGTTCAAGTGCGCCCACGGCCAGCGACCAACTTTCTGAGTGACCGCAGACCAACTCGCCCTACCCCGTCTCTACGGCCACACCTGGACCGGGAGGGGTTTGCCAGGGGCGATCACCTGAAGCGTCCTGCTTTATTGCCACTTTGTGAGTCGCGGGGCACCCCTGAGTGTCTCAGCTCCACAGCTCCTTGGGGGTGTAGGGAAATGTTGGGACCTTACAGAAGTCAATCTCAGGGGTCAAGTTGCTAACCTGCAGCAGCTCTGGCTGAGCTTTAGGAGGAGTGTTGAGTCAGCCTTTGGAAATAGCGGATGCTCCCAGGGCGGGGAGTCGGGGCCCCTGGCTCCTGGTGGCTGCTCTGCCATTCACTGACTATGTGACCTTGGGCAAGTACCCCCTACCAGTTTTGCCACCCATAAAAAGGTGGGGGCGGGTGTTGAGTTCACTAGCTGATCGTTGAGATCCTCCGGCTATAAACCTGGTGAAGTGAAATCTCCTGGTCTCTGTATTTGGGGAGGGACTATTTCACCAGGAATCCACGCAGCACTTGCAAATAGGCGTTTAGAAAATAAAGGAGACATTGGCAGTTTGTTTCGAGTCCTGAAATAGACATGGTAAGGATTGGTGAATGCTCACCTTTCCCCCTTCAGAGCTTTGGACCATCATAAAATATTTAAGGGCATAATGATTTGTTTTCAAAGTGGCTTGTAGATCAGGAAGCATTTCTGTTTGTGAGTCGGTTATTTTAGTAAAAACCTCAAATAGTTGTGTGGGGAAAAAATACTTCACTGATCTAAGGGTCCTAACATAGAGGCCAGCATCTCCTAGTTTCTAGTCTAAAGCCACAGACTGAGATGTTTTCCAATCAAGACAATTTGAAATCACTTATAGACCAGATATCCTTTGGTGGATGTTCAACATAGCTGTGATTGGAGAGGCCAACAGTTAGGCAAGTGCGTATTTTCCAGGACAAGTGAGTTCTGGTGCATCCACGGCAGAACAAACTCAAGGTGGCTAACTGTGACGTCCTAGCAGTTGAACTTTGTCCTTTGCCCAGTCTCTTACCAACACCACCCGCCCCCCATCTCCTGCTTGTGCTGCAATTAGTGACTCCGCAGTGTGTGGGTGAAATCCATTACTATGAAAGGATTCTTATGGAAGTGATTTTATTATTTGATTTCCTTCCTAGACTTCCCGGTTTTAAGTTTCAAGCTTTATGAAATCAGAGGACTAATGAGAGTGTGTTTTGGGACTGGAGCAGGAAAATGGCAGAATTGTGGCACATAAATCATAAATTTGCCTTTCCTGAACAATACTCTGTAATTGAAGCTAATTTGTTCAGAGCCTTCGATCTCTCAGATGCCTTCCAGTGCCACCAGTCTTTCCCCTCTTCATTTTTCAGTGGTTCAGCAAGAACTTTCTCAACTCATTCTGGAGGAAACAAAGAGGTAAAATACTGATGGGCTCTACCCTCAAGGAGCTCAGATTTTAGTGAGAAATAAAGAGAAATAGCACAGGGCATTCTGGGAGCTAAACCCTGGGACCCCTGGGAATGCCATGGGGAGTGAATTCTAACTGGGGAGACTGGGGACATGCGCACCATGGAAAGTAGAAGGAAGAAGAGGATTCAACAGATGGTGAAAAGTGGAAAGACCACTTTAGATCACAGCACTAGAATGAGCAAAGATACACAGGTAGGAAAGCACAGGGCCCAGACGAAAAACAGCAAATCTGGTGGAAGCACAAGAGAGGGCAGAATGCCTCAGAGCAGAGGACAGTGGAAAGTGATTCAGAAGGCACTGACCCTGGGCTGGGATCCACACTGGTCTGGGGATGTTGGACCTCTGAGCCTCACTTTTCTCCTTTGTCAAAGGGGAATAATAATAATTCCAGACTCACAGGGTTAAATGAGGTCTTGTGTGTAAAAGTGTCTAACAGTGTTTGCGTACAATGAGTGTTTGATAAGTTAGTTCCTTTTAATAGCAGATTCATAGGCAAGTTCCCTAAATGTTGGAGTATGTAAATAGTACTTTTGTTTTAGCAATCTGTATTGTGTTCGAGGGCTTCCCTAATAGCTCAGTTGGTAAAGAATCCGCCTGCAATGCAGGAGACCTGGGTTCGTTCTGTGGGTTGGGAAGATGGCTTGGAGAAGGGAAAAGCTACCCACTCCAGTATTCCGGCATGGAGAATTCCACGAACTGTATAGTTCATGGGGTTGCAAAGAGCTGGACACGACTGAGAGACTTTCACTTTCACTTTTCGTTGTGTTAGAACCCCTCCACCAGGACGGAGTTCCTATGACAGTGTGATTTGTATTCAAGATGCCTCCTGATTGAAGGTGTGGGGGCTTTTTGTGGTTTGGAGGTTGCTCGGACCATAACTGACATCAACAGCAGCCAGTGACCTGCAAGTACTGTTCAGTGGTGGAAGGCTACAGAGGGATAAATTGAAGATGGAATCTCTGCCTCCCACAAGCTTATCATTAGTGCTCAAGGACCCGGGTTTGGTGGACTTGACCACCAGACACAGTTATAAATAGATCAGTCTTGTCCATATATACTGGGAACTGGGAGCCAGCTCTCATCTGCCTAGTGTAGGGAGGGGCATTTGTAGTAGCCAAGGAAGAAGAAGAGGACAGTGGGGTAAAGGACAGCATTGCAATACCTGGGTAGTGCCATGTAGCATCCAAAGCACTATCCTTCATTTGCTCATTCAATAGTTATTCATAGAACACCTACTCTGTGCCAGAGAATTATTCTAGGTGCCCCAGGAATACACTGAAACAAAAGGCAAGATCCCTGCATTCCTGGAGTATATATTCTAGTTGGACAAACATAATAAACAAACAATACATAAATAAGATAATTGCAGGTGGTGCTAAGGGCTGGGAAGGAAATAAGCAGGGTAATGTGAGAGAAGGTGGGTAGTGGAGTGCTCCATTTGAGGGTGGGCAGGCAAGGCCTGTCTGAGCCATGGAGAGGCAGCGAGAGAGGGAGCCAGTCATGCCTGAAACTGAGAGAGGCAACCCAGCTCTGGAAGATGTGGGTTAACTGTATAGATGTATGCAAACCCTGGGGCCACACCGCCTGGAGCCCTGGCCCCCCCGACAACTAAATATATTCCACGGTCAGGTTATATATAGTCTTCTGGGTTTCTTCACCTATAAACTGGGGGTAATAATCCTACTTGATAGGGTTGCTTTGGGGATTACATGTGCTGTTATATTAGAATAGAGCCAGGGATGTAGCAAGCTTCCAGGCAGAGGGAACAGTAGATGCAAAGGCCTGGAGGTCTGAAGGAACTTGGTGGGTTCTAGGCCTAGATGGGCTGTCTGGACAGATATCATCCTCACCATTATTAAGGAGACTCTGGAGCAGGTTGTCTGCCCCTTGAATGCAAAACTATGTTTTTGGAGTTTTGGAAAGAGACACATCCAGCCAACCACCCTCTCACCTTCAGGACTGGGCCCCGGGGGTGTGGTGAGCTGCTGTTTCTGCTTTGGGATGTCTCACTGTAGACCCAGTTCTGCAGGTAAGGTGGAAGCTGATCTGAGAGAACTGGCCACAATGAACTACAGAAGCTGGAACCCTCAGGCATCCACGAGTCAGTCTGCTTTGGTGGACACAGTTCAAGCTCATTAAAGTTGTTGACAGTTCACTTAAAAAAAAAAAACAAAAACCTTGTCTCTGCATCCCTTCCCTGTCGGCTTCTCCTTTCCTCTCTGTCCCTCCTTCACTTCTCTTTTCCCTTTTCTCCTCTCTCTCTCTGCAACTCTGAAGAGTAATGCCCATGGAGGTACCCAGGGCACCCCCATAGATGTGCCCAGGGGAAGCTTGACTGGGGCTGAGCCCATGGTGGCATCAAAGCTAGCCTTGCCTGCCTGCTGTGGGATCCCCGATGGCCAGCATTCCCCTCCGCCTCCAAGCCGGGAGCCGCACAGCAGGGGAGAATGGTCATCTGGGACCTCCCTGTTCCCTTGATCCCTCCGTCCTTAAATCTAATCACTCATCATGTGATTTTTTTTTACTTCTAAAGTCTCTCTCAAACACATCCTCCTCCTTCCACTCTCTCTCTCTGAGTGTCAAACTTGTTTCTTCTAACATGTGGTCCAGAGGCCTTCAGTGAGTCCCTTGTATATGGAGAATGAAGTCCAGGGACCTCAGCCTGGCAGACACAATGGGCTGTCTTCATCCTGCCTCAGTCCCTCTTCTCCTTCACCCTGTCCTCCATGCATAATCCCTCCCCCCCGACCCAGGGCTAGGGCTTTGCTCATCCATCCATATGGCCCCTCTGCCTAGCATTCACCTCAGCCCTGGTGGTCTTGCCCTCGCCTGAAGGCCCAGCTCAAATCTGATTTGTTCTGGGAATTGTCTTCCTTATCCCCTTGTCCCAGGCAGGATCTTCATCTTCACCTGACCTCCCACCTCTGCAGTTAGCAGCATCACTGTCAACCTTGAAGGATTCTGTGTGTGGCCACTTGTGTATTTGGCCATGGCCTTGAGAAGTCCTTGGGAGGGTGGGCATAACCCCCCTCTTACCTCTACCCCACAGCCCTTCTCACAGAGCCCAGCCCTAGTGATGACTTTGCCATACTGGAGTAACAGAAACTGGTGATTTTATGATTTCTGAAATGGTTTGAATCAGGCCAGAAACATGATGCTAATGCACAGGGGGTGTGGTCCTCAGCTAAATTCCCTTGTGACATTCAGATGCCTTGAAATGTAGGCCCTTCATTTGATGAAGACTTGATGTAACCTCAGAGATGAGTCTGAGTTTAGCTTATTCAGTATGGCCTATATTATTAAATGGGCCTCCCTGGTAGCTTATTGGTAAAGAATCTACCTGCAATGCAGGAGATGCAGGTTCGATTCCTAAGTTGGGAAGATCCCCTGGAGAAGGAAATGGCAACCTGCTCCAGTTTTCTTACCTGGGAAATCCCATGGACAGAGGAATCTGGTGGGCTACAGTCTACCGGGTCACAAGCACATAAGTGTCAGACACAACTTAGTGACTAAACAACCCATTTTAATAAATATGCTATGTAAAATTTGAAATTTCAAGTTAGACAGACTTGGTAATAATTGTTCATATTATAGAAGGATTCTGTCCTATACTCAAAGATTTGATGTGGGAAACTTTCAAATACCAAGCATGCCTGTGTACTTAACACCAATCAGTATATAAAATTCTGATTTATGCACAGCTGTTGTAGCTGTACTTCTACGATAGTCCAAGATACACACCAAACTTACCCCACATTCATGGAAGCAGGGTAAAACAGTCTTACATTTATTTTGGTAACTACAGATTATATTATGCAGCTCTGCAAATGTAAGGATTTTTTACAAAGTTAACTATCTGCTTGAAGGACCATGGGCAGCCTGATTTAGTGCCTGGCTGATCGATGTGAGGGCAGCAGCCAGTTATCTTCACTGAAGTGAAACAACATTTTCAGGGACCCACTTGATGTTTGGAGACCTTTTCGCCAGTGGTTAGAAATGGTTCAGGCTTCCAGTCATTTCACAAAGTGGCTGCTAAATGATGTGTGTGCTTAACACTGGTTCTTATGGAAAAAAGAAAAAAAAGGAAGGAAAAACTCTAATTACAGGCTAGAAGTGGTATGGTGGTAAATCTAAAAGTATGAAACTGTGTTCTTTTGACCTCTCTTGAGGAATGATTGGAGAAGCTCAGCCTTTTCAGCAAAAGGGTAACATGGCAAACTGTCAAAATCCTGAACAGAAAGAGCTTCAGAGAAATTCATCTGGATTCAACAGTGCTTAGTTCAATGAGACTTAGACTTAAGAGAAGACAGATGTGCAGGCAGATGTGAAAGGCTGCACTTCCTGTTCTCTGAGTATCCAGAATGTAGGGTGTAGGCTAGAACTTGTAACAACCAGTGGTAACAATGCTGTTACCCACCCGCTGTCCCCACCAGGTGACCTCTCTGAGGCTAAGCTGTGAGCATCGTGCGAGCATCGACATGGTTAAACTTCTGGGCTACTGCTTCGTAGTTCACTTTATTCCATATATACGATTCAGAAGGATGCAAGAGGAAAAGCAGTTATCAAAATAAAGATGAGGGTGCCGTTTATTTGTTCTTATGAAAGTAATTCAGTTGGTAGCCGGAGTCTGTGTTCTCTCTGGTTTTCCCTGGAGAAGGGCATCAAGCCCAGGCTGTTCAGGGCTCCTTTGGGACTGGTGCACGTGCTGTTGGCCCCTGGCCAGCTTACAGGTGATGTCTGTACAGAAGTGTATGTTTTTCCTCTTCCTTCCTCCTTGGAAACGAAGGACATTTTGAATATAGAAACAGGAAGAATTGATTGTTTTCTTTTTGGAGCTCATTCCTGGGTAGTGGCAATACTCAGTGCTTCACAAAAGCTGTGTAATAAGTTTTAGTGAGAGCGTTCCCTGTCTGTATGCCGAAAACCTAGATTCACACAGGATATTTTAGCCACAAGGCACAGACCTTCAAACAAAGTTGCCAACCCTGAAGAAGATCAAGTGTAGCCTTTGTTTGGCGCAGGAATTTCCCTAGCACACCCAGCCTCTGTGCACGGACCTGCCTGTCCCTGAGGCATTCCTAGTCCCTTGTCAGTTGGCTCTGATTATTAGAAGGTTCTTCACTATGCTGAACCCAGCTCTTCCTTCAGGCAACGGCTGCCCCATTGGCCTTGATTCTGCTCTTTGAAGCCCTGTACAAAAATCCATTTCTTTTCCCATGACAGCCTTTTTAGCCATTTGGACATTCAAAGACAGGGATAAGTTCCCAGAGTCTTTACTTCTTTAGTCAGAATGCCCCCAATTTATCCAGTCCCCTGGAAAGGACAGAGCTGAGAATTGGACAGAGCTGTGCAGGTGGGGTTCAGGAGCCTCACTTCAGAGTCTGTCCTTGTATTAACACAGCCTGTGGCCCAGTTGGGCTCTCTGTGAGCCCCTGTTTTTCAGTCACTCAGTCGTGTCTGACTCTTGGTGATTTCATGGACTGCCACATGCTAGGCTTCCCTGTCCTTCACTGTCTCTTGGAGTTTGCTCAGACTCATGTCCATTGATTCCATGATGCCATACAACCATCTCATCCTCTGCTGTCCCCTTATCCTTCTGCCTTCAATCTTTCCCAGCATCAGGGTCTTTTCAAATGAGTCAGCTGTTTGCATCAGGAGTTTTAGCTTCAGCATGTGTCCTTCCAATGAGTATTCAGGGTTGATTTCCTTTAGGATTGACTGGTTTGATCTCCTTGCTGTCCAAGGGACTCTCAAGAGTCTTTTCCAGCACCACAGTTTGAAAGCATCAATTCTTCAGTGCTCAGCCTTCCTTATGGTCCAACTCTCACATCAGTACATGACTACCGGAAAAACCATAGCTTTAACTGGATGGACCTTTGTCACCAAAATGATGTCCTGCTTTTTAATATGCTGTCTAGGTTTGTCATACCTTTTCTTCCAAGGAGAAAATGTCTTTAATTTCATGGCTGCAGTCACAGTCCACAGTGATTTTGGAGCCCAAGAAAATAAAGTCTGTCACTGTTTCCATTTTTTTCCCCATCTATTTGCCGTGAAGTGATGGGACTAGATGCCATGATCTTAGTTTCTTGAATGTTGAGTTTTAAGTCAACTTTTTCACTCTCCTCTTTCACTTTCATCAAGAGGCTCTTTATCCTCTTTCCTTTCTGCCATAGGGTAGTGTCATCTGCTTATCTGAGGTTATTGATATTTCTCCCGCAGTCTTGCTTTCAGCTGTGCTTCATCCAGCCCAGCATTTTGCATGATGTGCTCTGCATATAGTTTGCTATCAGCTGCTGCTTCTGGGCTTTACATGGGCCACTGGGGACTGCATGCACATTGGTGTCACAGAGACCAGGTGGGCCATGGAGGAGTGTCCCGGATCAGTGGCTGACACAGAGTGGCTCTGGGTGAGTCTGCCCCTTCTCTGTCTGGGACTCAGATCCCTCATCAGTCCCATGACTCCATTACTTTTCTCTGGCTGCTGTGACAAATCCCCACAACTTTGACTTAAAACAACAGGAATCTATTCTCTCAATAGTTCTGGAGACCAGAAGTCTGAAATCAGGGTGTCGGCAGGGCCACACTCCCTCTGGAGGCTCTAAGGAACCATTCTGTCTCTGCCTCTTCCAACTCCTGGTAGCTGCTGGCACTTACTGAGTTGTGGCTGCTTCACTCCAGTTTCTGCTTCCTTAGTCACATTGTCTCCTTCTCTTCCATCCATCAAATCTCCCTTTGCCTCACTTTTATAGAGACATGCGTGCGTGCTAAGTCATTTCAGTCTTGTCTGATTCTTTGCGACCCTGTAGACTGTGGCCCACCAGTCTCCTCTGTCCATAGGATTCTCCAGGCAAGAATACTGGAGTGGGTTGCCATGCCCTACTCCAGGGGATCTTTGCAACCCAGGGATCGAACTCACCTCTCTTATGTCTCCTGTATTGGCAGGCAGTTCTTTACCACTAGCGCCACCTGGAAAGCCCGATAGATTAAAGGCCAACCTGAATAATCCAGGATAAGATCCTTAACTTAATGCAGTGACCCTGTTTCCAAGTCAGCTAACATTTTCAGTTTCCTGGGATTAAGGCATGAACATTTTTTTTTTTAGTGGGCCTTTGTCTACTTTTTTGCTTTTTTTTTAACTCTACTTTTTCTACTTATGTGACTATCTTTCTTCTTCTTCTTCTTTTTGCATTTTTAAGCTGTATTTTATAGATGAAGGAACTAAGTGTCAGGGAAATTGCCTAAGCTAAGACCTCTCAGCTAATACGAGGTGGAGCTGGGGTCAAATTCAGTTCTCCTGACACCTCTCATGACTGTTCGTTCTCTCAATTATATTTGGACCCAGCTCTCCAGGTCAGCCTTGAGTCTTCATTCTGCATGTTTCATGTCTCTTCCTTCGGCATCATGGCTGCTACTCTGAGGGTGGTGAGCCTGCTCTAATCCACCCCACCACAGATGTAGGAGGGGCTCACGGATTAGGCTGCCAGGGAAAATGCAGGTGTTTCTAGTCCACCTGTCATCTTTAGGCATGCTCTGGCTGATCAGGGGGAGTTTTTATCAATGTAAAGGAGAAGCTGTGTCTATTAAAATATTCATTACCGGGTCTTAGACTTAGGGGAAATCCCACAATGAACATGCTCTGGGTAGAGAAGGGACATGTACAGGAAGACTTAATGTCCTTGAATTTCCCCTCTAATTTAGTCCAAGTTTGACTGACTGAACTCGAGGGAAATTATTTATATTGTCAGTGCCCAAGTTCATGTCTCTTTCTGTCAGTGATGAGGCAATGGTGCTTTGCAGCGCTGAACGCACATTGCAGTGTGATCTTCTTGCCCTTCAGCTAGCTGAAGTTCACAGTCCTTTAAGTGGGGTCTTCCATCTGCTGCCGGCTAAGGAGCTCTCCAAATGCAATGCACAGCAAAATATGCTTCCCTGCCCCTCCAAAAGTGTGTGCACCACTTCGTTTGCACTTGACATTCCAGAGTACCAGAGAGGCCTAGGGCAAGCAGGAGCGTTGGGTCTGTTGAGGCAGGTGGGGGAGCTGAGAAGAACCAGAGGGAAGGGAGCGGCTGGGAGGACCTGGCGCCGAGCAGCGCCAGGCTCTCTGCTTGTGGCCATCACTGCTGCTCCAGGATTGCGGCTCACACCTGCCCAGAGTGGCCTCCTGGACCGCTGCTCCACTCAGTTCAATATGCTTTGCTAAGAAAGGCCTGTGTGGGGAAGGGGACAGGAGGGTTCGGGAGGGGAGTGGAGACAGGTGAATCAGATGGTTCCTGCCCAGCCTGGAGGAAGTCAGTGTGGGGCAAAGTGCTACATGTTACAGAGACTAACAGGAGCCCAGCAGAGGGCTGGCCATGCCTCGGGTGACGGCTGGGAAGGCTTTGAGGAGGGACTGGCATTTGAACTGAGCCCTCAGGGGAAAGGCAGATAGAGCAGTTCACCCAAAGGTGCCCTCAGTTGTGTCCCCACCAGGACCCTAGATTGCCCCCTTCCTGGTCATCCCACTGGACATGACCTGGATAAACCTCAGGTCTGAAAGGGACCTTCAGTTCAGTTCAGTTCAGTCGCTCAGCCGTGTCCGACTCTTTGTGACCCCACGGACTGCAGCACGCCAGGCCTCCCTGTCCATCACCAACTCCCGGAGTTTACCCAAACTCAGGTCCATTCAGTTGGTGATGCCATCCAACCATCTCAATGTCCAGTAAAGCAGATATTCCACTTTATGGCTCGGAGCCCTAAGGGCAGAAGAGGGGGAGCACGTCAGAGATTTCTACTCAATTTATTTGCTGGATGTAAAGAACAACTTCCCATTTTGACAAGACTTGTTTGGTGTAGCCGCTTGGAAATATCCCCACATCAAAGTGTCTGGGAGGTCTCTTCCAGGCTAGGAGAGCCCTCCTCCCCAACTCTGTCATCCCTCCCGGATAACACTCCCCAGGCCCTGTGGTCATGGGGTGTTTCCATGTAACCTGCCCCACTTGACAGTGAGCTTCTGCCAGGTAGGGACAAGCCTGGTTCAATCTAAAGACAAAAAGAGGCCTGGTCCTGGGCAGAGGCTTGTCATACAGTGTTGACTGATGAAACCAAGGGCTATGGTTCTGATGACTGGCTTGCTTGCATCTGGCTCCCAGCTGCCCCATTGCTTTTAAGTCATCAGTGGTATCCTCTAAGTCGAGGGCAAATATGGGCCTCTTGTTTCTCTGTCTTATACCTGTTTCTGCAGTGGGTCTAGCCTGTCAGCCAAGTGCTCGTGAAGGGTGATGTCTGCTCTCTGCCTTTTCAGAGGGTGGGGAGGCTGCAGACCTAACATTCAGCATCTGGAGCTGCTGCCTGTCACCCTGAGATATGGCCAGGGCTACCTGTGACCTCACGCAGTAGCAAGCACCTGGGCTTTGGCCTCAATCAGACCCAGGTCTACTAGCTGTGTAAACTGAGACACATAATTTACTTGTTTATTTAATTGATTATCTGTGAGTGTTAAACTTATATAGAAGACACAGAGAGGACAGGATTGCTGTTTTCTACCTGTATGTGGTTAAATATTCAATAAGAGTCAATTTCCTTTTTATATTATCTGAACGGCTGTCATGGAGAAGAAAGATAAAGCTTGTTCTCTGTGTTAGAGGCTGTCCAAAACCAAAGTTAGTTATCCCCCAATTTATGATCCTTTCTAAGTTCCATCAAACCCCTCAGCCTCCTAATTTCTCAAGCATTGCTAACATCTTTTATTTCTTTCTCTCTTCCACCTGCTAATTACCACCAGCTCTCTGTGTATTTGGAGAAGCTGCTTCCCATGTCTGAGCCTCTGTTTCCTATATGTCTATGTTAGTCACTGAATCATGTCTGACTCTTTGCAACCCTGTGGACTGTAGACCGCCAGGCTCCTCTGTCCTTGGAATTATCCAGGCAGGAATATTGGAGTGGGTTGCCATTCTCTTCTACTGGGAATCTTCCTGATGCAGGGATCAAACCTGGGTCTCCTGCATTGCAGGTCGATTCTTTACTGAGACACGAGGGAAGCCCATATGTGGACTAGATTATTTCTAGGGTCCTTTCCAGCCCTCCAGTGCCACACAGCCATGGACTTTGAGGAGATATCCCACTTCCAAGGGTAGAGAAGCCCCAGAAAGATGGTAGGAGCTATGAAATTGCATTTAGAATCAAACCCCATACCTGCCAGAGGTGCTCAGAGGGCGCAAATAAACCTTGTACATACCAGGACCCACAGAGACTGACACAAAACTGTGTTTGAGTGTCTCCTGCAGAGGTACGGGTCAGCAGTGGACTGCTGCAGGGGCAGGGCATCTGGGTGCAGTAGACCTGGGTATGGCATAAGCCCTCTTGGAGGAGGTCACCATTAACCCCACCATACAGCTACCAGGACTTACAAAGAACTGGGAAAACAGACTCTTGGAGGGCACAAACAAAACCTTGTGTGCACCAGGACCCAGGAGAAAGGAGCAGTGCCCTCACAAGAGACTGACCCAGACTTGCCCGTGAGTGTCCAGGAGTCTCAGGTGGAGGTGTGGGTCGGCAGTGGCCTGCTGCAGGGTTGGGGGCACTGAGTGTAGCAGTGCACGCATGGGACCTTTAGAAGGACAAAACCATTATCTTCATTACCTCCACCATAGTTTGGCCTCAGGTCAAACAACAGGGAGGGAACACAGCCCTGCCCATCAACAGAAAATTGGATTAAAGGTTTACTGAGCATGGCCCCACCCATCAGAACAAGACCCAGTTTCCACCTCAGTCAGTCTCTCCCATCAGGAAGCTTCCATAAGCCTCTTATCCTTCTCCATCAGAGGGCAGACAGAATGAAAACCACAATCACAGAAACTAACCAACCTGATCACGTGGACCACAGCCTTGTCTAACTCAATGAAACTAAGAGCCATGCCGTGTAGGGCCACCCAAGACAGATGGGTCATGGTGGAGAGTTCTGACAAAACATCGTGCACTGGAGAAGGGAATGGCAAACCATTTCAGTATTCTTGCCTTGAGAACCCCATGAACAGTATGAAAAGGCAAAAAGATAGGACACTGAAAGATGAACTTCCCAGGTCAGTAGGTGCCCAATATGCTACTGGAGATCAGTGGAGAAATAACTCCAGAAAGAATGAAGAGACGGAGAACACCCAGTTGTGGTGATGTGACTGGTGCTGGAGGTAAAGTCTGATGCTATAAAGACTGATATTTCATAGGAATCTGGAATGTTAGCTCCATGAATCAAGGCCAATTGGAAGTGGTCAAACAGGAGATGGCAAGAGTGAACATCAACATTTTAGGAATGAGAGAACTAAAATGAACTGGAATAGGTGAATTTAACTCAGATGACCATTATATCTACTACTGTGGCCAAGAAAGTCTTAGAAGAAATGGAGTAGCCATCATAGTCAACAGAAGAGTCAGAAATGCAGTACTTGGGTGCAGTCTCAAAAATGACACAATGATCTCTGTTCATTTTCAAGGCAAACTATTCAGTATCACAGTAATCCAAGTCCATGCCCCAACCAGTAATGCTGAAGAAGCTGAAGTTGAATGGTTCTATGAAGACCTACAAGACCTTCTAGAACTAATACCCAAAAAAGATGTCCTTTTCATTATAGGGTTCTGGAATGCAAAAGTAGGAAGTCAAGAGATACCTGGAGTAACAGGCAAATTTGGCCTTGGAGTACAAAACGAAGCAGGTCAAAGGCTAATAGAGTTTTGCCAAGACAATGCACTGGTCACAGCAAATACCCTCTTCCAACAACCCAAGAGAAGACTCTACACATGGACATCACCAGATGATCAATACTGAAATCAGATTGATTATATTCTTTGCAGCCAAAGATGGAGAAGCTCTATACAGTCAGCAAAAGCAAGACTGGGAGCTGACTGTGGCTCAAGTCATGAACTCCTTATTGCCAAATTCAGACTTAAATTGAAGAAAGTAGGGAAAACCACTAGACCATTCAGGTATGACCTAAATCAAATCCCTTATGATTATATGGTAGATGTGACAAATAGATTCAAGGGATTAGATCTTATAGACAGATTACCTAAAGAACTATGAATGGAGGTTCATGACATTGTACAGGAGGCAGTAATCAAGACCATCCCCAAGAAAAAGAAATGCAAAATAGCAAAATGGTTGTCTGAGGAGGCCTTACATATAGCTGTGAAAAGAAGGGAAGTGAAAGGCAAAGGGGAAAAGGAAAGATACACCCATTTGAATGCAGAGTTCCAAAGAATAGCAAGGAGAGATAAGAAAGCCTTCCTCAGCGATCAATGCAAAGAAATAGAGGAAAACAACAGAATAGGAAAGACTAGAGATCTCTTCAAGAAAATTAGAGATACCAAGGGAATATTTCATGCAAAGATGGGCTCGATAAAGGACAGAAATGGTATGGACCTAACAGAAGCAGTAGATATTAAGTAGAGGTGGCAAGAAAACATAGAAGAACTATACAAAAAAGATCTTCATGACCCATATAACCACGATGGTGTGGTAACTCACCTAGAGCCAGACATCCTGGAATGTGAAGTCAAGTGGGCCTTAGGAAGCATCAGTATGAACAAAGCTAGTGGAGGTGATGGAATTCCAGTCGAGCTATTTCAAATCCTAAAAGATAATGCTGTGAAAGTGCTGCACTCAATATGCCAGCAAATTTGGAAAACTCATCAGTGGCCACTGGACTGTAAGAGGTCCATTTTTATTCCAATCCCAAAGAAAGGCAATGCCAAAGAATGCTTAAACCACCACACAATTGCACTCATCTCATGTGCTAGCAAAGTCATGCTCAAAATTCTCCAAGCCAGGCTTAAACAGTATATGAACCACAAACTTCCAGATTTCAAACTGGATTTAGAAGAGGCAGGGGAACCAGAGATCAGATTGCCAACATCTGTTGGATCATCAAAAAAGCAAGAGAGTTCCAGAAAAACATCTACTTCTGCTTTATTGACTACACCAAAGCCTTTGACTATGTGGATCACAACAAACTGTGGAAAATTCTTCAAGAGATGGAAATACATGACCACCTGACCTGCCTCTTGAGAAATCTGTATGCAGGTCAAGAAGCAACAGTTAGAACTGCACATAGAACAACAGACTGGTTCTAAATCAGGAAAGGAGTACGTCAAGGCTGTATTGTCACCCTGCTTATTTAACTTATATGCAGAGTACATCATGAGAAATGCTGGGCTGGATGAAGCACAAGCTGGAATCAAGATTGCAGGGAGAAATATTGATAACCTCAGATATGCAGATGATAGCACCCTTATGGCAGAAAGTGAAGAAGAACTAAAGAGCCTCTTGATGAAAATGAAACAGGAGAGTGAAAAAGCTGGCTTATAATTTAACATTCAGAAAACTAAGAACATGGCATCTGGTCCCATCACTTCATGGAAAATAGATGGGGAAACAATGCAAACAGTGGCTAACTTTATTTTTGGGGGCTCCAAAATCACTGCAGATGGTGACTGCAGCCATGAAATTAAGAGGCTTGCTCCTTGGAAGAAAAGTAATGACCAACCTAGACAGAGTATTAAAAAGCAGAGACACTACTTTGCCAACAAAGTTCTGTCTAGACAAAGCTATGGTTTTTCCAGTGGTCATGTATGGATGTGAGAGTTGGACTATAAAGAAAGCTGAGTGCCAAAGAATTGATGCTTTTGACCTGTGGTGTTGGAGAAGACTCTTGAGAGTCCCTGGACTGCAAGGAGATCCAACCAGTCCATCCTAAAGGAGATCAGTCCTGGGTATTCATTGGAAGGACTGATGCTGAAGCTGAAAACTCCAATACTTTGGCTACCTGATGTGAAGAACTGACTCATTTAAAAAGACCCTGATGCTGGGAAAGATGGAGGAGAAGGGAACAACAGAGGATGAGATGGATGGATGGTATCACTGATACTATGGACATGAGTTTGAGGAAGCTCCAAAGGTTGGTGTTGGAGAGGGAAGTCTGACGTGCTGCAGTCCATGGGGTTGGAAAGAGTTGAACTTGACTGAGAGACTGAACTGAACTGAACTTCCAGCCCTAGCATGACATTTGATTTTACGACATTGATGGATCATCTACTGTGTGGAGGGTGATGTTCCAGGCCTCAGGGCACACAGGGATTGGAAAACAGTCATCCGACTTTAGAGGTCACGGCCTACTGTGGGGACAGACAGGCAAAGCAGTGTAATGAATGCTGTAGCAGGAAACGAATCCAGAGCTCGGGGGGCGGGGGTATCCAAACCAGAACAGAAAGAGACCAGCTACTTGAGGGACATATGGGCTCTTTGCCCTTAGGGAAGAATTATCTAGGAATGTTGCCTGCTTGAGTGATGAAGACTGGTTCCTCCCAGGTGGCCTTAGGATTTTAACTTTTTATTGGAATTATCAGTATGGAATATCTCAGCAGAGAGGGCAGGTAGTAGAGGCCTTCTTTTCTCTTTTCTTCTTGCCTCCACGCAAAGAAAAAAATCCAGACCTCCAAACTACACTGACCTTTATGCACAGAAGTTTCTAGGATATACGGCATAGTTTAACAAGTACCATTTGTGTGACTGAGAAACGTCTAGGTCGATGCAGAATTGCAGGCCTAAAGAGAATTAATCTGTCTTTTGCTGTGATTGTGTTCAGAAGCTAATTTTCGAAGTTTCCATTTTCCCAGCTGTCTGGATGATAGTTAGATGCATACATGTGCACTCTCATTCCTTTTCTTGTATTTATTCTGCCCAATTTAATTCGGTTACATTCTATGAGCATTTACCAATTATAAGTTAAGCCCCATGTTGAGAGGCTATGGGTACAAGAGAATATATCACCATCCAGAGGTTTCTCTCTAGCTGGCCTGGTAAGACTTATAGTTAGGGATCAGCGGAACAGAGCCATCTATTCACTGGGGGTTGCTGAGGAGATTGGTGTGAGGCCAGGATTCCTGCCCCAAAAAGAGAGGTATACAGAGATGGATGGTGTGGATGGGTTTTAAGAAGGGCTTTGGAGGAGTCTGTCTGCAGGGCAGGGAGTACAAGCAGAGTTGAGATGCAGGGAAGAGAGCAGTTCAGCAGGTGAATTCACCAGGAGCTAACTTTTCAAAATCGTTCTCAGCCCCTCATTCACATGCCTTATTAATGAAAATATTCTTTCAACACCTGACTCTCTAGCAAGCCTCAGGACCTTTGCTCATGCTATTCCCTTTGCCTAGCCTGCTCTTTCCCCTTCACCTGCCAATGAAACTATGAGTTATCTTTCAGTTAAAGTGTACTTCTGCTTTCGGGGCCTCATTGACTTCCCTTCTCCCGGCTTCTTATAGTGTTTCATTTATATTAATACTTTAGCACCTGGAGCATTACAGACCCCCAAGAAATGGCAGGTGAATAGATGGCTGAGTGAATAAATGACTGATTATGGGGGTTTTAGTCTGGCATACTTCAAGAACTGTGAAATGTTTGTTGAGAAAGGAGTGAAGGGCACCAAGGTGAAAATGTGGGTGGCAGGTGCTGAGCAGGGAGACCCTGGGGCTGCTCTTGGATGTGGGGTGGCAGAAATACCTTTTGGAGAGGAGATTGAACTTTGGCTTTCTGATGAATAGAAGTACACAGTTTAAAAAATTCTCTGCAAAAATACTGTAGACATAAAACATTTGGAGAAAAGTCTGCCTCCAGAGTATTCAAAGGACTACAGATAAAAGCAGCAACACCCCCTTTATAAATCTACTAAATTAAGGATCAGTGAGCAACTGGAGGAAGTAGCTCTGGTACTGCCGGGAAGAGAGCCTGGGATAACCTTTCTGGAGGCCTTCTGCCTGCATCTAAAGCCTTATAAACTTACCCAGGGTTTCACCCAGCTGTGCCGCTTCTGGGAATTTATCCTAAGAGAATAACTGGAGACATATCATGCAAAGATATTTATCTCAACATTATTTGTAATACAGACATTGACAAGATAAACCAAATGTTCAGCACTAGAGGATTAGCTTTACAAGTGGCTCTCCTCTCTATAAGGCATAAAAAATAATACTGTAGAATAATAGATATACACATGTATATGGAATATTGTTCTAAGCGGAAAATCAGAGTACAAACCAGTATGTACAGTAAGTTCCCAATTATGTCGAAAATGTACATTTTCACACAAAAAGGCTGGAAGGGTAATTCACAACTTGTAGATTACAGTGGGGGCTTCCTTGGTAGCTCAGCTGGTAAAGAATCTGCCTGCAATGCAGGAGAGCCTGGTTTGATTCCTGGATTGGGAAGTTCCCCTAGAGAAAGGATAGGCTACTAAGTCCAGTATTCTTGGGCTTCCATGGTGACTCAGATGGTAAAGAACGTGCTGACAAAACGGGAGACCTGGATTCAATGCCTGGGTTGGGAAGATCCCCTGGAGTAGGTTTTGGCAATCCAGTCCAGTATTCTTGCCTGGAGAATCCCATGGACAGAGGAGCCTGGTAGGCTAAAGTCCATGGGGCTGCAGAGTCAGACAAAACTAAGCGACTAAGCACAGCACAGATGACAGTGGATAATTTTTATTCTTTCCAAAAAATAAAAAGTTTAATATTTTCTACCAGACACAGGTATCACTTTAATTATCAGAAGCGGGGAAAACGACTGTGATTTAAGAAGAAGAGAGAAGCTTTTGGAGAGCATTGTTCGAACTTCAGTGGGTTGAAAGCAAGCTGGGCACATCGTTTATCTTGCAAATTCCTGACAGGTAGTGTTTTCATAAGGGCGAGTGGTCTTAGGTCCATTTGTGGGAGTGTATTTATAGAAGTGAGAGCTTTGGGGGAAGGAAACAGATTGATTTTTTTTTTTCCCCTTGAACTTTTTAAATTGTTTCCACTCCATTTGTAATTGAGCCCAGGCAGCTATTCTTATTTCTTCCTTTCTGGACACTGCATGAGATCTAAAAATGTTAACTGGCTTAGGATGTGGGTTTTGCTTAAAATGATCCCCTTAAAGTCTCCACTAGACTTTCTCTCATGCTTAAAAGAGGGGGTCCCAAGAAAAGCTGCCTTTTGCATGTATTTTTCCCCCTTATCTTTGGGTAACTCTGGATATTCCCAATAACCAAGGTGGGAACCACCTTTGCCTTACTGTGATCATGGGTGCGATCAGCCATGGGTCAGGAACTCAGGAGGAGGTACCTGTGCTGGGTGCTGTTTGTTAGGAAGGTTTATTTAAAGGCCAGTCTGGCATCACCGTATCCTGTGGACGTAACATTAGTCTGCAGAAAAGGAGATCAGAGCTGGGTAGAGTCTCTTTAAATATTAATTGGAGTGATGCCTTTTGCCACACATCTCCAAAGAGCTTTGAGCATTTCACAGACATTACCTCATCATTAATTTTTGTGGTGTTCTTGAGTGAGAAGCTGATGGTAGGTACTATGATCTCCATTTGGGGCAGAATATATAGCATATTTTTGTTTATTTATTTATTTTGGCCATGCTACATGCATGCAGGATCTTAATTCTCTGACCAGGAATCGAACCCATGCCCCCTGCAGTGGAAGCCCTGCTGGGAAAGTCCCAAGCATATATTTTAAATAGTTAAAATGTCCAGTACTAGACAAACTCCTAAGCGCTAATTAGGAGTTGTCCTAACTAGATATCAGTTGATTAAAAAAAAATAGAAGCTTTTGTTTGTTTGTTTGTTTTTGGTGTCTTTGTTCACAATCGTCCTGCGTCTTCCGTGGATTAAGTTGCCTTCACTGCTTTTTGTTTCACCAGCGTTTATTGAGTGCCTACCGTGAACAAGGTACAATGCTGAGTGCTATGGCTAGCAGTGAAATTTAACCTCCTTAATCCCACACTGAAGGCCTTTGATGAGATGGCTTATACCTGCCTATGTACCTGAAAGCCCTCCACCCTACTTCACATACCCTTTGAACCTCACATCCCTCTTGCTGAGCTGGTCTTCAGGATAGCCCTGTGCCTAGCATCTCCCTTCTTCTCCAGCCACTGTCCCCAGTGCCCTCCTGTCTTCCACAGTCTGGTCACCTCCTCCACTGAACCTGCCCTGATATCAGCCTACTGTTTCCACAGCTGTATGTCATCTCCCACCATCAAACCCAGGCTTTTTACCAGTCTCTTTGTTGTGGTCCTTACTAATTTTTACTTTTTATTTTAGTGATTTATGCACACTCTTGATGATATTTCAAGATTCCTAACTGCAGGGAGAGTCCATTTCATCTTTCTGTCTCTCTCTGTGACTTGTTCATGTTAGATGTGCAAGTATTTGTTGTATAATGAAATGAAATGGGTGTAATTTCAGGCCAGAGTTCACCAGTTTGTGCAGGGTCCTGCAGGGTACAGAAGACAGAGATCATTGATAGAACCCTGCTTGGCCTGAGCCCTCCTTTGATCCTAATCACTGAGGCCCCTCGCTGCCTACAGACCTATTCTGTCCTCTCATTGCACTCACACCATTTTTCAGCTAATATATATATATTAAAAATCATTCCTTTCTCATGGCCTTCTAGGAAGACACACAAAGAGAGACAGTTGGAGTGGTTTTAAAAAGGTTACCTCTGTGCTTATTTCTTTCTTGACCTCTGTTGTGCAGATCATTCACACTGCCTGGGACCCTAGAACTTCAAAGGTCTTCATCCAGAGCATCTCTGTTCATGAGCTGGCATGGGGGCTGGTATCATCTCGTGCTCCACCTGTGGCAGGCTGTTGAGGCTGGGCAGGTTATTTAATCTTCCCATGGCGTCATTTCCCCATCTGTTAAGGAGGGATAATGTGCTTGAGGGTGACCTCCCTCCCTGGGATGTTGTGAGGCTTATCGACTTATTGCTATTGCTATTAACTTGAACGGAAGATGGCTGGGCAGAAACAGTGAGAGACCAGGCACAGAATAAATTCTCCAGCTGTCAGATGGATGCCTCATGAGACCTCAGACATCACCTTCTGTGTTGCCCTTGGCACAGAGGAGGCCAGTGTGCTATTCAAGAACCTCTAGGATTTCCTCTCTCAGCCAGCTCACGTGGCTGAGGTCTTGAGAATGGCATCTGGAGGGCTTCTGGGCTTGCTGAGCTGAAAGGAGAGAGGCCAGACTCATGTTAAGGACATAGCTGCAGCTGCCCAGTGTCAGCAGATATGTGGGACCCAAGCCACAAAGACCATCCAGCTTTGCCCACATGGCCTGGCAATCAGTTTTTCTCGGGCTCATTGACGAACTCCGGGAAGGTTATTTGATATTCACATTCTTGTGGCCACAATCTTTGGAATGTGGCCTTTTATCTTTAAAAATAGCTGTGTGCTGGGAGGCCCAGGTGCAGTGTCCTGGGATGGGAGGGAGGTGCCAGCACTGGGAAGAGGGACAGATTTCTTTCCTTGGAGGACTCCCTTTCACTCTGCTGGACTGGTGAGTTGATGTTTTCTCATTCTATAACCTGTTCTGTTTTCTCTGTTTTCTGAGACTTTTCTCAGAAAGGGAATGGTGTTTTTGTTTTTGTTTTTTTTTAATTGTAGTATCTTTGTTGTATATTTTTAATCCATTTTTATGGCATATTTGTTCTTGAGCACTTAATATTATGCACAAACCTGTTTAAGTAAAAGTTCTTTCAGTTCTCATAATTGCAATGTATTTGTTATACATTCTGAAATTTGGTAATTATTTCACATGATTTGTGTTTTGAAACTGCAGTGTCTTTAATCATTTCATATGAAGGGCAGACATGGCTCAGGCGGTAAAGAATCTGCCTGCAATGTGGGAGAACTGGGTTTGATCCCTGGGTCAGGAAGATCACCTGGAGAAGGGAAGGACAACCCATTCCAGTATTCTTGCCTGGAGAATTCCATGGACAGAGGAGCCTGGTGGGCTACAGTCCATGGGGTCACCAAGAGTCAGAAATGATTGAGTGACTAACACTTAATCTTTTTATATATAGATGGGATAATCATTAAATACTTTTGGGACTAAACTGCCAACAGGTTTTCAAGATTGTGAGATCATAGAATGTAAGACCTGATACTGGAGATTTAGAGGTTGAATATCTGTTTCACTTGGCGCAGTGATGTCCTGAGATGGTAATGAGTGGTCTTTAGTTACACAGCTAACTAGTGACAGAGTCAGGACTTGAACCCAGGGCTTCTGACTCGCTTCTCCAAAACTCTCTGGTCTAGCTTGTAAAATTTAGCTTCTGAACTACACATGATAAGGAAAAAAAGAAAATCACATTCCAACTTAATTTTTCTGTGTGTTTTAATCTAATTAAAGATGAATTTTCTAGCTTTAGGAATGCCTGCGCCATGTACCACAGCAAATCCTCCTCTGTTAAAGCCCTGGATTCATTTTCCAGACTGCATGGATGATCCTTAGAATGTGGTCCCTATCAATGTTACCAGGAGCTTGTTAGAAATGCAAAATCTCAGCCCCATCCCAGACTACAGACACAGAAACTCTGGGGGTGGGGCCCATTTGTCTTTTAATGAGCCCTCCAGGTGATCACATACTCAGTTCATGCAGTCGTGTCTGACTCTTTGTGACCCCATGGACTGCAGCACCTCGGATTTCCCTGTCCATCACCAATGTTTGGAGCTTACTCAAACTCATGTCCGTTGAGTTAGTGATACCATCCAACTATCTTATCCTCTGTTGTCCCCTTCTCCTCCTGCCTTCAATCTTTCCCAGCATCAGGGTCTTTTTCAATGAGTCAGTTCTTCACATCAGATGGCCAAAGTATTGGAGTTTTCAGCTTCAGCATCAGTCCTTCCAATGAATATTCAGGACTGATTTCCTTTAGGATGGACTGGTTGGATCTCCTTGGAATCCAAGGGATTCTCAAGAGTCTTCTCCAACACCACAGTTCGAAGGCATCAATTCTTTAGTGCTCAGCTTTCTTTGTAGTCCAACTCTCACATCCATACATGACTACTGGAAAAACCATAGCTTTGACTAGATGGATCTTTGTTGGCAAAGTAATGTCTCTGCTTTTTAATATACTATCTAGGTTGGTCATAACTTTTCTTCCAAGGAGCAAGCCTCTTAATTTCATGGCTGCAGTCACCATCTGCAGTGATTTTGGAGCCCCCCAAAATAAAGTCAGTCACTGATTCCACTGTTTACCCATCTATTTGCCATGAAGTGATAGGACCAGATGCCATGATCTTAGTTTTCTGAATGTTGAGTTTTAAGCCAACTTTTTCACTCTCCTGTTTCACTTTCATCAAGAGGCTCTTTAGTTCCTCTTCACTTTCTGCCATAAGGGTGGTGTCATCTGCATATCTGAGGTTATCGATATTTCTCCCTGCAATCTTGATTCCAGCTTATGCTTCATCCAGCCCAGCATTTCTCATGATGTACTCTGCATATAAGTTAAATAAGCAGGGTGACAATATACAGCCTTGACGTACTCCTTTCCAATTTGGAACCAGTCTGTTGTTCTATGTGCAGTTCTAACTGTAGCTTCTTGACCTGCATACAGATTTCTCAAGAGGCAGGTCAGGTGGTCATGTATTTCCATCTCTTGAAGAATTTTCCACAGTTTGTTGTGATCCACACAGTCAAAGGCTTTGGTGTCATCAACAAAGCAGAAGTAGATGTTTTTTCTGGAACTCTCTTGCTTTTTTGATGATCCAACAGATGTTGGCAATCTGATCTCTGGTTCCCCTGCCTCTTCTAAATCCAGCTCAAACATCTGGAAGTTCATGGTTCACATACAGTTGAAGCCTGGCTTGGAGAATTTTGAGCATGACTTTGGTAGTGCGTGAGATGAGTGCAATTGTGTGGTAGTTTGAGCATTCTTTAGCATTGCCTTTCTTTGGGATTGGAATGAAAATTGACCTTTTCCAGTCCTGTGGCCACTGCTGAGTTTTCCAAATTTGCTGACATATTGAGTGCAGCACTTTCACAGCATCATCTTTTAGGATTTGAAATAGCTCAACTGGAATTCCATCACCTCCACTAGCTTTGTTCATACTGATGCTTCCTAAGGCCCACTTGAATTTGCATGCCAGGATATCTGGCTCTAGGTGAGTGATCACACCATCATGGTTATCTGGGACATGAAGATCTTTTTTGCATAGTTCTTCTATGTTTTCTTGCCACCTCTTCTTAATATCTTCTGCTTCTGTTAGGTCCATACCATTTCTGTCCTTTCTTGAGCCCATCTTTGCATGAAATGTTCCCTTGGTATCTCTAATTTTCTTGAAGAGATCTCTACTCTTTCCCATTCTATCTATTGTCTTTCTGTATTTCTTTGCATTGATCGCTAAGGAAGGCTTTCTTATCTCTCCTTGCTATTCTTTGGAACTCTGCATTCAAATGGGTATATCTTTCCTTTTCTCCTCTGCCTTTCACATCTCTTCTTTTCACAGCTATTTGTAAGGCCTCCCCAGACAGCCATTTTGCCATTCTTTTCCTTGGGGATGATCTTGATCACTGCCTCCTGTACAATGTCATGAACCTCTGTCCATAGATGTTCAGGGACTCTGTCTATCAGATCTAGTCCCTTAAATCTATTTCTCACTTCCACTGTATAATTGTAAGGGATTTAATTAGGTCATACCTGAATGGTCTACTGGTTTTCCCTACTTTCTTCAATTTAAGTCTGAATTTGGCAATAAGGAGTTCATGATCTGAGCCACAGTCAGCTCCCGGTCTTGTTTTTGCTGACTGTATAGAGCTTCTTTATCTTTGGCTGCAAAGAATATAATCAATCTGATTTCGATATTGACCATCTGGTGATGTCCATGTGTAGAGTCTTCTTTTGTGTTGTTGGAAGAGGGTGTTTGCTATCACCAATGTGTTCTCTTGCCAAAACTCTGTTAGCCTTTGCTCTGCTTTGTTTTGTACTTAAAGGGCAAATTTGCCTGTTACTTCAGGTATCTCTTGACTTCCTACTTTTGCATTCCAGTCCCCTATAATGGAAAGGTCATCTTTTTTGGGTGTTAGTTCTAGAAGGTCTTGTAGGTCTTCATAGAACCATTCAACTTCAGCTTCTTCAGCATTACTGGTCGGGGCATGGACTTGGATTACTGTGATACTGAATGGTTTGCCTTGGAAACAAACAAAGATCATTCTGTCGTTTTTGAGATTGCATCCAAGTACTGCATTTCAGACTCTTTTGTGACTATGATGGCTACTCCATTTCTTCTAAGACTTTCTTGGCCACAGTTGTAGATATAATGGTCATCTGAGTTAAATTCGCCCACTCCAGTGCATTTTAATTCGCTGATTCCTGAAATGTCAATGTTCACTCTTGCCATCTCCTGTTTGACCACTTCCAATTGGCCTTGATTCATAGACCTAACATTCCAGATTCCTATGCATTATTGCTCTTTACAGCATCGGACTTTACTTCCATCACCAGTCACATCCACAACTGAGTGTTGTTTTTGCTTTGACTCCCTCTCTTCATTCTTTCTGGAGTTATTTCTCCACTGATCTCCAGTAACATATTGGGCACCTACTGACCTGGGAAGTTCATCTTTCAGTGTCCTATCTTTTTGCCTTTTCATACTGTTCATGGGGTTCTCAAGGCAAGAATACTGAAATGGTTTGCCATTCCCTTCTCCAGTGCATGATGTTTTATCAGAACTCTCCACCATGGCCTGTCAGTCTTGGGTGGCCCTACACGGCATGGCTCTTAGTTTTATTGAGTTAGACAAGGCTGTGGTCCATGTGATCAGGTTGGTTAGTTTTCTATGACTGTGGTTTTCATTCTGTCTGCCCTCTGATGGAGAAGGATAAGAGGCTTATGGAAGCTACCTGATGGGAGAGACTGACTGAGGTGGAAACTAGGTCTTGTTCTGATGGGTGGGGCCATGCTCAATAAATCTTTAATCCAATTTTCTGTTGATGGGCAGGGCTGTGTTCCCTCCCTGTTGTTTGACCTGAGGCCAAACTATGGTGGAGGTAATGAAGATAATGGTTTTGTCCTTCAAAAGGTCCCATGCGTGCACTGCTACACTCAGTGCCCCCAACCCTGCAGCAGGCCACCGCCGACCCACACCTCCGCCTGAGACTCCTGGACACTCACGGGCAAGTCTGGGTCAGTCTCTTGTGAGGGCACTGCTCCTTTCTCCTGGGTCCTGGTGCACACAAGGTTTTGTTTGTGCCCTCCAAGAGTCTGTTTTCCCAGTTCTGTGTAAGTCCTGGTAGCTGTATGGTGGGATTACTGGTGACCTCCTCCAAGAGGGCTTATGCCATACCCAGGTCTACTGCACCCAGATGCCCTGCCCCTGCAGCAGTCCACTGCTGACCCGTACCTCTGCAGGAGACACCCAAACACAGTTCTGTGTCAGTCTCAGTGGGATTTGTGGGTTCTGGTGCGCACAAGGTTTGTTTGTGCCTGTATTCAGTAAAGTAAGATAACCATTGCCTGGCAGGTCTTAAACTGTATCCCACTCCTACCACCCCTCCCATGTTTGACAGCCAGTGTAGTGACACACTTTGGCTTTTTTGTTGATTTTGACTTTGTTCACTGAAGAAGGAGCTTCTCTGTTGCTAGTTTTTAATAATAATTCCCTTTCTTCACTCTTCCTCCCATCATCACAAAGCACACACACAATCTAGCAATGAGTGAAATATTTGTGGGCAAATAATGAAAGTAAAGAGAGGATATCAATGAAAACAGTTTTGTAGACAGCAAAATATTCCAACCAGTGAGGTATATTTTTTAAATTTTAAGACTTGCTACCTTTCTAAGGACAGAGATAAATTAGACTACCACTGACTGTATTGCGCTATGTTTTGTTTCATTTTTTTAAATTTGTTCATTCAACAGATATTTGAGTATCTTCTATTTGCATGGCATATGTTAAGTGTGAGGGGAAAATGTATTTGAGTTTATAGTTTATCAGGAAGTAGAGACTAAGTTCAGAAATGACTGTAATATAAGCTGTGCATGTGTGCTAAATCATATCAGTCAGACACAACTCTTTGCAACCCTCTGACTGTAACCCACCAGGCTCCTCTGTCCATGCAATTCTCCAGGCAAGAATAATGGAGTGGGTTTCTATGCCCTCCTCTATTGAATCTTCCCTACCCAGGGATTGAACCTGAGTCTCTTACTTTTTAAGGCAGCCATTGATAAACACATGAGAATCATCTCCAGTGAAAGGGTTATAGAGGCCTAGAGGTGATAGAGATGATGTGTTACAGAAGAGGACATCATGGAATACTTCATGGAGGAGGGAACATTTGAATGAGTCTTAAAAGGAGGCAGGCTTTTGACATGAAGAGTTTGGAGATGCATAAAGAACATTCTGGGGCTTTGCTGGTGGCTCAATGATAAAGAACCCACCTACCACTGCAGGAGACACAGGTTTGATTCCTAGGTCAGGAAGATCCCCTGGAGAAGGAAATGGCAACCCATTTCAGTATTCTTGCCTGGGAAATCTCATGGACAGAGGAGACTGATGGGGCTACAATCCATGGCGTTGCTGAAGAGTCAGACCAAATTAGTGACTAAACAACAACAAAAGAACGTTCTAGGCAGAGGTGGAAAAAAGATAATGGCATGGCAGGGGCTCTCAGTGCATTTGTCTGAATCAGGGGTTATTTGAAGGTTAGTTAGTGTTAGTTGCTCAGTTGTGTCCAACTCTTTGTGACTCTATGGACTGTAGCCCACCAGGCTCCTCTGTCCATGGAATTCTCTAGTCAAGAATACTAGAGTGGGTTGCCATTTCCTTCTCAGGGGATCTTCCCAACCCAGGGATCAAACCCAAGTCTCCCGCATTGCAGGAAGATTCTGTACTGTCTGAATCACCAGGGAAGCCCTATTTGAATGTGATCAGCAGGAAATGAGGCTACACAAGTAGGTCAGTTCCTAAAGGAGGAGGATCTTCAAACACAGTTTGTTCTTTATCCTTAAGGCAACGGGAGCCATTGAAGGGTTTTGAATGAGGGCTAGGCATGACTAGAGCTGTGCTTTTAGTAAGTCTAATCTGCTGTTAGTGTACGATGTAGATTGAAGTGTGTGAGAGGGAGTAGGTGAGACTTCTGTTTTTATTCTGTAACTGTTTTGCAGCAGTATGTTGATATATTGGAAAAATCATCTCAATGTTTATTTAGGAAGTAATTGGTTTTTCTTATGAGAGTCATTGGATTTTGAAATAAGCTCCCATGGCCTAGGTTATTGTCCAAGGAAACACAGCTCTAATTTTATAATGAGGAATCTGCAAGAAAATAGAAATTGCTTAACAGAATGGCTTTATAGAAAACTTTCAGAACTCCTTCCTTCTTTGTTTTCTCTCCTGACATTTTCTTTTAAGCAAAAAGTATTTGTATTCATTTTCCTCAGTAATGACCTGGTAATGCCAGGTCACATAGACTCTATAAATATTGAATTCCTAAAACATGAATCTTTCTTTTCTTTTTAAGATTTTTTTTGATATGACTATTTTTTAAAGTCTTTATTGAATTTGTTACCATATATTTTCTGTGTTATGTTTTGGTTTTTTGGTGTGAAACATATAGGATCTTAGTTCCCCAACCAGCGGTTGAACCTACACCCCCTGCACAGGAAGGTGACGTTTTAGCCACTGGACAGCCAGGGAAGTCCCTTCTGCTCTTCTTACTCAGCCTCCAAGGCAGTTTTCCCTCTCACTCATGGCCTTATTTTGTTAACACACCTGAATAAAATTCATTTTACAAGGATCTGCCTTATTCCAATGGTGGCTCTCGTGGGAATAAGTGGTAGAAAACCTGAATATCATAAATTTTTTAATGTGTTGTTACTTCAACTATATGTAGTATTGAGAAGACCCTGTTCATTGTTGAGTTTTTTTTTCAGTAGGGCTATCTTCGTAGGGTTTGGCTTTGACTCGTTAGCTCTAGGCTTCCCTGGTGGCTCAGCTGGTAAAGAACCTGCCTGCAGACCTGGGTTTGATCACTGGGTTGGGAAGATCCCCTGGAGAAGGGAACGACTACCCACTCCAGTATTAGTCCATGGGGGTCTCAAAGAGTTGGACAGGACTGAGTGACTTTCACCTTCTCCTTTAAATTGCACCATTGGTTTTAGTCATTCAACCAATGTTTACTGACTATCAGGCAATGAAGAAACACAGTGACTTGGACAACCACAGTCCTGCTGACATGGAGCTTATACTCTAGCAGGGGATATATAAACACATAGTTCTGAGAGAGGGAAACTAGGGATATATGGATGCACCCAACCCAGAGTTGGAGATCAGAAAAAAGTTAGCAGTTAGGATATAGACCAAGACCTAAAAATCAACTAGGGTAAACCAGTGGTTTCCTGAGACTGAGAAGGCATTGTTGAGGGGAAAATGGGAGAGTGACAGCTATAGGATTCCTTTCTGGGATGATGAAAACATGGTAAAATTCATTGTGGTAATGGTTGCACAACTCCATGAACTTACCCAAACTACTGACTTGTATACTTCAAGTAGGTGAAGTTTATGGTATGTGAATTACATCTTAATAAAACTGTTTTTTAAAAAATGAATCAGACAAGCCAGGAGTGGGAAGAGGGTACCTGGCAATGAAATGGCAAGTGCAAAGGCTCAGCAGCAAGAGCAAAAATGGGAGCGATTTGGTAGGGTTGCATTCCCTGGGAGATCGAGAGCAGTGAGACAGAGGAAAAGACTCTCAAATGGATGCCAGGGTCCTGTGCTTGGGAAGCTGGGGTAGTGGGGGGTTTAATGGTGCCCATGATGTCCGTGCCACAGAGGTGCCGCAGTGTGGGCTGGTTAGTGTCTGTCATGTGGGAGTAGTTCAGACCTCTGAGCTCTCTGCCGGTGAGAATCATGGAATCAGGGGTGGCAGGGGCCTTAGAATCCTTCTAGGTCTAGAGGTGGAAATGGAGGTTCTAGAAGAAGAAAGGGACTTGCTAAAGATCGCACAGGGGCACATAAGGTGTGCCCCTGCTGACACTCAGGCTGACTGCATTTGCTTGCCACGTTGCCAGTCCCCAGAGCTTTGTTTCTCTGCTCAGAAATTGTCAGTCTGATCCTAAAATGAGGTATCATTGTACACAAACAATAATTGGAATGCAAATAAAAACAGAAGACATTTACAGCCTAAACCCATCATCCATCAGATCAAACTTGCTGTTTTGTGTCTCCTGCCTGCCACTGCCCAACATCAATTTTACAGCTGTACCCAGAACACAGATGTGGCTTTATAGCCCAGAGTTTACACTTTACATGAAAACAGTTGCTTTTCCTGAAATGTTATACAGCTTCTGGTTATCATTTCTTAAGGATTCAGAAAAGAGGATGTGCTGTAACTTACTTACTCTCTGTTGTCAGGTGTTTTGTTTTTCTTTCTTGGAGATATTGTCTCATTGAGCATCTTTGTTGCACAGCCTTTGCCTTCTTTCCTTGAGCAAAACTCCCAGCCAGGAGAGTCTGTCCTTTTAAAGTGGACTGGCCCAACTGGACACTTTTCTGAACTGAAGTCAGGGACAGAAGGCAGAATGCTCAGTTAGGGCTAAGTTTCTGTGTTTCTGGGCCCTACTGTCTTCACTGATTTCTGACTCCAGTTGGCATCTGTTCACAGTTGTCAGCACTGCTCCTAATGGCTGCCATCTCTGAACAGCTGACCTGATTCTCTGAATCGTTGGCTATAAATTGGGCAATTCTACAGGATGGAGAGGAGGTTTCTGGGCAGAATGCTTAATCAGGGCTTAATTAAGATGGCCAGAGTGGCTCATTGGCTTGAACCCTTGCACAGGGTCCTGATGGGCAGGTGACACCCGGTATTCTTGGCTGTCTGACAGCCACCAGCCATCCCTAAGCCCCATGCAGAGATGAGCAAGACACATGCTGCCACACTGGTTGGTAGGAACCCTTTCACAGACTCCCTGGAGCATTTTAGACATCCCTTTCTCATGGGCCCCACACTCGGCCTCACGTTGGTTAGGAGTTAATTATGTAGGTGTCGAATCCTCTTGATAACACAACAAACTCTCAAAGGCCAGGTGCTGTGTCTGGCTAACCTTGATCTCCTCTACCACACCCGGCATAGGGCACAGTAAAAAGAGAGTGCTTGATATGAATTGAATGGAAAGCATTGCTTTTTTGGACCAGATCCCTCCACTTGAGATAGTTGCAGGGACTAGACTTGAGAAATGCAGGGACTGGGAGCCTACAAGCCCATGGCCAGTGCCAAGTCTATGGGAAGGGTGAAGACTTTTTGAGGTGACCTCAAGATCTCTCTGGGCAGGACATAGCCTGATGTCACAGGTCATGAGGCAGGAGCTCTGAAAAGCATGCCTTGCACCCAGCTTTGGGAGCCATTCTTAGTTTCTTGTGCTGTAGTTGTGGCTGTTGTTGTTCTTTTAGCGTGGTAGATTTGGAATCTTGCTTTCTTCCCCTGGACGCAAACACATGGAGGCAAATCTCAGTCCACCCGGGTGGCAAGCTGCTTCATTTGAGCCACTCTGGGGTGCTCGGTCTGAATTTCCCAAGCACTGTACTTGCTGTGGGTTTTGCTTTTGGTGCCTGTGGTATCACATGCCAGAAGCTATTGAAATTAGTTGGCAGGTAATGACATTTGATGACTCATTTGATCATAAAAAAACAAATCTAGCCTTTGAGTCTACATTCTACAGTTTTGTTGAATTATACCCAAATGGTGGTAAAGAGGATTTTTCTTAACAGGTTTGGAGCATTTGTAATAACCAACAAGTCTATGAAGACAAAAAGAACTTCACGTTGAATGTCAGCTGCTGCTGCTGCTAAGTCGCTTCAGTCGTGTCTGTCTCTGTGTGACCCCATAACAAGCAGGTACTAAAAGCTGGAGGATCTTACGGTCTCTGAGATAGAAAATCCCTAATGAGCTTCTGGTCCAGCACCTGGATACTTTGTGCACCTGAGAAGCAGCAGGTAGCCGCAGGGAAAATGTGTTATCATGAAGGCCCCAGGCATCAAGGCTTTGGCCCCTTTTCAAGATGGACTTTTGGCTGTCTTGTATTTGAAATGGTTGGTCACATATTCTTTAATATATGTGTGGCAAAATACACAGAACATAGAATTTACCTTTAAAACATCATTTTCAAATGCACAATTCAGCGGCATTAAGTATATTCACAGTATTGTGCTATCATTACTGCTAACTAGTTTCTGGATTTTTTCATCTCATAAGGAAACCATCAAACAAACATACCCTATTCCCTCCTCCCCTGAGTCCCTATAATATATAGTATAATTAGATGACTAGATTATCTCATTTACTGTGAGGTAGGTGAAGTCAACCCACTTCACTGATACAGGTTCAGGAAGGTTAAGGTATTTGTTGAAAGATGTACAAGTGAGTGAGAGCTGGGACTGGAACCCAGGTCACATCCAGGCCTGTGCACTTGACATGAGAAGTTACTGGGGAAGAGCCTTGAGCCCAGCAGCACTGTCAAAGCACAGAAGGAGGGAATGAAGATGTGCCCACCACATGAGCTCTCCATGCCCCGGAGACTGCTTTGAAAACTGCAGAGGACAGTGCAAAACCTTCGCAAACTGTGCTCGTGTGTCTCCAGCAGATCACTGCTACCATTCTGCTGTGAATTACAATTGGGTGTTTATAGCTCCGACTCCCCCCAGTGAATTACAAACTCCATGAGGGTGAGAACTGTGCTCGCTTGTCTCAGTGTCCCCGTCAGCCTGTGTCCTGGCATACTGCTGATCAGTGAGTATTTCCTGAGTGAGTGTGTGGGTGTACGCCTTGGCTTGGAGAGGAGGAAAGGGAAACAGGTGCCAAGATGATGTCTGTCCAGGTATGTCATAGCCAAAGGCTTTGATGAGAATTGAAAAGAAAGAGAAGAGCTCTCTGGCCTTCTGGAGATGTGAATGGGAGAACCCATAATGGGAAAAACTTTGGCCTGACCCCTGACTTCCAGCTCCATAGCACTGATAAACTAATCTAATTCTTTTTTTCTCTCCCTAGCCCTTATCAGTTTTTAACGTTCTTAATTCATTTCCTTTATCATGTTTGTCATTTCTTGTCTAGTGAGAGCTTCCATGAGAAAGTAAGCTTCATCAGGGTCGTCAGTTTTGTCTGTTTTGTTACACTCCTCTTTCCCCAAGCCCCTCGACCTAAGCCAGCACTAATTCCTTTCTATCACTATAGATTTGCCCCTTCTGGACTCTCATATGAATAGAATCGTATAACACGTATGTCCCTGGTGACTGGCTCCTTTCACTGAGCACAGGGTTTCAAGGTACATCCATGCTTGCCTCTTTACAGGCAGGAGAATTGAAACTCAGAGAAGGAATGTACATGACCTGGGTTATGTGTCCTGAGGGTATGGCTGATTGCAGGTGTTCTGTCTCTCTTGGACTGACAGGCTTGGCAGCCACAGCCAATTCAGCAGTGCCATTTTGCCATCTACCTTTCGGGGCTGCCTATAGGGCCCCTTCAAGCATAGCCATGGTGAGATGAGGCCTTGGAGACAGTGTTATTGCTAGTGGCAGCTTTCTCCCATGTTCTTTCCAGGGCTCACTGTCCACTTGATAAAGTAGATGCCTTGTGTGACCAGTTTCCAGTCTCCTGGTGTCACTGAGCCCTTAGATCACTAGCAAGGGAAAGGCACAGCCCCACGTGCTGACTGCTCCTGCTGCCACCCTGTCGCTCCCAGAGGGCCATGCAGAGGCCATCTGCACTGAGCTAGATAAGAGGCTATGCCCTTCCTGAGAGATGTCTAATCCTGTTAGGCAGATGCGAAATCTGGGTGGCATGGTGATGCCTTGAGCCTGTGTTTCCCAAAGGTTTGTTTTTGTACCATGTGGCACCCAGGGTGGTTTCAGGTGATTCAGGAACAACCATTTTTCTTTAAATAGTTGTATATTTACTTTAATATGTACCAAGAAAAAAACCCCATATCTATCAATAGTATGATCAGACATGTGACTTAATGAATATTATCATTAATATTTAGGCTGAAGGTAAAGTAGGAGGTGCTGTACCGTAGAATCTTTCTTTAGGCAGATGGCATGTCATAGGCATAATACTCTGGCTGACTTGCTCCCCCTACCTTTCTCACTTTCTCAGAACTGTCATTTTTCTGATAAAGTACCATCTTCATCTGAATTTCTTTTAGAAAATGAATGCAGCCCATTATCTCTCAATGAGCTATAATCACTGTAATGAACCAAGATGATCTCAAATAATTGACCAGAAATGTAAATATGCATTTCCCTAAAATATTTGCAAATAATTTTTCCTTTTGGCTTAGAACTTCAGGAAATAAAACTGCTTATTGTTCTAGTGAGTCTAGCAGACTTACAGATATAGAGATATAACTATAGATATAACTACAAACTAGTAGTTACAAGGAGGGGGAAGAGGGAGGGGCAATACAGGAGTCGGGGTGGGGGAAAGGGTTATTTGGGGATTATATGAAATCATGTGTGTGAAACTTTAGAAAATTGTAAGGCACTATAGAATTATTCAATAAATCTTTCAATGTTTTTGAAAAAGAATTAAAGCTGCTTATTGTTCTAGTGTTCTGAGCTCACCACAGCATTTCCGACATCTGTAACCTGCCATTATTAATTCAGCAAATGTCGATTGAGCTCGGGGCATTCTGCTGGACCCTGCAAGGATTATGAAGAAAGAGGACACCTTTCTGCTCCTCTCAAGGAGTTTACAATCTGGAGGGCAAACAACAACAACAACAACAACAACAACAACTCTGAATCCATATGAAGTTTGGAAACATAAGACGAGAGCATAGACAAGGAGGTCAGGTGCTGGAAAGAAAGGGTAAGACATAGCACAACAGCTCTGCAATGGGAAACTGGGTAGTTCGTGGTAGACTGGTAAGCAGGAACCCACCCTGGATGTGGTGGAGCTCCAGCTGAGTTTTGAAGGTTAGATAGGATTTGGATTAAATCTCAGAGAGTGAGAAAAGAAAGAAAGTGAAGTTGCTCAGTCATGTCTGACTCTTTGTGACCCCATGGACTCCACCAGGCTCCTCCATCCATGGAATTTTCCAGACAAGAGTACTGGAGTGGGTTGCCATTTCCTTCTCCAGGGGATCTTCCCGACCCAGGGATCAAACCTGGGTCTCCTGCATTGCAGGCAGATGCTTTACCATCTGAGCCACCAGAGATGAGGAGATCACGAACAAATGCACAGGTGCGGCCCCCTAGGGCTCGTCCGAGGGCCAGCTAAGCATTGGAAGAGAGAATTACATGATTGGAGGAGGATGCGGCCTTGGGTTCCCTCGGTCATTTGGAGGAAGTTCTTTACCCTTTACAAGACTCAGCTTCCTTGTCCTTAAAATGCAATTATGGATTCCCACCACACAGGGCTGTCATGAGAAGTCAGTGACACGCTGTAGGTTATATATTTATGTTTGTTCCCTTCCTTTGCCAAATGTGTCAGGTGGGAAGTTGAATTGGACATCTGGGTAGAGATTGGATATTAGGGATGGGAAGCCCTGGAGGCCTTAAGGAGGAAACTGATGAGGTCCAAAACATAATTTTAGGACTGGCAGATTCTTAGAGAAGTTCAGTGCTTATAAAAGAAATAACCAGAAGTTTGGTGACTTGTGCAATTTCAGGCCTAATTAGAGTCAAAGTCAGGAAGAGAATCCAGGTTTCCTGACTTTTAGCTCAGTGCTCTTTTCAGATTCCCTAGCTTTTATCTAGAGGGATGTTAAAATGCACATTCTTGGGCCCTACTGTACTACTGTAGGGCAACTGAATTAGAAACTCTGGGGCCCTACAATTGATGTTTTAATCAGCCCTCCAGATGCTTGTAATGCTTTTTGGGAACCAGTGTTCTGGGTTTTACTAAGAAAGAATGGGGGGAGGATATGAGGAAAGACAGGTTCCTTATTGGAGTTGGATATTACTTACCATTAACGGAAAGGGGGCAGAAGGGTTAAGCTCAGTGCCAGAGAGAAACTTCCTTTAAAATGTACAATTCAGTGGTTTTTAGCATATTTGCAAGGTTATGCTACCATCACCACTGTCTAATTCCAGAGTATTTATCACTCCCAAAATATACGTCTTCCCCATTAGCAGTCAATCCTCATTTCCCCTTTCCCACAGGCCCTGGCAACCACTGATCAATGCTCTGTCTCTATGGATTTGTACATTCTGCACATTTTGTATAAATAGAATCATCCAATATGTGGCTTTTCGTGTCTGGTTGCTTCTACTTTGTGTAATGTTTTCAAGTTTCATCCATGTTGCAACACCTACCAGGACTTCATTCCTTTTTTATGGCAGAGATGAACTTCTTTTTTTAATATTTATTTATTTATTTGGCAGTGCTGGGTCTTAGTTGCAGCATGCAGGATCTTCGATATTTGTTGCATTATGTGGGATCTTTAGTTGTTGCCTGTGAACTCTCAGTTGAAGCATGTGGGATCTAGTTCCCTGACCAGGGATGGAACTCAGGCTCTCTGCATTGAGAGCATGGAGTCTTAGCTATTGGACCACCAGGGAAGTCCCAGAGATGAACTTCTCATAGTTCAAACTTATGTTTCAGATTTGGTTATATAACTGAGCTTTACACTACCTCAAAAAAACAGGTTTCCCTTGGACACGTTTGTGTAGAACTTTATAGTTTTCAAAGAATTGTCACAACACATTGGAATGTAAACCTTTAACCAACCCTGGAACATGACCATGCAGGAATCATTGCACTTGTTCTTCCAGATGAAAAGACAAGCTGGAGAGGGAAGAGTTTGTGCTTGACCAGTGTACTGTTATGCCCACACACTGAAGTATCAGTTGGAATTTGGGGCGTGACAGGCAGGGCAAGTGGACGAGGCAGAGGAAATAGCATCAACAGAGGCATGGCAGTGTGAGAAATCAGGCATGACAGTGTTTGGGGAACAGTGGGTAATTCAGTTCTAATGGAGTGTGCAGTGTAAGGGAGATGACAGACAGGTAGGCAGGGGGCCGCTCACAAAAGGCTTTGACTGCCACTTCAAGGCTGGGAGGAAGGCAGTGGGAGAGAATAGTTGAGTCCAGCTCCAGAGACCAGCAAGCTAATCTGATTTGGAATTTCATTTCTGCCACTTCCTTGCTATGTACTAAAAGGCCAAATTGCCTCTTCATGCCTCAATTTCCTTTTTTTAAGTGAGGATTGTAATAAGCATTAAATAGGATAACACATATAAATTGCTTAGCCCAGTGTCTAGCACATAGTAAATGGTAGTATGTTAATGTACTTGTGTTATTAATATTATTGTAATTCTTGAGCTCAGACATTATCCTAAAGATGAAGGGAAACCACTAAAGGATTTTAAAAATAAAAGTGACATAATTAGGATTACATTATATCATTTTGGCAGCCACATGGAGGATAGATTGATGGAGGGTAAGTCTAGAAGCATAGAGACTGGCTAGGAGATTATCATAGTATTTCAGATAGGATCAATGTTTGAGCAATGGCTATAGCACTAAGAAAGGAGAGTTAGTGAGAGATGAAGGTAATTGGAGGGCTTCCCCAGGTTGTGCTAATGGTAAAGAACCACCTGCCAATGAACAAGACATAAGAGAGGCGGGTTCAGTCCCTGGTTTGGGAAGATCCCCTGGAGGAGGGCATGGCAACCCACTCCAGTATTCTTGCCTGGAGAATCACATGGACAAATAGTCTGGCTGGCTGCGGTCCATAAGGTCACAAAGAGTCAGACATGACTAAAGCACACACACGTGCACAAAGGTAATTGGGAGCAAAGTCAATAGGACTTGTGACTTGCTCAAAGTGGGGCATGTAACAAGGGGAAAGAGTCAAGAATGATTTTTGGCTTGGGCAGTTAGAAAATTAAATAGTGGTCTCCTTCAATCAAATGTTCCACCCTAGAGGAGATGATTTGAGGAGTGGAGCAATGAAAGACAGTGAATTCTATCTTATATATAACTGGCCCAAGTGCTTATGGGACATCTTGGTAGAGATCCTAAAGAAGCAGTTGATTCTCTAAGCAGCTGAAACTGGGAGAGTAAATGACATCACCCTTGGAGAGTGCTGTGTGGTAGTTTTAGCATTCTTTGGCATTGCCTTTCTTTAGGATTGGAATGAACACTGACATTTTCCAGTCCTGTGGCCACTGCAGAGTTCTCCAAATTTGCTGACATATTGAGTGCAGCACTTTCACAGCATCATCTTTTAGGATTTGAAATAGCTTAACTGGAATTCCATCACCTCTACTAGCTTTGTTAATATTGATGCTTCTTAAGGCCCACTTGACTTCACATTCCAGGATATCTGGCTCTGGGTGAGTGATCACACTATCGTAATTATCTGGGTCATGAAGATCTTTTTTGTATAGTTCTTCTGTGTATTCTTGCCACCTCTTCTTAATATCTTCTGCTTCTGTTGGGTCCCTACCATTTCGGTCCTTTATCGAGCCCATCTTTGCATGAAATGTTCCCTTGGTATCTCTAATTTTCTTGAAGAGATCTCTAGTCTTTCCCATTCTATTGTTGTCCTCTATTTCTTTGCATTGATTGCTGAGGAAGGTTTCTTATCTCTCCTTGCTATTCTTTGCAACTCTGCATTCAAATGGGTATATCTTTCCTTTTCTCCTTTGCTTTTCACTTCTCTTCTTTTCACAGCTATTTGTAAGGCCTCCTCAGACAGCCATTTTGCTTTTTTGCCTTTCTTTTTCTTGGGGAAGGTCTTGATCCCTGTCTCCTGTACAATGTCACAAACCTCCGTCCATAGTTCATCAAGCACTCTGTCTATCAGATCTAGTCCCTTAAATCTATTTCTCACTTCCACTGTATAATTGTAAGGGATTTGATTTAGGTAATAATACCTGAATGGTCTAGTGGTTTTCCCTACTTTCTTGAATTTAAGTCTGAATTTGGCTCTAAGTAGTTCATGACCTGAGCCACAGTCAGCTCCCGGTCTTGTTTTTGCTGACTGTATAGAGCTTCTCCATCTTTGGCTGCAAAGAATATAATCAGTCTGATTTTGGTGTTGACCATCTGGTGATGTCCATGTGTAGAGTCTTCTCTTGTGTTGTTGGAAGAGGGTGTTTGCTATGACCAGTGCATTCTCTTGGCAAAACTCTATTAGCCTCAAACTACAGCACAATTGCACTCATCTCACACGCTAGTAAAGTAATGCTCAAAATTCTCCAAGCCAGGCTTCAGCAATACATGAACTGTGAACTTCCAGATGTTTGAGCTGGTTTTAGAAAAGGCAGAAGAACCAGAGATCAAATTGCCAACATCCACTGGATCATTGAAAAAGCAAGAGAGTTCCAGAAAAACATCTCTTTCTGCTTTATTGACTGTGTCAAAGCCTTTGACTGTAATACCAGACCACCTGACCTGCCTCTTGAGAAACCTGTATGCAGGTCAGGAAGCAACAGTTAGAACTGGACATAGAACAACAGACTGGTTCCAAATAGGAAAAGGAGTACGTCAAGGCTATATATTGTCACCCTGCTTATTTAACTTATATGCAGGGTACATCATGAGAAATGCTGGGCTGGAAGAGGCACAAGCTGGAATCAAGATTGCCAGGAGAAATATTAATAACCTCAGATATGCAGATGACACCACCCTTATGGCAGAAAGTGAAGAAGTAAAGAGCCTCTTGATGAAAGTGAAAGAGGAGAGTGAAAAAGTTGGCTTAAAGCTCAAGATTCAGAAAACTAAGATCATGGCATCCGGTCCCATCACTTCATGGCAAATATATGGAGAAACAGTGGAAACAGTGGCTGACTTTATTTTGGGAGGGCTCCAAAAATCACTGCAGATGGTGACTGCAGCCATGAAATTAAAAGACGCTTACTCCTTGGAAGGAAAGTTATGACCAACCTAAACAGCATATTAAAAAGCAGAGACATTACTTGGTCAACAAAGGTCCATCTAGTCAAGGCTATGGTTTTTCCATTAGTCATATATGGTTGTGAGAGTTGGACTATAAAGAAAGCTGAGCACCAAAGAATTGATGCTTTTGAACTGTGGTTTTGGAGAAGACTCTTGAGAGTCCCTTGGACTGCAAGGAGATCCAACCAGTCCATCCTAAAGGAGATCAGTCCTGGGTGTTCACTGGAAGGACTGATATTGAAGCTGAAACTCCAATACATTGGCCACCTGAAGCGAAGAGCTGACTCATTTGAAAAGACCCTGATGCTGGGAAAGATTGAGAGCAGGAGGAGAAGGGGACGACAGAGGATGAGATGGTTGGATGGCATCACCGACTCAATGGACATGAGTTTGGGTAAACTCCTGGAGTTGGTGATGGACAGGGAGGCCTGGTGTGCTGCAGTCCGTGCGGTCGCAAAGAGTTGGACACGACTGAGCAACTGAATTGAACTGAATGGAGAGTGTTTAGAGCAGTGGAGCCTCAAACTTTGTTCATTGGAATCGCAGGGTTGGGCGGGTCTTTAAAACTAACAGTATCTGGCTTGAACCCTCAAAGAGTCTGTTTTAATTGTTCAAGGGTGTGATCAGGGATTGTTAACAGCTCCCCTGGTGATTCTCATGTTCCTGAAGTTTAGAAACTACTGCTTTAGAAATAATGTGTCATTTATTTACATAAGAAGGGAGCTGAGAACCAAAACCTGTAATTAGGTGATGGAGGAAAGAGGAGTGGGTGAGTAGGTGTAGTCTGAGACGCTGGAGGAAACTGGGGAGACAGATGTCACAAGAGCCAAGGAACGAAGGTCAAGACATTTTAGCACTTAATTATTTGTAAGCTTAAGAGAAAATGCTAGTTTGGTAGTTTGTTTTCTCTCATTCTTCAAAAGGCTGGATGTTTGCCATGCATTTTGTTTCTTGTTTGTATCATCAATTGGTTTATATCCTCAGAGCTAGTGTATATTGGAGATTAGATGTTATAAAAAGATACACATATAAAAGCTCTTTCTCTACCTGGGTAGCCCAATGCCATTTTGGTATAATAGCTCTGATTATGAAGTGTTTAACAAGGTGGACAAAATCAATAAATATTAATAAAAGCTAACTCCATGGGTGCATGGAAATTCATGATTCTATTGTCTGATTTGTGTATGTTTTGAAATTTCCCTTAAGAAAAATTAAAGAGAAAAGTTGTTTACATTGTTTTCTTAAGCTTAGATAAATTTTTACTTTAGGTTTCATTCAGAACAAGTTCAGGCACCTTTTACATGTATAGTCCTTTCCAGTACTTGTTATTGTCCATAAAGTCTCTTAAGTCTTAACAACTGAACAGTTTTGCTCAGGTTATTTATTATTTCTGATATTTTGAAATTGAGGCCCATATGCAGTCATGCCACCTGTAGGCACTGGTGATTTAAGCTCCTTTGTTTATTTACTTCTCATTTCTCTTTCATGTTATATCACACTAGCCAGTGACCCTAATGTTGTGATGAACACTGTTATTTTTATTTTCCTTTGTGAGTGGAATGCTTTTATCTTTTATTCTAAAGTAATTTTGAATTGCCTGGTATTTCTGGTTTTTTAAAATCAAAACAAGGAGATTAGATTACATAAAACAAATGATTTTCCAGAATCTTATGATGTGATCATCCATTATTTTTTTTCTGTTTATGAGCTAAAACATATAAATAGTTTTCCTTAAATGGAACTTTTCTTTCTTAGGATAAATCCAGCTTGATTATGATATATTATCCTGTTAAAGTGTTGTTTATGGATTTTACTGGAGGTTTTTTTAAATTAAAAAAAAAACAAGTTTATTGAGAAGATTTTTAAAGTACACAAAAGTCAAGAGAATGGTAAAATGAAGTTTAAATACCCATCTGCTAGCATCAGGAATTATTAACATTTCTGGCTAGAATCTTGTTTAGAAATTTTGTGAATATTTTATGAGTAAGATTGGCCTCGATGTCCCTTTTTAGTATAAGCTTTGCTAATTTTAAGTTTAGGGCTACCTTTACATTATTAGGAGAAATTGGTCGCATGCTATTGTTTTTCTCTGTTGAAGAATATTGTCCATTAGTTTTTGAGAGATTGTTTGAAATAATTCTCTGATAAACACAACAGCAAGTTCTATGTAGACTTTTAAATAGATTTTTGAAAAATTGACTTTCAAAATTTCTTCCACAGGTATAAATTTACTCAAATTTTTAACTTTAATTCTGGTTGTTTGCTTTGAGGGTAAAGGTGTTGAGGTAGGGGCTGCATCTTACTCATCTCTCATTCTTGGTCACCTGCCCTGAGTGTTTTTTCAATGAATGTGTGCTTAGTCACTTGGATTTATATTTAAACAAATGGTATATATCTTAACACATCCAAGAAAGATCAACATCTCAGATCCCCAGAGGCTACTACCAGGGTGTTTCACTATTTTCACCTTCATTATGGGTCTTAGAGTCTTCTCCTTTTAACACCCAACATAGAAAGTATTTCTTCCCCTTTGCCCAAAGAACTGGTCTAGGAAAATTCCTTCACAGGTCCAAATGCATTTACATACCAAGGGTTGATATGGAAATCTTGGGAGACACTGTTCTATGGGGCTGACCTTGTTAGGCAGAAGTCTGCCCCTCAAGAAGACTGAAGGATTTATGATAAGAATGCATCTAGAAAGATGCATTCCCAGTAGATCTTCCAAAGCCACTCATATTCTTAGCTTATCTAAATTGTGTATAACATGTATAGGACTCTCTAGTGTTTTTTTTCCTAATGTTTGTTTGTCTTTGCTCATTTCTCATTTTGTTCATAATAACTTGTACCAGTAGTTTCCTGTTTTTTGTCAATCTTTAAGAACCCACATTAATTTTGTCTTTATTAAGTGACTCTTTTTTTCTTATTTTCCAGTTTATTTCTGCTTTATTTTAATTCAGTCATTCAACAAATGTTTATTCAGCCTATGTGACAGGTCCTGAGAGAGAATTAAAAGGGATAAGGCATATTCTTTATGCTCAAGTTTCTGACAGTAGTAATAAGAGAAGAAATAGTGAAAGAAAAAAAAGCCACTAAGCGGACAAACGACCTTCACTAGTAGGTTAAAAAAAATCACAGAACGACTCCCAGGGATATCTTTCAAGGATACAGCATCAAACATCACTTGTAAAGCTTTTACATTCCCCAAAGAGAAATAATGAACTGAGTCTATGTTTATACCTAAATAATATGCTACAAAATATAAGAGCTTAATCTTTTCTTTTTCAAATGATATATTTTTTAACTCCTTTAAAACAGATTTTAATGGTGATTCTTTAATCTTTGGCACTTAAGAACTCGAGCTGATGTGTAAGGAACCTTCATTGAGGCATATATCTGAGAGCTGCTTCTTGTGTTCTTTATATTTGAAATGTATTTTCCAGCTCAAGAAATTTACCTTTAACTTTTTTTAATTACAATTTTGTGCATTCCTTTTCTTTCTTTACTAGCTCCTATTATTTGTAAGCTGAATATCCTCAACCTGATTCTAGCTCTGACAGTTTCACTTGAATTGGTATCTGAAGTTCAATTTAGTGTAAGTGATTTTTAGCTCTTCACTTTATCTTCTATCCATTGCTGCCTCCTTTGATGTTTTTCATTACTCATTAGCAGTTAATGGTTTCTTGAAGTTCTTTATTATCACCCCTTATGTCCCTTTTGAAGGGTTTATATCCTTGTCTGTTTGCTTTATAAGATGATTATCACCCTAGTGTGTTTGGTCTTTTCCATTTGCAAAATATTTTGAGAGAGTTTGTCTCTTCACAGTGCTTTGTTCCAGACAACCAGAAGTGTGCTCCGTTTGGAGATTCACGCTCTTTTTGCGAAGCTGGCGTGTGCCCTTAGGAGGACGATCTAAAGTGATCCTGTTGTGTGACGACCTTTTGAATGAACTGAGGATGCTTGGTCTGGGACAGAGGGGGCAAGATTGCTCTGTTCAAGTCCAGAGAGACTGATGTATAGAAGAGGGAGCTGCTTTATTCTGGTTGGTGTGCTGGTGTGGGGTGTGGAATTCAGCTTTATGTAAAGCAATTTTCTGGCAGTAAGATAGTTCTAACAATAAATGACAGAACAATTAGAGGCTGGATGACTTCTTAGCAATGGAGTTGTAGAGAAGATTCAAGTGTATGGAAGTTATCTGGGCTCTTATTTTCTTCTATTGGCTCAGCATTCCCAAGGCAAATGTTAAAACCATTAGCAGGTCATTTTCTTGACTTTAAACTTTCCTGCTCAGGCTTTGCTGAGTCAGGGAGCACTTTTAATGGCTTGGTTGATATCATTTGTTTGGTCTTTGGGGATCCCTAGATGAAGGCATGTGCCTATCCACAGTCCAGATATATACTTCAAATTAATTACTTTAATTAGAGCTATATATGTTTATAGAAATCAATTAGCTAGACTATATTTGGCAGCATTTGTAACAGTCTCCTGTAAGTTACCATTGCAGTCAGATGACCTTTGAAAGAAATGGAGCATCATTATGGATGAGTCTGAGATCCTTAGCAACTCTGCGGTCATTTGGAGATTGAAATAACATAGTGGTCAGAGATTTTGTAACTTCCAGAACCGTGGTGACTTCAGGAGTTCCAGCTACTCCCCAGGGGATGTGGGTCTTTGAATTCTGAGACAGAACACAATATTATCTCGTCTGCTTTTTTAGATAAAAGTTCCATGGATGGAAGCAACTGAAGAAGTCATCTGGTCCCTGTGCTCTGTTGTAAGGTCCCTTCTGTAATCCAAGCAGAGTTATTTATTTAGACTCTGCTTGATTGCCTTCAGTGACCTGGATCTTGCTAACTGTTGAGAAAACCCATTCCATCCTTGAATCACTAGGAACACTAGAGAGCTCTAACCTCAGTCTGAGCTGGAGTCTCTCTCTCTGTGGCATTCCCCCATTAATCTTGACCCTGCACTCCAGAAACATATGGCATGTCTCTTCTACCTGGTAGCCTTTTGGGCGTTTGTGAACCATGATCATAACAGGCCACCTACAGATCTTTGTTGAATAAACATTCTCTAATTTTTTAAAGAAACAAAATAGTGACAGACTTTATTTTCTTGGGCTCCAAAATCACTGCAGATGGTGACTGCAGCCATGAAATTAAGACACTTGCTCCTTGGAAGAAAAGCTATGACAAAACTAGACAGCATATTAAAAAGCAGAGACATTACTTTGCCAACAAAAATCCGTCTAGTCAAAGCTATGGCTTTTCCAGTAGTCATGTATGGATGTGAGAGTTGGACCATAAAGAAGGCTGAGCACCAAAGAATTGATGCTTTTGAACTGTGGTGTTGGAGAAGACTCTTGAGAGTCCCTTGGACTGCAAAGAGATCAAACCAGTCCATCCTAAAGGAAATCAACCCTGAATATTCATTGGAAGGACTGATGCTGAAACTGAAGCTCCAATACTTTGGCCACCTGATGCAAACAGCCAAGTCTTTAAAAAAGACCCTGATGCTGGAAAAGACTGAAGGCAGGAGGAGACGGGGACGACAGAGGATGAGATGGTTGGATGGCATCACTGATTCAGTGGACATGAGTTTGAGCAAGCTCTGGGACATAGCGATGGACAGGAAAGCCTGGTGCGCTGTAGTCCATGCAGCCGCAAAGAGTCAGACATGACTGAGGGACTGAACAACAACAATTTTTTAGTGAATCTTCATATGACTTGGTTTTAAGTCTCCTTAGCATCCCAGACCCCTAGGAGAGGTGCTGGAAGTGTGATGTTCAGACATAAGGCAAACGGAATTAACATCCATATCCTAGAATTGCTAGCTAACTCATTCCTGTTAAGGGCGTGTTTGAGGCAATTGATACTTGAAAGCAATATCCTGTGGACTTTACTGAATGTTTATTTTTGTATCCTTTGTGATTAGTCTTGGTGTTGTCAGGACACTGGAACCTACATTCTTGACTCTCCCTGGTAAGTCTCATAGAAATATGATGTGGCTTAGTGTCCTTGGCAAAAGGACATTAAATAATCCTTAGTATGAAAGTGCTTTTGCAATAACAGAAAGGCAGACATTCTAGTAGAAAGATAAGGAGAAAACAAAAATGAGAAAGTAACAAAAAAGAAACATAAATGGCCATAGTGCATAAAAAATTTTCAGATATACAAGTAATCAGGTAACTTCAAATCAAAACTATAATGCATTCTAATCTGGAAATATATCTACAATGTATTCACCAATTAAAAAATGCAAGATGCAGACACTGAGTATAACATGATTCTATTTTTGTGGCCTATATATTTTAATATATGTAATGTAGATCTCTATAAGTTTAGGGCAAAGTTAGAGTGAAAGTGAAAAGTGAAAGTGAAGTAGCTCAGTTGTGTCCAACTCTTTGCGACCCCATGAACTGTAGCCTACGAGGCTCCTCTGTCCATGGGATTTTCCAGGCAATAGTACTGGGTTGCCATTTCCTTCTCCAGGGGATCTTCCTGACCCAGGGACCCAACCCAGGTCCTCCCGCATTGTAGACAGCTGCTTTACCATCTGAGCCACCAGGGAAGTCCAAGTTAGAATGAATACACAGCAAATTGTTAACAGTGATAATCTCTAGGAACTAGATTGGATGTTTGAAGAAAGATACTCAACTTATATAATTTTTAATGTTAATGAATTATATGTGACATTTACTTTTGTTTTCTGTATTTCTCGAGAAATATATTTAAATTAATAATTTGATGCTACTTTCCATCCCATTAGCAAATATTTAAAGCATAGTATCTTAATATTATATGAGAATGTGGATTTTGTTTACTTATATCTGATGTATTTTTCAAAATATAAATATTTAAATCACTATTTTCCATCCTGTTAGCAAATATTTTTCGAAAGTATTCAATATTTACAAAGGTCAGTCCTGGCTGGTGTGCAAATTGGTAGCTTCTTGGAAGCAATTTGACGTAATACATCCAAATTCTTAAAAATGAACATATGCTTAAATCCAATAATTCTATTTCTAGGAATTATCCCAAGAAAATACCTGGGAAGTAGCCATTTACCATGAATAAGAAGAGTCATTATAAAGCTTTTATAATAGTGAAAAATTGGAAATAGCACAAATATCTGATGTTAGACTTACTGAATAGATTATGATATGACCAAAGAAAACAATACTGTGTAGCAATTTTAAATTATTTAAATGCTTAAATATTAATATGGAATAATGTTCATGAAATATTAAGTGGGAAATGTATAATATCTCATTTTAATAAAAATATATAGCATGTGTAAATGTAGAAAAAGAATGGAAATACACAAGTGATAACTCTAGGAGTTAGGACTACAGGAGATTTTGTTTTTATATTTTTCTGTGTGTTTATTATAAGTATATATACTTTTAAAACTAAATAATTAAAAGTAAATAGTTTTAAAAAATAATATTAAGGGCTTATAATGGAAAACACCAGTCTCCACTCCACTCCTCCTCAGCCTCTAATTTCTTATTTTTTTTTAGAAGCAACCTCTTTCTACTCTTCTGTTTCCTGTTTTATTCTTCCATATATAGGATGCTGCTGCTAAGTCACTTCAGTCGTGTCCAACTCTATGCGACCCCATAGATGGCAGCCCACCAGGCTCCCCCATCCCTGGGATTCTCCAGGCAAGAACACTGGAGTGGGTTGCCATTTCCTTCTCCAGTGCATGAAAGTGAAAAGTGAAAGTGAAGTTGCTCAGTCATGTCTGACTTTGCAACCCCATGGACTGTATGCTTAAATTACTTCCCTAATTTATTAATTTTATAGATTGTTTAATTATTATGGCAGATGAGAATTTAGCTCTTTTACCACTGTACTAGCTTTCCTTTACTATATCCTCCCAATATCATCATGTCACTAATTTTGAGAAGTAATTTTTCAGTGTTTATATTATTATAGAAATGTAAATATTATTCAATACTGAGCCAAGTAGTGAGCTCTAATTTTGTTTCCTTTCTTATACAACTTTTTTTTTGATTTTATAATTCCCTGTTTTTGATTTGTTTAGTTTTCCATGTACTTATTGCTAATACTTTTCACACTTTCCAACACTATCTCAGTGAGATTTCTGCAGAAACACATTAGATAATCTATCCGCTCATATTTCTTTTCTCTAAGACCTGTGTCTTCATGTACCAGTCTGTATAGGTTTCTCTCTAGGTCTTATAGACAGGCATTACCATAGTACATCCTTTCATGGTCATCCTGAGTATGCCCTTAGCTTCTTGTCTGTATTTCATCCCTATCTTCTTGGATTCCATTTCTTCTTTTCTTCCTTGTTTTGCTGGAATACATCCTCTAGTAGAATCCTGAGAAAGTGTATATGAGAAGTAAATTTTTATAGACCTGAACATTTTTGAGGTTTTCCAGTGGTCATGTATGGATGTGAGAGTTGGACTATAAAGAAAGCTGAGCACTGAAGAACTGATGCTTTTGAACTGTGGTGTTGGAGAGTCCCTTGGACTGCAAGGAGATTCAAGCAGTCCATCCTAAAGGAGATCAGTCCTGAAGGTTCATTGGAAGGACTGATGTTGAAGCTGAAACTCCAATACTTTGGCCACCTGGTGCAAAGAACTGACTCATTTGAAAAGACATTAATGTTGGGAAAGATTGAAGGTGGGAGGAGAAGGGGATGAAAGAGGGTGAGATGGTTGGATGGCATCACTAACTCACTGGATATGAGTTTGAGTAAACTCCGAGAGTTGGTGATGGACAGGGAAATCTGACGTGCTGCAGTCCATGGGGTCACAAAGAGTCAGACACAACTGAGTGACTTAACTGAACTGAACATTTTTTAATGTCTCTGCTATTTGATTGGTAGAATGGGTGAATTTAACTCATATGACCATTATATGAACTAGTGTGGGCAGAAATCCCTTAGAAGAAATGGAGTAGCCATCATAGTCAACAAAAGAGTCTGAAATGCAGTACTTGGATGCAATCTCAAAAATGACAAAATGATCTCTATTCATTTCCAAGGCAAACCATTCAATATCATGGTAATCCAAGTCCATGCCCCAACCAGTAATGCTGAAGAAGCTGAAGTTGAACGGTTCTATGAAGACCTACAAGACTTTTTAGAACTAACACCCAAAAAAGATATCCTTTACATTATAGGGGACTGGAATGCAAAAGTAGGAAGTCAAGAAACACCTGGAGTAACAGGCAAATTTGACCTTGGAGTACAGAATGAAGCAGGGCAAAGGCTAATAGAGTTTTGCCAAGAGAACGCATTGGTCATAGCAAGCACCCTCTTCCAACAACACAAAAAAAGACTCTACACATGGACATCACCAGACAGTTGACACGGAAATCAGATTGATTATATTCTTTGCAGCCAATGATGGAGAAGCTCTATACAGTCAGCAAAAACAAGACTGGGAGTTGACTGTGGCTCAGCATGAACTCCTTATTGCCAAATTCAGACTTAAATTGAAGAAATTGGGAAAAACCACTAGACCATTCAGGTATGACCTAAATCAAATCTCTTACGATTATACAGTGGAAGTGAGAAATAGATTTAAGGGACTAGATCTGATAGACAGAGTGCCTGATGAACTATGGACAGAGGTTCGTGACATTGTACAGGAGATAGGGATCATGACCGTCCCCAAGAAAAAGAAAGGCAAAAAAGCAAAATGGCTGTTTGAGGAGGATTTACAAATAGCTGTGAAAAGAAGAGAAGTGAAAAGCAAAGGAGAAAAGGAAAGATATACCCATTTGAATGCAGAGTTGCAAAGAATAGCAAGGAGAGATAAGAAAGCCTCCATCAGTGATCAATGCAAGGAAATAGAGGACAACAATAGAACAGGAAAGACTAGAGATCTCTTCAAGATAATTAGAGATACCAAGGGAACATTTCATGCAAAGATGGGCTCAATAAAAGACCGAAATGGTAGGAACCTAACAGAAGCAGAAGATATTAGGAAGAGGTGGCAAGAATACACAGAAGAACTATACAAAAAAGATCTTCATGACCCAGATAATCACGATGGAGTGATCACTCACCTAGAGCCAGACATCCTGGAATGTGAAGTCAAGTGGGCCTTAGGAAGCATCAGTATTAACAAAGCTAGTGGATGTGATGGAATTCCAGTTGAGCTATTTCAAATCCTAAAAGATGATGCTGTGAAAGTGCTGCACTCAATATGTCAGCAGATTTGGAAAACTCAGCAGTGGCCACAGGACTGGAAAATGTCAGTGTTCATTCCAATCCCAAAGAAAGACAATGCCAAAGAATGCTCAAACTACTGCACAATTGGACTCATCTCACACGCTAGTAAAGTAAAGCTCAAAATTCTCCAAGCCAGGCTTCAGCAATATGTGAACTATGAACTTCCAGATGTTCAAGCTGGTTTTAGAAAAGGCAGAGGAACCAGAGATCAAATGGCCAACATCTGCTGGATCATTGAAAAAGCAAGAGAGTTCCAGAAAAACATCTCTTTCTGCTTTACTGACTATGCCAAAGCCTTTGACTGTGTGGAAAACAATAAACTGCAGAAAATTCTTCAAGTGATGGGAATACCAGACCACCTGACCTGCCTCTTGAGAAACCTGTATGCAGGTCAGGAAGCAACAGTTAGAACTGGACATGGAACAACAGACTGGTTCCAAATAGGAAAAGGAGTACATCAAGCCTGTATATTGTCACCCTGCTTATTTAACTTATATGCAGAGTACATCATGAGAAATGCTGGGCTGGAGGAAGCACAAGCTGGAATCAAGATTGCCAGGAGAAATATCAATAACCTCAGATATGCAGATGACACCACCCTTATGGCAGAAAGTGAAGACAAACTAAAGAGCCTCTTGATGAAAGTGAAAGAGGAGAGTGAAATGTTGGCTTAAAGCTCAAGATTTAGAAAACTAAGATCATGGCATCCGGTCCCATCACTTCATGGCAAATAAATGGGGAAACAGTGCAAACAGTGGCTGACTTTATTTTGGGGGGCTCCATAATCACTGCAGATGGTGACTGCAGCCATGAAATTAAAAGATGCTTACCCCTTGGAAGGAAAGTTATGACCAACCTAGACAGCATATTAAAAAGCAGAGACATTACTTTGCCAACAAAGGTCGGTCTAGTCAAGGCTATGGTTTTTCCAGTAGTCAGGTATGAATGTGAGAATTGTAATATAAAGAAAACTGAGCATCGAAGAATTGATGCTTTTGAACTGTGGTGTTGGAAAAGACTCTTGAGGGCCACTTGGACTGCAAGGAGATCCAACCAGTCCATCCTAAAGGAGATCAGTCCTGGGTGTTCATTGGAAGGACTGATGTTGAAGCTGAAACTCTGATACTTGGGCCACCTGAAGCAAAGAGCTAACTCATTTGAAAAGACCCTGATGCTTATAAAGTTTGAGGGCAGGACGAGAAGGGGACGACAGAGGATGAGATGGTTGGATGGCATCACCAATTCAGTGCACATGGGTTTGGGTGGACTCCGGGAGTTGACAGACAGGGAGGCCTGACATGCTGGGGTTCATGGGGTCGCAAAGAGTTGGACACGACTGAGCGACTCAACTGAACTGATAGTATAATTCTGTAATCTATAGAATCTATAATCTATAATTCAACCTAGAGATTGAAAATTATTTTCCTTCGGAGATTCGAAGGCGTGGCTTCAATGTCTTCCTGCCTCTGTTTTTCCCGAGAAGTCTAATGCCATTTTTGTTCTCAGTTTTTCGTGTGTGATCCATTTTTTTTCCTCCAAAAGCTTTGAAGATATTCTGTTTCTAGTTTCTGAAATTTTACAATGTTATTTCTTGATGTGGGTATTTTTTCATTAATTGTGCTGGGTAATTAGTAAACATTCTTAATCTGGAAACAAGCTTCTAAGGGAAACATTATTGACTTATTTAACAATTTCCTTACCTCCATTTCCTTTACTCTCTCCTTACAGAACTCATGGTGGATGAATTTTGGACGTCCTGGATTGTTAACTATACTTATCTGTTTTTTTCTTTTTACCCTGTCTTTGGCTCTTGGTTACTTTTTCTATATTTCATTGACTACATTTCTCAACTTTTTAACTGAATTTATATTCCAGCTATTTTATTTTTAGTTTCCAGATTTATGTTCTCTGATTATTCTTTTTCAAAGAAAATTCTCTTCTTGTTTCATAGATGTAACATCTTATCTTTTTGAGGATTTGAATTGTAGATTAACATTTTTTCTTATTTCCTGCATTGTCTCTGTTTGAGTTCCATTTGTTTTGATCTTTTTAAAATAGTATAGGTTTCCTCAAATATCTATTCATGTGTAAGAGTGAAGCATTAAAAGCAATTGGTGGAGAAGGAAATGGCAACCCACTCCAGTATTCTTGCCTAGAGAATCCTGTGGACAGAGGAGCCTGGTGGGCTGCTGTCCATAGGGTCGCATAGAATTGGACACAACGGAAGCGACTTAGCATGCATGCCTTGGAGAAGGTAATAGCAACCCATTCCAGTGTTCTTGCCTGGAGAATCCCAGGGACAGAGGAGCCTGGTGGGCTGCCGTCTATGGGGTCGCACAGAGTCAGACACGACTGAAGCGGCTTAGCTGTAGCAGCATCAGTGCCACAAAGTGAAAATATAGGTCACTAACTACAAACCACCAAAGGGTTCCACTTCCACTTAAACCAAGGTCATACACTTTACGTCTGAACTTTTTTTATTTTTTGTCTTCATTCATATCTTGGTAGTTTTCCCTGCTTTCCAATAAAGTTTTTATATGAGGGCTAAAAAATAAATAAATAAAAAATAAAAACAATTGGATGGGGCAGGTCATCAACAATATGTATGCATGGTCAGGGCATTGAGATTATCAAAGAATAAAAAGAGATCTGAGATGTTTTGGGAAAAAAAACAAAATGATTGGAAGCTTTGTATGATGGATGGATGGAGCCCACTGACAGGACACTGGCAGATTTCAAGCCAGGGTGATCTGGCAGCAAGTTACCAGAAGTATCACTATCTAAAGGTCTTTTCTCTGGTGCTCTTTAGTTCTCCAGAAAAAGATCTCTTGTCTCTTTGGATGTAAATTCCTAGCTGCCTGGATTCTGGGAACTGGGCAAAGGAGTTCTTGTCATTTAGTAAGAAGAATTTTTCTTAATCCTTCTATTTCATTCCTATATCCTGTGTTGTGCCTGGTCTCCACAAATCTGCAGCCTCTCATGTTTGATTCGCTAAAGAACATGTCTTTTTCCCCCAGAAGGCTAGGGAAGGGATGGTTGTCTAGGCAGGTAGTAGGATGGGGCCTGTGAATATAGTTGCTGCTTTATACAGATGTGTTTCATGTTTTCAGCCCTATCCTTCATCCCTGCTTTCTCCCATACCTGCTGCCTCTAATTCCTGAGCCATCAAATGGCATATCAGCCTGTTTTCCATCAGAGTCTCTTTCTGCAAGCACATTGGTTTCTGTTTCCTTTGCTCTGCTCAGTTATATCTCCTCCCAACAGTTTATCTTCCAGACACTGTCAACATTGCTCATCTATGGTCTTCTCTATTCTATGGGTTTATTTCCTTTATTGTAATTTGTAAGATTTAGAAAAGAGAAGAGATTAAGACATTGTTTCAATTCACCATGTTTAACCAGAAATCTCTCACTTTTATAATTATAAAAAGTGAGCTGTGTAGAACTGAAGATAGTATTCAGGTCTGCTGTCCCCATAGGAAAAAAGCTAGACTGACACATCCCTTGATCCAAATGGAATTTATTTTTGGTTGCAGTCTATGTTTTATACCCATTAATTTGTATTTGGCTGCCATTTGATGAAAAATGCTGTCTCCGTGTTTCCCAAGTGATGAGTTTGGGTGTCCTGCTTTCATTTTTATATGAAAACGGTTAGTGCTCTCCTAGTATAGATTCCATTATTATTCTGTAGATTCTGATAGGTTCTAGTTGCTAATATTTTATTTGGGATATTTACTTTGATAATTGTAAGGGAGATGGTATTTCTGCCTTATCATAGTATGTTTATCAGAATTGGTATCAATGTTATAATGACTGTTTAAAAAATTTTGGAAGCTTTCTTTTTTTTTCAATGCTCTTGAATACCTGGCATAGCATTGGGGGGAATAAACTAAGCTGGCTAAAAGCAATGTGATATCCTAGATTGAATCCTAGAACAGAAAAGAAGCATAAATGGAAAAGCTGATGAAATCTGAATAAAATCTACAGCCTAGCTAATATTAGTGTACCAATGTTAATTGCTTAGCGTTGACAAAGTTACAATGATTATGTAAGATGCTAACATTAGGGAAAGCTGAATGAAGGGTGTAATGGAATTCTCTGTATTATCTTTGCAGCCTTTGTGTTCATCTAAAATTATTCCAAAATTTAAAGTTTATATTTAAAGTAAAACAAATAAAGATTGTAAGGGTGAGCTATGTCTTATAAATTTGTGAGAATTCAAATTTGAACCTATTTACCCGGAATTTTTTTTTTCTTTTTTCCTATTTATTTATTTTTGGAGGCTAATTACTTTACAATATTGTATTAGTTTTGCCATACATTGACATGAATCCACCATGGGTGTACATCTGTTCCCCATCCTGAACCACCCCCCACCTCCCTCCCCATCCCATCCCTCTGGGTCATCCCAGTGCACCAGCCCTGAGCACCCTGTATCATGCATCGAACCTGGACTAGCAATCTGTTTCACATATGATAATATACATGTTTCAATGCCATACTCCCAAACCATCCCACCCTCGCCCTTTCCCACAGAGTCCCAAAGACTGTTCTATACATCAGTGTCTCTTTTGCTGTCTCACACACAGGGTTATTGTTGTCATCTTTCTAAATTCCATATATATGCGTTAGTATACTACATTGGTGTTTTTCTTTCTGGCTTACTTCACCCTGTATAATAGGCTCCAGTTTCATCTATGTCATTAGAACTGATTCAAATGTATTCTTTTTAATGGCTGAGTAATACTCCATTGTGTATATGTACCACAGCTTTCTTATCCATTCATCTGCTGATGGACATCTAGGTTGCTTCCATGTCCTGGCTATTATAAACAGTGCTGCGATGAACATTGGGGTACACGTGTCTCTTTCCCTTCTGGTTTCCTCAGTGTGTATGCCCTGCAGTGGGATTGCTGGGTCATATGGCAGTTCTATTTCCAGTTTTTTAAGGAATCTCCACACTGTTCTCCATAGTGGCTGTACTAGTTTACATTCCCACCAACAGTGTAAGAGGGTTCCCTTTTCTCCACACCCTCTCCGGCATTTATTGCTTGTAGACTTTTGGATCACAGCCATTCTGACTGGCGTGAAATGGTACCTCATTGTGGTTTTGATTTGCATTTCTCTAATAATGAGTGATGTTGAGCATCTTTTCATGTGTTTGTTAGCCATCTATATGTCTTCTTTGGAGAAATGTCTGTTTAGTTATTTGGCCCATTTTTTGATTGGGTCGTTTATTTTTCTGGAATTGAGCTGCAGGAGTTGCTTGTATATTTTTGAGATTAATTCTTGGTCAGTTGCTTCATTTTCTATCATTTTCTCCCATTCTGAAGGCTGTCTTTTCACCTTGCTTATAGTTTCCTTTGTTGTGCAAGAGCTTTTAATTTTAATTAGGTCCCATTTGCTTATTTTTGCTTTTATTTCCAATATTCTGGGAGGTGGGTCATATGTTGGAGAGTGTTTTGCCTATGTTCTCCTCTAGGAGTTTTATAGTTTCTGGCCTTACCTTTAGATCTTTAATCCATTATGAGTTTATTTTTGTGTATGGCGTTAGAAGTGTTCTAGTTTCATTTTTTTACAAGTCATTGACCAGTTTTCCTAGCACCACTTGTTAAAGAGATTGTCTTTTCTCCATTGTATATTCTTGCCTCCTTTGTCGAAGATAAGGTGTCCATAGGTGCATGAATTTATCTCTGGGCTTTCTGTTTTGTTCCACTGATCTATATTTCTGTCTTTGTGCAAGTACCATACTGTCTTGATGACTGTGGTTTTGTAGTAGAGCCTGAAGTCAGGCAGGTTGACTCCTCCAGTTCCATTCTTCTTTCTCAAGATTGCTTTGGCTATTTGAGGTTTTTTGTATTTCCATACAAATTGTGAAATTATTTGTTCTAGTTCTGTGAAAAATACCGTTGGTAGCTTGATAGGGATTGCATTGAATCTATAGATTGCTTTGGGTAGTATACTCATTTTCACTATATTGATTCTTCCAATCCATGAACATGGTATATTTCTCCATCTATTGTGTCCTCTTTGATTTCTTTCATCAGTGTTTTATAGTTTTCTATATATAGATCTTTTGTTTCTTTAGGTAGATATATTCGTAAGTATTTTATTCTTTTCGTTGCAATGGTGAATGGAATTATTTCTTTAATTTCTCTTTCTGTTTTCTCATTGTTAGTGTATAGGAATTCAAGGGATTTCTGTGTGTTGATTTTATATCCTGTAACTTTACTATATTCATTAATTAGCTCTAGTAATTTTCTGGTGGAGTCTTTAGGGTTTTCTATGTATTGGATCATGTCATCTGCAAACAGTGAGAATTTTACTTCTTCTTTTCCAATCTGGATTCCTTTTATTTCTTTTTCTGCTCTGATTGCTGTGGCCAAAACTTCCAAAACTATGTTGAATAATAGTGGTGAGAGTGGGCACCCTTGTCTTGTTCCTGACTTTAAGGGAAATGCTTTCAGTTTTTCACCATTGAGGATAATGTTTGCTATGGGTTTGTCATATATAGCTTTTATTATGTTGAGGTATGTTCCTTCTATTCCTGCTTTCGGGAGGGTTTTTATCATAAATGCATGTTGAATTTTGTCAAAGGCTTTCTCTGCATCTATTGAGATAATCATATGGTTTTTATTTTTCAATTTGTTAATGTGGTGTATTACATTGATTGATTTGAGGATATTGAAGAATCCTTGCATCCCTGGGATAAAGCCCACTTGGTCATGATGTATGATCTTTTTAATATGTTGTTGGATTCTGTTTGCTAGAATTTTGTTAAGGGTTTTTGCATCTATGTTCTTCAGTGATATTGGCCTGTAGTTTTCTTTTTTTGTAGCATCTTTGTCAGGTTTTGGTATTAGGGTGATGGTGGCCTCATAGAATGAGTTTGGAAGTTTACCTTCCTCTGCAATTTTCTGGAAGAGTTTGAGTAGGATAGGTGTTAGCTCTTCTCTAAATTTTTGGTAGAATTCAGCTGTGAAGCCTTTTGGTCCTGGGCTTTTGTTTGCTGGAAGATTTGTGATTACAGTTTCAATTTCCATGCTTGTGTTGGGTCTGTTAAGATTGTCCATTTGTTCCTGGTCCAGTTTTGGAAAGTTGTACTTTTCTAAGAATTTGTCCATTTCTTCCAAGTTGTCCATTTTAGTGGCATATAGTTGCTGATAATAGTCTCTTATGATCCTTTGTATTTCTGTGTTGTCTGTTGTGATCTCTCCATTTTCATTTCTAATTTTGTTGATTTGATTTTTCTCCCTTTGTTTCTTGATGAGTCTAGCTAATGGTTTGTCAATTTTATTTAACTTCTCAAAGAACCAGCTTTTGGCTTTGTTGATTTTTGCTGTGGTCTCTTTTGTTTCTTTTGCATTTATTTCTGCCCTAATTTTTAAGATTTCTTTCCTTCTACTAACCTTGGGGTTCTTCATTTCTTCCTTTTCTAGTTGCTTTAGGTATAGAGTTAGGTTATTTATTTGACTTTTTTCTTGTTTCTTGAGGTAAGCCTGTATTGCTATGAACCTTCCCCTTAGCACTGCTTTTATAGTGTCCCATAGGTTTGGGTTGTTGTGTTTTCATTTTCATTCATTTCTATGCATATTTTGATTTCTTTTTTGATTTCTTCTGTGGTTTGTTGGTTATTCAGCAGTGTGTTGTTCAGCCTCCATATGTTGCAATTTTTAATAGTTTTTCTCCTATAATTGACATCTAATCTTACTGCATTGTGGTCTGAAAAGATGCTTGGAATTATTTCAATTTTTTTGAATTTACCAAGGCTAGATTTATGGCCCAGGATGTGATCTATCCTGGAGAAGGTTCCATGTGCACTTGAGAAAAAGGTGAAATTCATTGTTTTGGGGTGAAATGTCCTATAGATATCAATTAGGTCTAACCGGTCTATTTTATCATTTAAAGTTTGTGTTTCCTTGTTAATTTTCTGTGTAGTTGATCTATCCATAGGTGTGAGTGGGGTGTTAAAGTCTCCCACTATTATTGTGTTATTATTAATTTTACCTTTCATACTTGTTAACATTTGTCTTACATATTGTGGTGCTCCTATGTTGGGTGCATATATATTTATAATTGTTATATCTTCTTCTTGGACTGATCCTTTGATCATTATGTAGTGTCCTTTGTCTCTTTTCACACAGCCTTTGTTTTAAAGTCTATTTTATCTAATATGAGTATTGCTACTCCTGCTTTCTTTTCATCTCTATTTGCATGGAATAGCTTTTTTTTTTTTTAATATTTAAAGTAAAACAAATAAAAACCATAAGGGTGAGCTATGTCTTATAAATTTGTGAGAGTTCACTTTTGAGCCTATTGCCCAGAATGTTTTTTGAGTGTAGCTCTTTAACAACTTTCTCTTCTGTGGTAATTGTCTTTTAGACATTCTGTCTCTTCTAGGGTCATCTCATATCATTTATATTTCCCTTGAAAACCATCTAGTTATTAAGTTTTTCAAAGGTATTTATGTATTGTTAAGCAACATAATCTCTTGTAATTAAAAAAATTTTTTTTCTGTATCCATGGTTATTTCCCAGTGTCATATATTATTTTGTATGGGTATTTATTGGATTGTGAAATTAACTTGATCAGTTGAGACAGTATTTTAAGAAGTAGAAAATTATATATTGTTTGAGGAAACTTTAATCTCAAGCATATATACTGTTTTTCTTGGTAACCTGATAATATCTATCAAAGCACAAATGCATGTAAATTTTGACCTCGCAATTCAATATCTGGAAACTTAACCAAATATATAATTGCATTTGTACAGAAATGATATTTGTACAACATAACTCGTTGCAATATTACAATAGAGAGATTGGCAATAACCCAAATGTCTATCAAGGGAAGACCACTTCTTAAATTAGAGTACATTCATACAGTGTAATACTCAGAGGCTGTCAAAAGGAATGAGGAGGCATTCTTTGTATTAATGTGAAAAGATAGTGATGAAGAAAGCTTGGTGTGGAACAATGTGTATGGTGTACTATCCTTTGTGTTAAGAAGAGGATACATAAAATCTATATTTGTATTTGCTTGTTCAGGCGTCCAGAAACTCTGGAAAGACAGATATCTCAAGTGGGAAAACTGATTATGTATCAGTATGGGAACTGAGTGGATGGGGTTAGGGAAGAGGAGAGGGGAGACCTTTCACTGTATATCTTTTTTATTTTTATGGTAAAAACACACTTAACATGAGATCTACCCTCTTAACAAATTTTTAAGTGCTCAATACAGTAACTGTATATCTTTTTCTTTTTTTAAATCTTGGGTTTGAATTATACAAATTCAGAATTACCTGTTCAAAAATTAGATATAAAATGCTAAGCAAAAAAAAAAAAAAAAAACAACCAGCACTCAGACGAGTGGGCACAATGTGATTAAAATGCTTCCATCTCCATGTAGTTCCCAATGCAGTCAAAACCAAGTTGTGCTGTCCAGAGATGCACACAGAGTTGAGATGGAAGGGCAGCGTCTCAGAAGGTGTGTCTCTGACAGTGGGTCATAGTCACAGTTTGAGAAGCCTTACTTACATTTCCCAATCCTTATCTTTAACCACTGAAGAAATAAAGCCAGTCTGTGTATCACAAGACTGTGGGCTCTTTAGGGCAGAGGGCTGCTAAAGTTGTTCACTCTGTGCACTCTGAGCACCTGTGTGTGTTAATTTCAGATACAAAGAAAGCCCTGGTTATTTGATCAGCGTGTCTTAAAATTGGCAAACATAGGAAGCATCACGGTGATCTGTTAGAATCCTCTTCCAAGAATTTTGGTTAGCTTCTTAAGAAAACTCTTCTTCTTTTTAGGTAAATGGAAGAGCTGGAGACCAGCTTATTCCAAACACGGAAAGCACACAGAATAGAACAAATGGTGGCAAGATGGCTCCGGCGCTCCCGGGACAGCTCAGCCCGGTAAGACTCCTGGGCTGGCAGAGATTTCTGTCTGTAAGGGTTCAGTGTTCCCGTGGGAGGAGGTTTTGCAGTCTTGGCAGCGCCTGGGGATCACTGTCTCCGGCTTGCTTTGTTCTTACATCCTGTGAGGGGAGAAGTGTAAATGGGTCAGCAATTTTGCTGGAGTGCCTTTCTCTCTGTTCCTTTCCAATTCCTCCCCTCTGCATCCTTCAACAGGCACTCACAGACATAGAGTCACTCACCCCAAACTCAAACTCATGCCCACATTTATAGAGACACACATTCACACACAGAGACATATGCACGCTCATACCCACATACTTTCATCCATGTGCCTATATGCTCTGAAACACACACCCACACACACAGTTTTGAATACACACTCACACATGCTCACTGTTTCTGTCTGTCTCACACACACCCCTTGTCTTAGTACTTGATGTCAGGCAATCTGCTGTTTATACTCTTTCCCCGTCTTTGTTTCCAGCAGCTGTTCCTTCCTTGCAGTCCCTATTTCATTCTAAACAAAATGAAATGAAATCAAATACAGCTCTGATTTGACTGCTACAAGAGAACTTAAAATATGTTCTGTTTGAAAGCGCTCATTTTCCATCTCAGATTTCCTGTCTGGCCCTGACATGGAGATGAAATATCACGTGTCAGGTGTTTCTGATACACATACTCTTCCAAAGGAACTGGGAACAGCTGTCCTGTTGCCGAGCAGTAAACTTGCTCAGAGCTGCACTGCCCTGTGTCCAAGTGCTCGGGTCCTCACACATTGCAATAGGATGAGGTTGGGAGGACTAGCCCCATTTTACAGATGAAAACCTGAGGTTCAGGGAGTATCTCGTTCACAGCCATCCACACCCGCTCTGCTCTGAAATGTTCGCTGGGTCGTCATCTCCTATAGGACGAGTACAAACATTTTTGGTTGGACATTCAAGGCTCTCTGTGATCAACCCACAATCTGTTACAGCTGTCTGTCTTACTCTTCTGCTTCATTCACATCATACTCCAGCTGAAATGACCTACTCGCTGTTCCCCGACCCAAGCACCCAACTTCCCCTTCCACCACCTAGACCTGGGTTCCTGTGCCACATCCCTTCCTCCCATCTCCATGTGTCTAGACCCCACTCACAGTTCACGGTCTGGCTGAAATGCTGGGTCTTCCATGAAGTGTTCCACAGTCCACAGCCAGAATTAATCTCTCCCAAGGGGTCCCATAGTATTTAGTTTGTAGCATCAGCATTGTGCTTCTCCTGATGTGTTCAGCTTAAATTTGAGCACATCCCTTTTCTTTCTTCTGAGCTTCTATACAAGCTCAGTGGAAGGCAGGGAAAGTATCAGCCTCACCTCATAGCCCCGATTGAGTTCCAGGAGACTGCAAGGACTCAGGTAGTGCTTGGTGAATAAATGGGAAAAGTCCTAGATACATTGTTTTCTGAAGTGGGTTCTGCAAAACCTAGTTGTGTGTGGTGTGTGTGTGATGCAACCTATATCCGATTCCTACCCACCCACTCTTGGTAATTCATAGTGCGTTTTGGCACATTAAAGGCTCTGAGAAGTCCTGCAGAAAAAGACCTGTGTAACTTTGACTTGGCCTTACCTGAATATTTGCCCATGTAACTCTCTAATATCTAGCTTCTCTCACAGAGTGTAAATAAAAGGCAACATCTAGGAAGTTTTTTTTCCCTCATCTATTTTGAGATATGTTTCACATAACATAAAATTTACCCATTTAAAAATGTACAGATTTATTTAGTGTATATACAGTATATATTTAGTGTATATATAGAATTTTGCAACAATCTACCACAATCTAATTTTAGAATACTTTCGATGCCCCCAAAAGAAACCCCATACCCATTAACAGTCATTCCGTATTTGCCCCTCCCCCAGCTCTAGACAACCACTCATCTACTTTCTGTTTCTCTAGATTTGTCTGTTCTGGATATTTCCTGTGAATAGAATCATACAATATATTGTCTTTGTGACTGCCTTCTTTCACTTAGTGTAATGTGTTTGAGGTTCATCTGTGTTATAATATGCATCAGTGTGCATTCCTTTTATTTAAAAACTTTTTATTTTGTATTGGAGTAGAGTGGATTAACAATGTCATAGTGGTTTCAGATGGAGAGCAAAGCAACTCAGCCATACATATACATGTATCCATTCTCCCCCAAAACCCTTCCCACCTAGGCTGCCACATAGCGTTGAGTAGAGTTCCCTGTTAGTTATCCATCTTAAATATAGCAGTGTGTACCTGTCCATCCCAAACTCCCTAACTAACTTCCCCCATCCTCCGCCCCCCACTGCCGCTGCAACCTTAAGTTCATTCTCTTAAGTCTGTCAGTATGTTTTGGTTTTATAAATACGTTCATTTGTATCATGTTTTTTAGATTCCTCATATAAGGGATGTCATATGATGTTTCTACTTCTCTGTCTAACTTACTTCACTCAGTATGACAATTTTTATTGTTGCTCAGTTGTGACCGACTCTGTGACCCTATGGACTGCAGCACTCCAGGCCTTACTGTCCTTCATTGTCTCCTGGAGCCTGCTCAGACTCATGTCTATTGAGTCCGTGATGCCATCTAACCATCTTGTCCTCTGTCGTCCCCTTCTCCTCCTGCCTTCAATCTTTCCCATCATCAGGGTCTTTTCTAATGACAATTTTAAGGTCCACATCCATATTGCTGCAAATATTATTTCATTCTTTGTGATGGCTGAGTAATATTCGATTGTAAATATGTACTGCCCCTCCTTTATGCAGTCCTCTGTTAATGAACATTTAGGTTGCTTCCATATCTTGGCTGTTGTAAACAGTGCTTGCATTCCTTTTTATTGCCAAATAATATTCTATTATGGTATATATTCTTTGTCCATCAGTTAATGTACACCTGAGTTGTTTCCACTTGGGAGCTATTGTGAATAATGCTACTATAAACGTTTCTTATTTGAACATATGTTTTCATTTCTGTTGGGTTTATACTTGGATTAGAATAGCTGGGTCATATAGCAGCTTGATGTTGAAGCTTTGGAGGAACTGCCAGGCTGTTTTCTAAAGCATTTCCACCACCAGGACATGAAGGTTCCAGTGTCTGCACACCTTTGGCAACAGTTATTATCTGCTATTTTTTATTATAAACATCCTAGTGGGTGTGAAGTGGTATCTCATTATGGTTTTGATCTGTATTTTCCTGATAGCTAATGATGTTGAGCATCTTTCCATGAAATTAGTAGGAAGTTTGTTTTCCAAGTGCTTTAGAAAGAGAAGAAAAAGAGGGAGTGATTCCTAGAAGTGTCCATGGAAGGCATTATTTCTGTGTTTCTAGGATAAATCACTGGAGAAGGCAATGGCACCCCACTCCAGTACTCTTGCCTGGAAAATCCCATGGACGGAGGAGCCTGGTAGGCTGCAGTCCATGGGATCACGAAGAGTCGGACACGACTGAGCGACTTCACTTTCACTTTTCCCTTTCATGCATTGGAGAAGGAAATGGCAACCCACTCCAGTGTTCTTGCCTGGAGAATCCCAGGGACGGGGGAGCCTGGTGGGCCGCCGTCTATGGGGTCGCACAGAGTCGGACACGACTGAAGCGACTTAGCAGCAGCAGCAGCAGCAGGATAAATCACATGTAGTCTTATTGAAATTGTTTCTCATCTCTAATCCTGCAACCTTGATTCAAGCTGGGTTCTTCTGTCTTCAGATTAGTTGAAAATGGTCAAGAATTGAAAAGCATAATTTGTTTTCCTGAAGTAGAGTAAATGGTACCACCTTCCACAGAATTGCTTAACCAAGAGACCTGTGAGTCATCCTGAATTTTCCTCTCTCTCATACTCTGTATCTACCCCATCAGCAACTTTTGTCAGTTCATCCTCAAACATATCTCCACTCTGTCCACCTCTCTGTCCCAAGAGGGCATTGCCATAGTCACTCACTCTTTCTCTGCTCCACCCTGAAGCCATAGTAAGCTTTTCAAAATACACACTGCTCCTGTCCCACATGCTCGCTTCTGGCTCCACCCCATCCCAAACCATTCAGTGACCACCTGCCACCATACCATAGCCTACAAGTCCCTTTACAATCTCATCCTGGTTTCATGTCTTCATCTTGTTCCTCCTACTTCCTTGCCACAGTTTATAACAATATATCCATTTGTTTGCTTGTTCTTTGCCTAACCCCCTGCCTGCTTAATATATGACTCTTCTCCCCCAACCCTCCTGCCACATATAAGACCAAAGACCATAACTATCTTGTCTAAAAAGTATCTTCAGCCCTAGAAGAATGCATACATAGTATGAAGTAGATATTCAATAAATTTTTATTGATTAAGGGCTTTCACAGTCAGGGACTATATTACTTATTTTTATTTATTTAAAATATATCTAAATTTTGCATTGTTTCTTCTTCCAAATGGAATTTTTGATGATTAATAGTTTTAAAATGCATAAAAACTTTTAAATAAAGACTGGAAATTCTATAGATAGAATAGAAAACCAATTAGATGTAGGATTTAGCATTTGAGTACTAACATTGGCTCTGCATTTCCTGACAGCCAGGTCAAGAAATGAAAAAAATTCATTGAAGTGTTTTTTATAGTCCAGAGAAAAGGAAACAGAAATTAATCTGCAGTCATAAGTTTACATGCATCTTTCAACAATCTTGCTATCTTTTCAGACCTTTAAAAGCTTCTACTCATTTTAGCTGGTTGTACTTACTTAATTATAATTGCCATTTTTCCCATAAAGTTAAATTTTATCTCCAACACTAATTGAACTGTCTAGGAAGAAATTAGTCAAAAATAACAATTTCCATTTCCAAACATTATTAAACAAATTTATAATTTTTATGAACTTGGGTAATATTAGAGCTTTATAAGGCATCTTAAAATGGTTTTTTCTGGGGAAGAGTGTCAACTTTCAAAGTTACTTTGATTTCTTCAATTTTAAATGAGTGGACAATCCCTAGTCAAATTCAGATAGTGGCACTCAGTTTGAATGTGTGTGTGTGCATGCTTGGGTAGGGTGGAAGCTTAGTGATACCAATAATTGTAGAAATGCAAAATTACTCAGATATTATTAAGATGACTGCTATTTTACCACTTGATTTCACATTCCAATATAAAAATAACATTTACAGTGTCAGTGCTCTTTTAGAAATAGCTAACCCCCTCAAATAGTCTCTGTGGCATGTTTTGAATTTCTGTAAAAATAGTGTAATACAAACCACTTAATAAAAGCTATAACATAGTGACATTACATTATAAACTAATTTTTAACCATTTTACTTTGTACTAAATTGTCACCTTCTTTACCACTTTCTATAACTAGGGAGGTGATAAAATGAGATGAGAAGGACATGTTATAGAATAGTTTTTTGCTTAATTATACCATTTTTTTATACCTACAATTTTTGATTTTTATATAGTTAAATGATAATCTCTTGATTTCTTTGATTGGTTCAAAGCTTAGAAAATCCTTACCCAATAATTAATTAATTAATTTTCAATTTGATAGTTTAAGATATTTTATATTTAAGTTTTTACTTTGGTGTTTATTTTAGTACAGGCTGTGAAATAAAGATCTAGCTTGTTTTTTTCCAAAATAAGTAGTGTTTGCATCACCATTAACTGTGAGTAACCTTTCCTTTCTTCACTGACTTATGGTCTCATTTTATCATATATGAAATTCCTGTGTCTGTGGGTGAAAACTTGTATCTCTTCCTAGGCTAGCTATTCTGTTTAATTGATCTAACTGCCTTCTTTCACACACCTGTATTAAAACTATTTATATTTATTGTCTGTTAAACTAGACTTTTGTTCTCTTCATTTGCCATTTTATATTCTTATCTGCCTTTTCCATGTGAGCTTTAGAATAATTTTATTGTATGATTGAAACAATTTTGTGTAAGATTTACTGAATTCTCTTATGTGTAATCTAGAAATGTTGGTTTTATAGGTCAAGACTTAAAAAAATCTAAGGAGTTTGATGAATTTCATGCTTTCTTCTTGGTGCTTGGTTTTATAAACTTCAAAGCTTAAAAAGATTTCTTTCAATTTATATTTAATCTTAATATTAGTGTGTATTAGTATTAATCTAATGTGCACACATGTATGTTTAATGAATACACATATGCACACACACATGTACACACAGGCATATGTATTCACAAATGTGCAAACATGCATCATGGCATCTCTGTGTCAGAAGTCTTGGCTATTGGTTTTTCCCTCCTTCTAAATTTGCTGGTTCATTATAACCATAGTCTGTTTACTAGTTATAGGAATGGTGTTTTTGACCTTTCTAATACTCCTAATGGTGTAGAAAGACCATTTCAGGTACCAGTTTTTTATTGCTATTTGACCATGGACAAAAGGGAAAGATTTTAAGAGAACAGGTTAGAAAGTTTCTGTGCTGTGTCTGTAGGGTCACCCTTGTCTTCTGAACCTCTTTTTTAAAGTAGCAATGGAATACTTTCTCCTCTCAGCTGTAAGCTTTTGCCATATAGCACTGTACACACAAGATATACATTCAGTGGTCTCTAGAAACTATCACAGCCACAAGCCTAGTCCTGTGATTATGACTACAAGAGAAATTTCTTTCTGAAACAGGCCACTCCCTCTATTTCTTCTTTCTTTGAATAAACTTTAGATTAAAAATCCAGTTTATACCAGACGTTCACTTTTAAAATCACTCAAGCTGAACATAATACAGTGTTTAAACACAGATTCAAAATAGTTTCTCCACATCCTGCTGGAAGTCAGAGGTGAATTCTTTGTTGTTACAAGATAGGGGCAAATATATTTCACAGCCTATTAGAGAGCAGATAAAAAGCCAGAGAATATTTGAAGCCTAATCTGTCTCCATCTGGTATTTTTTTTCTTCTTGGGGTTATTGATCAGCTCAATGTGAATTTATAACCCATAAAATATAGAATGAAGCTATTTTCATGATAAATTTAACATGTGTTTTCCAGTTCTACCTTAGGATCCAGTTATCTGATAAAATTTCTATTAGTGTCGCCAGGTCTTATGCTGTTCCGATGTAAAACCACAGGAATGATCTCAGATTTGTGATTTAAAACCATTCCAAAGGCAGCAGACAGAGGCTTTTGGATTGTCAGCGTTTAGTTTGATGTTTATAAGATTCTTCAGAGGAGGAAATTTTGCTGCAGAGATCATTTCCTTCAGTTCCCTGTCGAACATTCTTTTCGAGGAGAGACTATGGCTTTGTCCTGTTTTTAAGCAATCCCTTTCCAAACAAAAGCCTAGATGTGGCCTTCGGGGAAAATGTCAAATCCAGACTTTGGGCCAAAGCTCCTGACACTGCCCAGGGATTAATCAACACAGCGGGGCCTCGTTTGTCTACCATTGTTGGGGAGCACACCCTTCCAAATGGAAAAGTCAGATAAATGAAGACTACTCACTTGAAAAGCATCCAAATGAATTCTGTTCTAACCACGTGGTAAGGTTTGTATTTTTCTTTAGTCTTGTAAACATTTATTAAGCCTTACTCTATGCCTAGCATTGAATTCAGCACATGGGGGCAAGAAAGACACGATTGTACTATATGAGCTATTGTCTAGAAAGGACAAGAGACTTCACACTGGTCATTACAAATATGATATGTTTCAAAAATTGATGTACAGTTTTGTGTACAGGTTCAGCAGAGGGAGAGGGGTATTTCCACCAAAAACAGAAGATTGAGTAGGAGCTGTGCAGGTGAAGTGTATGGTGGGGTGTTTTGAGAGCTGTGTCAAGGGCTAGGGGATATTCTAGGCAGAAGGAAGACCTTGTGTGTTTGAGGAACTCCAAAGGGACTTGTCTGGCTAGAACAAAAATACTGAGAGAGTGAATGGCTTGGTTGTAGAGGCTTCAGTGGCGAGCAGGGGCTGTATTAAGCCATACTAAGGTTTTTGGATTAAGTCATTCATTCAGGGCAGACATATGAGCAGGATTGCACTTATTAATATAATATCAATCTACTTGCTGGATGGAGAGTCATTTAGGTGAGACAAGAATGAAAAGTGGGGAGGGACTTCCTTGGTGGTCCAGTGGCTAAGACTTTATGCTTGCAATTCAGGGGGCCTGGATTCAATCACCGATCAGGGAACTAGATCACACATGCTGCAACTAAGAGTTCACATGCCACATCTAAATGATTCTGCATGCTGCAATGAAAACCTGGCACAGCCAAATAAATAGATATATTTTTTTTAAAAAGAACGAAAAGTGGGAAGACCAGTGAGGAGACACTTAGAGAAATCTGTCTGTAGGACAGGTGACAAGGTCCTGAAATAGAATGGTGGTCATGGAGACAGAGAGAAATAGACATCTTTAGAGAGTTTTGAAGTCATGACTGATAGGATACTAGGGGTGAGAGCAGGGTAAAGTCAAAGATTACTTCCAGGAGTGTGTCTTTGGCAACTGATCACTGTTCTCCAGATACCATTTATTGAGCTCTGGGATATGGAGAAGATGGGTCCTGATTAGGACTCATAGTCAAAAGGCTGCACTGTATATCAAATTAAGCAAACTTACAGGACAAATGACAAACATTGAAGTCTGTCATATTCAAATTTACTGCTATTTATTAGTGGCTATATATACATTTCCACCTTTGCTAATCATATTAGGTGTACTATTTTGTATCATGCTCTCTATATTCAGTATTTTGCTCATATATTCACCTAATAAATAGAGATGCTTTCTGTGGGCAAAGTTCTTCACTCGATATAGTGAGAAATACAGAGGTGGGTAAAAAATGGTTCCTGAATTCTGAGAATTTGCACTCTATGTGGGGTGATGATATAAGGAATCAAATAGCTGTCACTGACAGTTGAGGTGCTCAAGGCCAGAAGGGCTCAGAGATGAGTGAACTTGTGTCTAGCTAGGAAATCAGAGGAGCATTTTTGGAAGAGGTAGCATTTGAGCTGGATTTTGATTGGCCTCACAGTTTCCTGTGAGGCAGCTGCATGAACTGAAGCCCAGATGTAAAACTGGTGCAGCAGGAAAGGTTAGGCTGGAGAGAAGGCCTGGGAAGGAGAGTGGGTGGAGAATGTTGTCTGGGACTTGAGACCTAAAGACAAAAGACCAAGAGGGTAAGGTTGAGGAGTTTAACTTTTATCCTGTAGGTGATGGGGAGTTGTAGGGGCAGAATAATCCACACAAGGGGGTTTGGGCAGTTTGGAAGAGTATTTTCTAAGCTATATTTCCATGTATGTCTAAGTTTCACAGGCTTGTGGCCTTTCATTTTTGAAGAGTCTTGGGGCAATTCCTTACTATGCTTGATCTATTCTCTGTTGGATGGTTCAATTTTTTCAACTATTATAAATAAAGCTATGGTAAATATTTTTGAATACACAATTGCCAGGGTGTTTTGAGCTCACACTCTGTTCTAGGGCTTTATGATACAAGGGAATGTTTGTCTTCTAGGAACTCATAGTCTAGTGCAAACAGTGTTTTATATTTTAGGGGGATGCATATTACTTTGAGGAATGTTATTCCAAATGGTAACAGAAGGTCAAAGAAAATGATCAAATTTTAAATTCATATTATAATTTCCCTGATGACTTTCCAAAGAGAGTAAGCAGCCAATTTATCTGGTCCCCCTTAAATCTCAGGGCCCACACATGTTGGACTTTATTATTTTTATTCCTATGTGGTGCTTTAGTGACATGTAATAGTTCTCTGTAGTCCATTCAGTTGTTCTTCTTTAATCACCAGAGTTGTACATTTTCTGTTATTTACAAGCTTTATTTCTTCATGTGTGAGTTTTCCACTCCCTTGCTTTGAGGATGTGAAGTCTGGGTATTTACTGCATGTTTTTATGTCCATTCTGCATATATTTTTAGTGTAAGCTTTTTCCCTCCAGGATTTTATAAGTTGATTTACTAATTTCCAACAGCTCTATCTATATGTTGCATACCATGCAATTCACTCACTTAAAATGCACAACTCACTGATTTTTAGTGTTTTCACAGGAATGTGAGACCACCACCACAATAAATTTTGGAAAATTTCATCACCCCAACAAGAAACTCTGAATGTATTAGCAGTCACTCTCTATTTCCTTTCTAAACCCTCCTTCCCCAGCCCTAGGCTATCACTAAGCTATCACTAATCTACTTTCTGTCTCTATAGATTTATCTAGTCTGGACATAGCACATGAATGGAATCATACAGTATGTGGTCTTTTGTGACTGACTTCTTTCATTTAGTATGATGTGTTCAAGGTTTATCCATGTTATAGTGCATATCAGTATTTCATTCCTTTGTATTTCTGAATAATACTCTGCTATAGAATATTGTTTTTGTCCTTAGTTGAGGTAGACTTAGATTGGTTCCACTTTGGAGCTATTATAAGTAATGTTGTTACGAACACTTGCGTGCAAATTTTGTGTGGACATATGCTTTTCAGTTTTTTTGGATGTATGCCTAGGAGTGGAATTGCTGGGTCATTCAGTGTTTAGTCTGTTAAGGAATTGCAAGACTATATGAGGTTTCGTTTTTCTCCACGTCAGCACTTGATCTATCTTTTTGATTATAGCCATTCTAGTGGGTGTGAAGTGGTATGTCCCTGTGGTTTTGATTTGTATTTCCATAACTGCTAATAATCTTTTCATGTCCTTATTGACTGTGTATTTTCTTTGGTGAAATGTCTATTGAAATCCTTCACCCAATTTTTATTTGGGTTATTTGTCTTTTTTGTTTAACTGTATTATAAAAATTCTTTATATATTCTAGATACCAGGTCCTTATCTTACTCTTTGCAACCCCATGGACTGTAGCCTGCCAGGCTTCCCATGGAATTCTCCAGGCAAGAATACTGGAGTGGGTAGTCAGTCCCTTCTCTAGCCGATCTTCCCACCCCAGAGATTGAAGCCGTCTCCTGCATCACAGACAGTTTGTTTTACTGTCTGAGCCACCGGGGAGGTCCCATTAGATATATGGTTTGCAAATATTTTCTCCTATTTTGGGCATTGCCTTTTCACTTTTTCAGTGGTGTCCTTTGAAGCACAAAATTTTCAATTGTGAAGTTCAGTTTATTTATGTTTTCATTTGTTGCTTGTGCTTTTAGTGTCATATCTAAAATGACACCGAAGTCACAAAGGGATATTCTTATATTTTCTACTAAGAGTTGTATAATTTTAGCTCTTGTATTTAGATCTGTGATCTGTTTTGAGTTAATTTTTGTTTATAAGAAGAAGAAGTTAAAAGCTTTTTTGCACTTAAATTTCTCTTTGTGCTTTTCTATGTAGTTATCCAATTTTTTATTTAGTTGAATCTGGGATTTCTTTGGAAGGAATGATGCTAAAGCTGAAACTCCAGTACTTTGGCCACCTCCTGCGAAGAGTTGACTCATTGGAAAAGACTCTGATGCTGGGAGGGATTGGGGGCAAGAGGACAAGGGGACGACAGAGGACGAGATGGCTGGATGGCATCACTGACTCGATGGACATGGGTCTGAGTGAACTCCAGGAGTTGGTGATGGACAGGGAGGCCTGGCGTGCTATGATTCATGGGGTCGCAAAGAGTCGGACACGACTGAGCGACTGATCTGATCTGATGTATTGGTTATTGAAATTTCACATTCAAACCATCCCCCTTATATCTTATGCCTATCTTTAATTCTCCAATCCTTAGAAATGTATCTCCTCTCCAGAGCTGGCACAAAGGGTCCACATTTATTTCCAGTTTTTGTAATTCTCTTTTTTGACCTTTTTGAAATTTAATACTTTGTATAATGTTTAGTACCACAGTGTGATGATTTTGTCACCATGTTGAATTATTTCTGGCTGCTGCTGCTGCTGCTAAGTCGCTTCAGTCGTGTCCGACTCTGTGCGACCCCATAGACGGCAGCCCACCAGGCTTCCCCGTTCCTGGGATTCTCCAGGCCAGAACACTGGAGTGGGGTGCCATTTCCTTCTCCAGTGCATGAAAGTGAATAGTGAAAGTGAAGTTGCTCAGTCGTGTCCGACTCTAGCGACCCCATGGACTGCAGCCTATCAGGCTCCTCCGCCCATGGGATTTTCCAGGCAAAAGTACTGGAGTGGGGTGCCATTGCTTTCTCCGTGTTTCTGGCTAGCCACATAATATTTTAAAAGACATTCTGGAATTTCTATTCACTTTCATTGGTAAAGACCAGGTAGTTTTGATCATTGCTGGCCTCTGATAGGAGCATGAAAATGAATTAGCTCACTGCCTGGTACATAGTTAGTGCTCAATGAATGTTGCAAGTGATTATTGTTGTTGTTACTGCTACTCTTACTGTCATCAATTTATTAGATTTTTTTTTTAATCTGGAAGGCTTTTGAACCAGTGTTCCATCAAGTTTATATTTTCATCCAGTTCATTGTTGAATTTGTAATCTTCCCAACCAGGAATCCAGCATCAGTATTACTTGTGTCTTCTGTTATTACGTCAACTTTTTAAGAAAACCTAGTTCCTGATACACATTCAGCTGTTCTGTCTTTAATGGATTGTAGGATGGTTTTTGTGGCTGTGTTTTATGTATTTATCCTGAAACTCCACTAAACTTATTTTTTAAGTACTAGCAATTCTTTTTTGTGGATCATTTTCTCAGTGTAAATCGTCATTTGTTTGAGAAAAAAAAAGGTATGCTTATTACTCCTCTTATCATTTTTCCTTCTCCAATAACTATTCCAGGCATTTCTCCTGCCACTTAAATAGGAGTAGTGTCTAGGGTGTCCTTCCTGTTGCTTTTTCAAAGGAACACAAATGTTGGTTTTTGTTTTTCAGTGTACTATATTATTTATTTTATTTAGAGAGGCCCTCTCAAAGCTTTAAAGTTTTTTTTTTTTTTAATCAGGAATACCTATGGTTTTATTCAGTATAAATTATCAGAGTTTTCTGTCTCTTCTCTCTTGTTAGGTCTGGCTTATAATACTTCTCAGTACTACCCATGTGCTTGCCTGGGAGAAATCCTTTCTTTGTTCCTAAGGGAACTCCTTTATGGGTAATGTGCATAATATGGCTTTGTTCTTGGACTTGTCACATGCATGTTGGTTCTTTGAGGCAGTTTTAAAAAATATGTTTCCTGGTCCTTGTTGAAACTTGAGATGATTATAAATGACAGAGAGGTGATTTTCAGATAAGTGAGGTCCTATTGCATTAGGAAGAGTTCCTGACAGTATTTGGTAAATGGATGAGAATAAATGAAAAACCTTAACTGCAGAGCCCCAAGGAAGCTGTTACTCCTCCACATTTCTGTTGTGTACAATGACAATAAACACCTTATCTCTCACTATATGACCTTCCTCAGAAAGAACCACTGACCCTTATAAAGACAAAAACCATTTGTCACAAATAAAAAGTAGCTTGTAAATTCCCTTTGTGATATTGAGAGATAGAAGATACAACTTTCAACTTATCTGCTTTTAGATATACTGAAAACACACGTATTTTTAACAATTAATATAGAGGGACTCTGTGCTCTCTAGGATTTTATATTGGAATCCTCATAGATACAACGTTGAAGGGGAAGCAGCATTCATCATAAAGCAAAAAAAGAAAAGATCACCAAAGAAACAATTCACCTATAAAAAATTAGTCATCATCAGACATCCAAACTGAGCAACTGCTGGCTCCTACTCACAGTCCATGTTTTTCCTCTTTTGTACCTCTACTGAGGCAGTGCCCCCTGCCTGGGTTGCCTGTCTGTCCATCCATCCATCCATCCATGGATCCATCAATCTATCCATCCATGCATCCATCCACTCAGCAGCAGTTACTGAATATCTTCCTTGTGCCAGGGTTTGGTTTGGGTAGATATACCCTTGAAATCTCTCAGATGCCATTTCTTCCAGGTAGCAAATACTTGCCTGATTCCTTCTCCCCTAGCCCCACAAAGGTAAAACTGCTCCGCCTCTTCTTTGCACACTCACAGCACTTTGTGACTTGTCTTTCAGAGCATGGTGCTGAGTCCTGCTGTTTTATTTGCTGGTGTTTGTGCCTTCTCTCTCAAGAGGAGAGTTAGTGTCCACTCAGCTCTCCATCTTCCTTCTCCAGGATGTTTGAGGCTGACCTGGTTTGTGCCACCCACTAGACTCCCCTCGCTGTCTCTTTTACACACTGCTTCTCTTCCAGGGCTAAAGTTGCCACAGCTGATGGGCCCCCCGGGGTCCCAACCCAGACCATCATCCCTGTGAAACACACAGTGAAAATAGACAAAGACACCCTCCTCCAGGACTATGGATTTCACATCTCCGAGGGCCTTCCCCTCACAGTGGTGTCCGTCACAGCAGGTAGGGGCTGATTGGGAAACAAGAAAGGACTTGGGCTTCTTGTGGGGGATTATCCCCAGCTCTCTTCCCATATCTCTGTGCTGTAACATAATGCAGAAAATGCATTTGTGCCCAGGAAGTTAGAAAGGGCACATCTAATTTTGACCTAATTCTGCCTGGGGCTTTGCACTTTCCTATGGTACAGGGAAGAGGAGCCCCAATGCACTTGCTGATCTGCTTTGCAGGTCCACTGGCCTCAGCTGAGGCTTTGCCCATCCATGGCCCCCTGGCCAGTCTCAGGAACAGTGACAGTTTTGGGATCAGCAGGCCCTCTTCTCTGAACCCTGCATCCTCTGAGCTGGGGAGAATTTCTGGTCAGACAGTAATAGAAATTATTGATTTGTTTTCACTTGAGTCTCTGTAAAATATAGGCTGTATTGGGGAAGAGGAGCAGGCTGGGAATGTCTAGTGTTTGTTTTCATTCTTCAGTTATGTATTGATGTGAGATCTGGGACCAGTTAAAATCTATTAATCTGAATTTACACACACACACCCCCCCAGATTTCTTTAGAGATGAATGTAGTAGATTTGTTGGCTGGCTCTGTTGATTCAGGGGATTTCTTCTGCTAGTCCTCTTTCCTTGGACAATCTCCTAACATCCCTTGAAGGTGATGGATGGTAGGTATGTTATCCAAGATTTGTAAACAGGGAAACTGAGATCCAGGTGAGCCCAAGTCTGGGTAGGGGTGGGGATGAGCTGGTGCCCTGGAGACTGGATCAGGCTGCCATTCAGCTGAGTGGCTATGACACTGGGTCTGGGCCCTCCTGGCATGAGCACCAGGTATTTCTTTTCTCTCCAACAGGGGGCTCTGCTCACGGTAAGCTTTTCCCTGGTGATCAGATCCTCCAGATGAACGATGAGGCTGCTGAAGACCTTTCCTATGAACGAGCAGTCAATATTCTGAGGTACTAAATTGGCTTCCATCATCCATAGAGTTGCACAGATTATTACAGAACAGGAATGAGTGACAGAAAGGGCATAGCTGATCCGCTGTGATTTAAGTTAGGTCCAGGCTCCTTTAAAGCAGCAACAATAGCCTCGTTTTAGAATTCCATCTCGGTTCCTCTCTGCTCCCTTTCACCTGCCTGTAAATGAGATTAGAAGGCATGGGTCCTATATTCATCAGCCCCCTGCAATGCCCAAAACACTGTGCTAGGTGCTGTGGGGAATGTAATTATGAATGATACATAGGCCCTACCCCTTAAGGATGTACAATATAGTGTTGTTAAAGATTCCCTGAAGAAAGAAATGACTCCCCACTCCAATATTCTTGCCTGGAGAATTCCATGGACAGAGGAGCCTCGTGGGCTACAGTCTGTGGGGGTCACAAAGAGTCAGACAGGACTAAGGAACTAACACTTTTATCCCTTATGGATGCGTAGGGCTGTTGTAACATATGGCAAAGATTGGACTAAACCGATACTAAATCTACTTGTTGTTCTTTAACACTTTTACTATCTCTTCTTAATTCTTCTTGGTATAGCCTGCTTGATATATATGTAGTTCCATTGATACAGCACTCACCACCTTCTACCTGGTGTCATGGTGATCTTTGTGAATGCCTCACTTTCTGCCTTGACTGTGATCACCTTGAGACCAGGCATACAGCAGGTGCTCAATGAAACAAGTGAACGAGGTTGGCACTGAGAGCTGGTGACCCTCGTCTTAAGACAGAGGAAATCAGTGACAGGAGTGAGGAGGCCTGACGGACGTTCTATAGGTCGATGCAGGCTTTGGCTTTTAAAACTTCCACCCAACTCTGTTTGAATGACTTTAATATAAATAAAGGGAAATGAGAAATAGAGCAAAGCCACCTTAAAGATACATCAAGTTTGTACTTGAGTTTGTGCCTTTTGGTGAGTGGTGGTTTTCCTCTCTGAGGGCCTGTCATGTGCAGCACACACTGAGTAACAGGCAATAATAGCAAAGTCAGAGAAAGAAAATGGAAATGCAGATGCAGTCTCTACCCTCAGGAAGCCCACAGTCTCACTGTGGAGAAACACACACAGTGTAAGATTTACAGAGATTCCATCAAAGTATAGAAAATAGGATTGCCAGGCTAAGGTGAGTGGGTGGGGCAGCCAGGAAAAGGATTTGATGATTTCAGTTTTAAAAATGAAATATGGTTATGGAAATCGTGAAGTTTGCTTTCCCAATTATTGGGTGATTTTCTCAAAGAATTTCTCAAGTCCAGCAAACGGGTTTTACATTTTCAGTGCCACTAATATCTCTGCCAAGTTAGATCAAAGTCTGACTAATAAATGAAAAAGTATTCACAATTTAAAACAGTAGACTAGAATTTGGATGTTTAGGTAACATTGAACTCAGATCGATTCACTGGGCAAGGAACCCTCTAGGGGAAGGGACTCTACTCCCCGATACTTAGGCTCATAGTGCAGATATAAGTCATATAAACCCCACTGAGATGGAGGGCAGACAGTGCATCCAGAGAAGTAGGGGAGGACTTCCCCGGTGGTCCATTGGTTGAAAGTCCGCCTTTGATCCCTGATCAGGGAAGATCCCATGTGTCACAGAGTGGCTAAGCCCACTCTGAGCCTGCGCACTAGATCCTTTGTGCCACAACTACTGAAGCCTGTGTGCCTCAGCCTGTGCTCAGCAACAAGAGAAGCCATCGCAATGAGAAGCCCACGCACTGCAACTGGAGAGTATTCCTCTCACACTGCAACTAGAGAAAGCCCATGGGCAGCAATGAAGATCCAGCAGAGCCAGAAATAATAAATAAGTTAATTAATTAATTTAAAAAAGAGAGCTAAACAGGGGAAAGGGGTCGTAAACGCTGGAGAGTCCTCCAACTTGTGAGGAAGTTGTGGTTTGACAAAATATAGAAGAGTCCAGAAGTATTTCAGCTGACCAAATTCTACCTTAAATGCTGGGCAGAATTTGTGCCTCAAAGATGGAGGTGAAGGGCAGACCAAGTAAAGTGATCAGGAGGCGCCATTGGCTGGGGAGTTGGGTGTGCTGAATGGTTCAGTATGTCTAAGGCACCGGATGCCTAGACAAAGTTCTGACAAGTGAGGTCCAGAGGATGATGGAGGGTCTTGGTGCTGACACAGCAAGTTATTCTTCTTCTGGCAGGAGGAGCCACCGAAGACTGCTGAGCAGGGATGTGACCTAATGTTTGCTTGCCCCTGCACTCTCAGCTACATGCCTTGTGTGGGAATGCTGGGACTGCTTACTTTTGTAGCAGAGTTCCCAGTGTCAGTGCCATTTACAAAAGGAAAACAACCAAGCAAACAAAAAACCAGCAAAATCTCTAATTCCTCCAATTATCTATGAGGCCAAACTCTCCTTCTGAGAGCTCTTGGGCATTGGTTTGCAGTGAATTCTCTTGGAAAAGACCTATTCTTACATAAAATGGGTAAGAGGCAGTCTCCAGACCCTTAGAAACCTTGGGTTGAGTTTATCTGTTTGAGGCAGTAACACACGGGCAGAAATAGGCCTCAATTTCATATTGCAAGAAATCAAATGTATTTGTTTTTCTATGTAGCAATGAAAAAGGAAAAGGAAAACATGAATCAGTTGTTCAGTTCTATCCTCAAAAAAAAAAAAAAAAAAGTTTGGTGCTTATCTAGTTGATTTGATCACCTTTGGAACCTAAGAGATTATAACAAAACAAAAATGTCTACTATTTGATTACATGATTGTGCTCATTAAACTGACTTTATTTGCTCAAACACCATAAACTGATTGGCTTTAATCTAATAAGTGTTATCCACATTCTTTTATTTTGTTTCATGGATATTTAGCCAAGTTTTCTGAAATAGCAACCTAAGTTATCTGTGTTATTGCTGTTTTCTCTTCAAAAATATTTTGGACATAAACCTAGCTAGTGGTCATAGCAACTAGATGAGTCTTCCATCATACAGACTAAATAAAGGCTAAGTAACTTCATTTAGTGGCTGTAGGTATAGACAAGATGGTAGAGACAAGTATCTGAAGACTTTCTTAAGGTCACAGTGGCATTTGGGACAACTTAAGTTCTTTCACAGATCACTGCTTTCTCAATGTCCTTCTCAATTTTGCTGAGGCAAGAGAAGCTGCTTTGTAATTCTACCAGTCTCTTTGACGCCCCCAACCCCACACATGTACCCTCATGTATCACCCAGGACAATGACACCTTTTTTGTTTATTCTTTTTTTTTCAGGGAAGCTGAAGATTCTCTTTCAATCACGGTTGTTCGCTGCACATCGGTAAAGCTCTTTCTATGTCTTGTGTGTTAGTTGCACCCTTCTTGGCCCCAAGACCCTGTACCACCAGCAGAATATTCCTCAGAGAATAAACGGGGAAGGCAAAGGGCATCAGAGAAGCTGTCAGGCAGTCAGTGTTGCTTGAAGACCACATATGTGCTCGTATTATGGAGAACTCATATGTGGGTCCAGGCTTCGAGAACTCATGGTCTAGCGAAGGAGACAGGCCTGTGATTATGCAGGTGACAAGGGCACCAAGCTCAGAGTTTCAAGACAAATCTGAGTGGCATCACTGTGCAGAGGTCCCTTAGTTTCAGTTTTGAATTTTGTAAAACAGAGATGAGGACAATAACTGCCCTATCTATCTAATGGGTGTTATGAGGACCCAGTGAGGTGTTGGATGTGAGTGTGTTCTGTCAGCCACAAGGCAAGGCACAGGACAAGAAACAGATGATGCCCAGAGCAGCAACAGCCATCCTAAACCACCACACATCCAAGAGCCTTTTGTATGTGGTAGAGGGAAAAGTGCATAATCAAATTGTAAGAGAAAATTACCAAGGAGGAAAAGTTGACAGAAAATTCTCATTCTGAGAGACCTTAGTACATACTTCTTAGCCCTTGGTCACTAATAGAGAAAAAAATATAAATAGGGGCATAGAGAATTTTAATAATGCATTTAATAATCTAATCTAATTGATCCCATATCAGGCTACCCAAAAGCTAAATTTCTCAAAGCAACTGTGTAAGTGTCTTCTCTAAAATACAATAAAGCACAAATTGATAACTATCAAAAGCTTAACACCACCCAGTCATTTGGAATAAAAATGCAATTTCCTAAGTAAAGATGGAATCAAATGGAAAATTAAAAATTATCATTATATACTAGCTAGAAAATAATTAAAATTTAGAGCTCTACTTCTTAGAACTTATTATATACAGTTGAGCTATACTCAGAGTAAAATTTGTAACCTTAAAAGTGATTTCATTATTTAACAAGAAAAAAGAAAACAGGTCAGAAGAATACTCAGTGCCAGAAGCATAAAGAAAGACTAATAAAATAAGCATAAAGCACATTAAAGAAAATGATAAAAATTTAAATCTAAATGATGCTTTGGGAAAATAGAAAAATTAGAAAGTTGGTAAATCCAAGGGCTAGTTCTTTACAGGAAAAAGTAAAAAAATTGAAGAACTTGAAAGAAAAGAACTATGTGGGCCTTATGTGAAGGAAACTAGAGTAATACTGGAGGAAATAAAATATTTTCTTTAATAAAGAGGAGATACATGTTATATTCTTTGATAGGAAGACTATTAATACATCAGATTTTCTCATATTAATGTATATGCTTAAAGCAAGTTCAAACTCCCTGTAGGAATTTTTATTTGGATTTTGACAATGTATGTCAAGGTGAGACTTATCAAGAAAATCTTTTTTTTGAAAAGGATAATGAGGATGGCCTTGAGATACAAGATTTTAAAACTAATAAAGCTGCAATAATTAAAACAATATGATATTGATGAAATGTTGGATATATCAATCTAATCAAATAGAAAGTCCAAGAATAGATACTAGTATAAGAATTTGGTATATGATAAATATGGCATCCCAAATCAATGGGAGAAAAGATGACCATTCAAGAAATGGTACTGGGACATTTCTTTAGGTATTTGGAAAAAATAAGTCTAATCCCACACCATTTGGTGTTAAAAATTTAAATATAAAAAACAAATCATAGAAGTGTCAACAATATGGAAGGGCATCTATTTGGTCATAAGTTGCAGAAGGAATTCCTAAGCACATAGGGAGTGGGAGGAAGTACAGTAGAACAGACAGCTCTTTGATTATGTGCAAAGAAATTGTCTCTTCTCCTTATTTAACAAGTGTTATCTTTTTTGTTTGTTTCCTAGAAATAGAACAGGAAATAAACTCACCTAAACAGAACTAGGAAGTTTGCCATAAATATGACAGACCAAGTGTTTTACACACACATAAATGGAGATTCTTCTATTTTAAATAGAAGAATTTATCTATGGAATAATGTGAAACCAGTACATAAAAAGCAGTATTGCTGCTGCTGCTGCTGCTGCTACTAAGTTGCTTCAGTCGTGTCCAACTCTGTGCAACCCCCATAGACGGCAGCCCACCAGGCTCCCCCATCCCTGAGATTCTCCAGGCTGAAAGCTAATTGCTATAAATAGTCATGCAGGTGTTGAGAGATTCTTTTCATCTAGCTGATTATCATCTCAATGGAGAACATCTGAATTTTAATTAGGTAGTTCTTTTCCTACTCTATTTCCAAGAAATGAAAGCAGAAGGTAGCACTTGTTAAGTAAGGAGAGAGGGGAACAGCATATAGCTGCCTCCTTTTAAAAAATAAAAAGTATAAAGAGAGGAAAATTAGCATGATCCAGTACCATTCCTGAGATTCTTATGAGGTTCCCCAGAAGAGAGGAGTGTGAATACTGTACTTTAGAGGTCCTGCAGGGAAAGCTGATACCAGCCCAGCTGATGGTCCCAGAGGCCCTGAGAAACGCCCTGAAGATTGTCTAGCCCACTCAGGCCTCTCACCAGAAGTGATAGGATCACAAGACACATGTCATATATATTTTACTTCAACAAGAATACTCATTTTTGTCTGAGTGGATTCTTAGAATCCTCAAATTATTTGAAATTGATTAGGAATTATAATATCCAAAGTTGGAATATTAATGACTGCTTCTCTAGAACATAGAATTTTATGATCAAAATATATTTTGGTTTAATTGTCTATATCTGTATTTATATTATTTATTTATTAATATAATAAGCATTACATTATTTATTAGAATATGAATGCTAATATTTGTCTTATTTAATTTTTGCCAAAAGAAAATCCTACAAGATAGATATATTGGTAATATCCCTTTTACAGATGAGGACACTATGACCTCACACACCCATGGTCTCACATTCAGAAATTGGTAGAGCTGGGCTTTTTCCAGGTAGTTAGACTCTGGAACCTATGCTCATTAGCATTATGCTGTTTTTACCTCCTGGTCCAACTCCCCTATTGCACAGAAAAGAAGACTGGAGGCCAAAGAGGGAAATGTACACACACACACACACTCACAACTGGTTTTCTTCCATAATAATTTGTGTTTAAGGTGGTTCTCAGAACTGTTGAGTAGCTGAAGTTGGGTTAGAATTCAGGTCTCTCTGTTCACAGGCCAACTCTCTTTGTCTTCATCATACCACAGCCTTGGGCCAATGTGTTAAAGCTTTAGCTTTTCTCAGACACACAAGACATATTTGGTTGAGATCTCTAAATTTTATGAAAAGAGATCTTTAATTGGATATCATCCTTTTTTGTGGTTTTAATTGAGTTCTCAGCAGCTGTCAGAGCTTTTGCTTTTAAGAAATGAGAAGATGTACATGGCTTTTTTGAAAGTCCTGTTCTAAACAGCGTCATGTTAATGTTTTGCAGGGAGTCCCCAAGTCCTCCTTCCTGACAGAAGAGAAGCGAGCCAGGCTGAAGACCAACCCCGTGAAGGTGCACTTTGCGGAGGAAGTGCTCGTCAGTGGACACAGCCAGGTGTGGCACTGGTCGGGGGCGGCAATGGCTGTTCATGAAGCAGGCAAGCTGCCTCCTGGCACTGTCTCCTGGAGACGCTGGAATCCACAGCACGGAGGGGACAAAGAGGGAGTGTAGTGGGCTCGCTGGAGGCTCTATGCTCGCTCAGTAAGGTGCCTACAAACCATGGACAGGGAGAGACACACTGGGTGTGACTGTGTCTTTCTGAGACTCCATTTTTCTGGGTTGAAATTTCAACATGTTCCAGTTATTCACCTCTCATTCTGAATCTTCTTAGTACTGCCTCTGAAGGTGATACATTGATAGTAGAGATGGTGGCAGGGGTTGCTTTTTTAAAAGACCCTATCTTCTACTGAATCTCTGATACGTGAATCAAAACATCTTGGGTATACATAGTCCTTCATCATCACCATACCCTGTAAGGGAAGATATTTTAACAAAGAAGAAACAGAAGCTTAAAGAGGTTAAGAGAATTAACTTCTGAGATCATACAGCTAGGAAATACAGGAGAATAGGTCTGTGTGACTTTAGTTTTTCTGTTTTCCACTATAATATGCTGTCTAGTCCTTTTTGATATGGAATACCCAGGATTGATGTGATTGAATATGGGGGTTCAGGAGACAAGACTGACCCTAGAAGAATCTGAAATGAAAAACCATGTTTGGATTTTTTTTTTAATCATTGAGGTATAGTTGATATATAAGTTTCAGGTTTCAGCATTGTGGCTAACAATTGTTAAAGGTTATATACTGCATTTATAGTTATTATAAAATATCAGCTATATTCCATGTCCTATACAATATATCTGTAGCTTATTTATTTTATATACAATACTTTGTACCTCTTAATGCCCTACCCCTACCACGCCCCTCCCCTCTTCCTTCACCCTATTGGTAACCAGTAGTTTATTCTCTATATCTGTGAGTCTGTCTCTTTTTGTTATATTCACTAGTTTGTTTTACTTTTTAGATTCTACACATAAGTGATATCATACAGTATCATTTTTCTCTGCCTGACTTAAGGAAACCAACACTTCAAATATTCTTAAATTTGCTAGCCATTAAAGAAATGCAAAGGAAAATATTAAGAACTGCCACTTTATTATTAGTAAATTAGCACAAAAAAGGAAAATATAAGCCCTGATACTGAGAAAGTAGCTGCATTCATGTACTAATTGGTGGCTTTCTAAATTGGTTTAATCTTTGGAAGTAGAAAAAAAGTTAATGAATACCATAAAAATGGTCCAAGGATCACATTCTTATTAATTTATTTCTATAAAATAATTTAAATGCAAAAATCCATGTATTTAAAAATATCTTTTGCACATATATATATATACATATATATCACAAAAATTTTTGGGAAAATGTTAAATGCTTAGGCAGAGAAATGGTTAAAGAAATTCTGATGTTTCAACTCAATAGAATATTTATAAGTCCATTAAAGTTATAAACATTAAACTCACATGAAGAAGTATATATGGATTGAGTAAAAATACACATAGAATTGTGCATAATCTATTAGTGCAGTTCTCTGAGAGCTATTTACAGGTATAGATAAAAATTGGAAGAAGCCTTAGAGAAAAATAAATAGTGTTAGTTATGTGGTGATGTTATGAATGTATTTTTTTGTAAATCACAAGGATCAAGGAAAGCAGTCATACTTGGAAAATCCAAAGATTAAGATTTCTAAATACCTAAAACCAGAGTCAGGAGATGACAGCAGAGTGAAGGGTTTAAAATCCCTCATCCCTGGTTGAGTGTGAACGGGCCCTGGGGTATGAACATATGCCTTTTCTTCCATAAAAGTACTCTGGCTTTCAAAAAAAAAAAAGTTATGTAGAGTGATGAATGTGTCTTGCTTAAAAGATACAAATGCCCTTATATTTAGAAGATACAAAATTCTTAACTGAAAAAGACTGTCAGTTTTCTGAAAATAGGTGATAAGCTTCTAACCTAGGTGGGCTTCCAGAGATGAGAGCTGGGGGGCAGTTGTAGCTCAAATCCTGGAGACTCTAGAATCTCTTACAGGTTCTGGAGGGCACCAGCCACTTCTTTGTTGACAGCTCAACACTCAGAAGTCACTTTTTATGAGAGCCAGCCCTAAGGGTTTCTCCAAACCCAAAGGGAATGATTCCCTTGCCCTGCTCTGCCTCAGGAATTTTGGCTGGCCTGGGGTCACCAATCACAGACCAGTCCTGTGCTTCCCTCCCTAAAAGCCCTCCAAGAATGGCAGAACTCCTCAAGGGGTCCCATGAATCCAGAGTGATAGTTGGAGTGAGTAGAGGCTACTTGGTGTAAACAGCTGACTCACTGGAAAATACCCTGATGCTGGGAAAGATTGAGGGCAGGAGGAGAAGGAGGTGACAGGGGATGAGATGGTTGGATGGCATCACCAATTCAATGGACATGAGTTTGAGCAAATTCTGGGAGATGGTGAAGGACAGGGGAGCCTGGTATTCTGCAGTCCATGGGGTCTCAAAGAGTCAGACACAGCTGAACAACTGAGCAACAACAAGAGGTGGAAAGCAGCCCTCTGCCTTTTGGTGATGCTTTACTACAGAGAATGCGGCAGTGAAATGTTGAGGGGACTCTCAGGGAGCTTTCTGCCCCCCATTTCACCCAAGCCTACAAGGCACAGTGAGAGAATCTCAGAAAGGCCCATTTGGGGCAGTGGGCATGCTTGTCACTTGATTTGCTGTAGGTGGCAATGAGCAGTGACGTGTCAGCGGATGATATCATACATGCCTGCGCAATGCCATCAGCATGCCCGTGGCAGGGCTCACTCTTCACCCTCCTCCCTCCTGTCGAACAGTTCTTGTGGCTGGCCCTGGAACAAAGCCTGTATCTATGTGGCGTAGGCCTCCTCCCTTGCAGAAATCTCTGAATGTCAAGAGTCAGCCTACAATGTGGTGAGGAAGTTGGGGAGAATCCTGCTCTCCACACCAAGGCAGGGCCAGGGAAACAGGCTCTCTCACACCCAGGAACAGGGAGGGACAGTTTTGACACTGCTTTTGTGTCTTCCAGGGTAATTCTCTGCTGTGTATGCCCAATGTGCTCAAGTTGTACCTGGAGAATGGACAGACCAAAGCTTTCAAGTTTGAGGCACACACGACTGTGAAGGTAATTTGGAGTAAACTTGACTCTCTTTCTGGTGAGAATTTGCTGGCTCCCAGGACCCCCGGGCATCTTGCTAGCAGCTGCCTCGGCGATCTCACAATCCCATGGTCTGAGCACCTGCAGTTAGCCACGCACTGTGTCATCTCAGTTCATTGCACAAACACCCAGCAAGCTGCTATTTTAATCACCCTCTTGCAGGGGAGGGAATCAGGGTTCAAAGAGATGAAGTACCCAATACAACTCATTAGCCTTCCCCATTAACCACTGGGATTTCCTGCCTCTTGTATGGGGCTCTACCTGCTTCCCAAAAGGCCAGAGTCACTAAAAAACCCAGGCAAGGTATCAGGGCAGGTCCAGGCCCCTGGGAATTCTGTTCTGGATGAAAGTCAGTTTGAATTAAATTTAATTACGTTCCCACAAAGGAGACACTCTGAGGCGGGTGATACAGAGAGAGGTAGAAAGTGGTCTCTGTCCCCCTAGCTTGCAGTCTAGTTGAGGGAAAATGGACATCCAAGGAGCTCCCAACAGTCCAGGGCAGGATGAAGGAAGGGCTGTAAAGAGAGGGCCGAGGGGCATGCTTAGCATACAAGAGAAGGAGCCCTCTGTCTCATCCCGTCAGGATGTCAGAGAAGGCTTTGCTGAGAAGCTGGACCTGAGCTAGGCTTTGAAGGGTGACAAGAATTCATCAAGGGCAGGTGGGGGCACAGCTGTAGAGGGGTCAGAGGATGTACATCAGGCTGAAGACGTCCCATGAACAAGGCAGAGAGCCAGTAAGACAGGCATCGCTTAGGAGGTAGTAAACCATCCCATGGGATTGGAGCAGAGATCGTTTCCTTGTAGAGGGAGTGGGAGAGGGTGCACACTGGCTGCAGGGATGGCCTTGCATGGCAGGCAGTGAAATTGGGATTTTATCCATAGACGATATGGGATAGCACTATAGTTTTTCAATAAGGGAGCAAATAGTGTTAGAGGCAGGCTCCAGGGAAGAAACAAATAAAGAATTTGTTCAAACATTAGAAACCATGTAAGAGTCAACACTGAGCCCAGTTCCTCTGTTATTAGAAGAAGAGCAGGTTCAGGTGGGTAGGTACGCCTCTAGGTACTGGACAAGATACACACACACACATATTGCACACACACTTGTGTGCACACATGCAAACATGATGCACGCATACCACCAGTGTTCCCTGGCACCTTCCTTTGGCAATTCCTATTGTTGTTCAGTTGCTCAGTTGTGTCTGACACTTTGCGACCCCATGGGCTGCAGTATGCCAGGCTTCCCTGTCCATCGCCAACCCCTGGAGCTTGCTCAAACTCATGTCCATTGCGTCGGTGATGCCGTCCAACCATCCCATTCTCTATTGTTCCCTTTTCCTCCTGCCTTCAATCTTTCCTAGCATCAGGGTCTTTTCAAATGAGTCAACTCTTTGCATCAGGTGGCCAAAGTATTGGAGTTTCAGCTTCAGCATCAGTCCTTCCAATGAATATTCAGGACTGATTTCCTTTAGGATGGACTGGTTGGATCTCCTTGGAGTCCAAGGGACTCTCAAGAGTCTTTTCCAACACCACAGTTCAAAAGCATCAGTTCTTTGGCACTCAGCTTTCTTTATGGTCCAACTCTCACACACATACATGATTACATAGCTTTGATTATATGGGCCTTTGTCAGCAAAGTAATGTCTGCTTTTTAATATGCTGTCTAGGTTTGTGATAGCTTTTCTTCCAAGGAGCAAGTGTCTTTTAATTTCATGGCTGCAATCACATTTGCAGTGATTTTGGAACCCAAGGAAATAAAATCTGTTACTGTTTCCATTGTTTCCCTATCTATTTGCCATGAAGTGATGGGACTGGATGCTATGATCTTTGTTTTTTGAATGGTGAGTTTTAAGTGAGCTTTTTCACTTTCCTCTTTCACTTTCACCAAGAGGCTCTTTAGTTCCTCTTCAAGTTTATGCCATAAGGGTGGTGTCATCTGCATATCTGAGGTTGTTGATATTTCTCCCAGCAATCTTGATTCTAGCTTATGTTTCGTCCAGCCCGGCATTTCTCATGATGTACTCTGCTTATAAGTTAAATAAGCAAGGTGACAGCATACAGCCTTGTCATATTTCTTTCCCAATTTTGAACCAGTCCATTGTTCCATGTGCAGTTCTAACTGTTGTTTCTTGACCTGCATACAGGTTTCACAGGAGTCAGGTAAGGTGGTGTGGTATTTCCATTTCTTGAAGAATTTTCCACAGTTTGTTGAGATCCACACAGTCAAAGGCTTTAGTGTAGTCAATGAAACAGAAGTAGATGTTTTTCTGGAATTCTCTTGCTGTTTTGGTGATCCAGCGGGTATTGGCAATTCGATCTCTGGTTCCTTTGCTTTTTCTAAATCCAGCTTGAACTGGAAGTTCACGGTTCATGTACTGTTGAAACATGGCTTGGAGAATTTTGAGCGTTACTTTTGTAGCATATGAGATGAGTGCAGTTGTGTGGTAGTTTGAACATTCTTTGGCATTGCCTTTCTTTGGGATTGGAATGAAAACTGATCTTTTCCAGTCCTATGGCTACTGCTGAGGTTTCCATATTTGCTCGCATTTTGAGTGCATACTTTAACAGAATCATCTTTTAGTATTTGAAGTAGCTCAGCTGGAAGTCCATCACCTCCGCTAGCTTTGTTTGTACTGATGCTTCCTACGGCCACTTGACTTCACACTCCAAGAAGTCTGGCTCTAGGTGAGTGATCACACCATCGTGGTTATCTGGGTCATTAAGATCCTTTTTGTATAGTTCTTCTGTGTATTGTTGCCACCTCTTAATACCTTCTGCTTCTGTTAGATCCATACCATTTCTGTCCTTTATTGTGCACATATTTGCATGAAATATTCTCTTGGTATCTCTAATTTTCTTGAAAATTTCTCTAGTCTTTCCCATTTTATTGTTTTACTCTGTTTCTTTGCATTGATCACTTAGGAAGACTTTCTTTTTTATATCTCTCCTTGCTATTCTTTGGAACTCTGCCTTCAGTTGGGTATATCTTTCCTTTTCTCCTTTGCCTTTCACTTCTCTTCTTTTCTCAGCTATTTGGAAGGCCTCCTCAGATAGCCATTTTGTCTTGTTTGCATTTCTTTTTCTTGTGGATGGTTTTGGCTACCACCTTCTGTACAACATCATGAACCTCCATCTATAGTTCTTCAGGCACTCTGTCTATCAGATCTAATCCCTTGAATCTGTCACTTCCACTGTATAATCGTAAGGGATTTGATTTAGGTCATACCTTAATGGCAGTTCCTAGGGCTGCCCCAAATGCCCTATTCCATTCTTACTTCAGCGTGACTGAAGAGAAGCTGGAGAAAGCCTGTCTGGCCCTGGGAAGTTCAAGCCCAGAGGAGGAATAGGAGGGAGGAACAGATTTGTTCAGTGTCATTCCATGTCTGGCATTCCCTGGGCACTTCCTTATTTGCTATCTCACTTAATGCCCCCAGTAACCTTGTAAGGTGACAAGTGTCTCACTTTTCAGGTGAGAACACTGAGATATCCGAAACTCATCAAAATCAGTTCTTCCAACTTGGTCTGTTGTCCCTGAACCCTGCACTGGAGCTGACCATGTTGCCATTCAGCATAGAAGTCTAGGTCTGGAGCCCACTCACTTCACTGTACTGTCTATTACTGGAGAACAGTGCTGTCATCGAAGAAGATCTCATAGTGATGAAGGACCCTGGGACAGAATAACAGGGACAGTCGCATTTAGATACAGAGACCAGAGGTAGCCTTGGGAAGAGTGCAGGAAGAGTGTGCCAGGCAGAGGAAACAGCACTTTGAATGCCCCGAGGCAGCAAAGACCTTGTGATGCCAAGGGGGCCCTGTAGTGAACGAGGGGAGTGTGGCATGGCCGTTCTGGTGGCCCAGTATTTACCTGCTAGATGCTAGACTCACCCCATCAGCCCCTCTAAGTGGGCATCGTTATCCTCTATTTCACAAGAAGAAACAGGTTCAGAGGCATCAGATTGATTTCCGTCAGTGGCAGAGAGGGCTGGTGCTGGGATTATGTCTGGTAACCAATTGACAGTGCGGACTCCAGAGATAGGATGGATCTGGAGACGTTGAAGAGGGGCGTAAGGCCTCAAGGGATAGCTTCAGCCTCCCAAGTAAAGCCAGAGAGGGCGGCCATGCAGGGGGCACTGGAGCCCTGAGGGGAAGGGAGCAGCGGGCACAGGGCCCTGAAGGGGTGATGAAAAGTCCCACATGTGGCCCATCAAGATTAGCCTTCTGTATTGGCAGTGGACCCAGCCAGCACGGGCCTTTCTCTCCCTGGCAGCACGGAGGAGCAGAGGGGAGGTCAGGGGAGTCCTCCCCATTCTGTGCCTGAACATGAGGACCGGCCCGCTCCTTGGTGACCCTTGTGCCTCTGTGCCCGCAGGACATCATCCTCACGGTGAAGGAGAAGCTGTCGATCCGAAGCACAGAGTACTTTGCTCTGGTCCTGGAGGAGCAGTACAACGTCTCCCGGCTGCACCTGCTGCATGAGGAGGAGCTCATCCAGCAGGTACCTCCTGCCTCTGCTCCCAGTGGGGAGATCTGGGCAGGGTGAGCTGCCTGCCTCGGCCACAGCCTCTGGGTACAGGGTGCAGCGTATCTGCAGGCTTGATGTGCTTCCTTGTGCCCCGACAACACAGAGCTCACTCAGCCTGGTTTGCAAACAAAGTTAGGCAGGCCTCCGTTTTGCAGACAAGGAGAAAGAGGCTTAGATAGGTGAGGTAATTTACTCAAGGTAACGCAACCACTAGACCCCATCTTTTGCTCCCAGCTCTGATGACCTTCCTCTGAACCTCCCACCTTTGAGATGTCAGGGAAGCATCTGTTGCTGGATCTCAGCCCTTTCTGTGAAGCTTGTCCTGAGTAGGACAGGGCTAACACTGTCCATCTGTATCTCTCAGTCTTTAAGCCATGCAGTGATTTGTTATACCAGCTTTCAACAGCCAAACACAGGTCAGTTCCATAAATTCTTACTGAGTGTGTACTACTATAAAGATGGGTAGGATTTCAGTAATTGGAAAAGGAAAAGGGGCTTTTTTAAGAAGAGGAGCAGCATGAACAAGGCATGAGCTCATGGAAACCACTCTGAGTGTTCCTCATTGCAGACGAATTCCTGCCGTGGTCACTCATTTCCTAACATTGCTGCTTACAAACTTTGAAAAAAGTCACTTCTGTTCCATTAGCATTGGAAAAAGAGATCAAATTAAACCACTGAAATAGCCGAAGTGAAAAAAAAGTAAGGTACAGGGCATATATATTATATATACCCACATAATGTATTGTATACTACTATTTGTGGGAAATAAAGGAATGTACATTTATAGGAGCATAAATACCCATAGACAGTCTCTGGAAGGGTATATAAGAAACCAGATGCAGAGATTTCTTCTGGAAAAGGGAACAGGTTGATGGGATGAGTGGGAAACTATTCTTTTGAGCTTTTTACATCTTATACCCATGGGAAAGTCAATCAAGGGCACAGGTCTGTGCTGCCTTGGGAAGAACCAAAACTGAAATCTCTAGGGACTGCCTTTCATTGTCTTTTTTTATTTAAGTCGTTTGTGGAATAACTGAGAACAAAAACAGAAGATGAACTGTGTCTCTCTTATGCATTGCAGGTAGTGGAAAGGGAGGAGTCACATGACTACCGCTGCCTCTTCAGGGTTTGTTTTGTCCCCAGGGACCCCCTGGACCTCCTGAAAGAAGACCCCGTGGCCTTTGAATACCTCTATCTGCAGGTGACCTGGTCTGCCCTTCCTAAAATAACAGTGGTTTTTCTCAAAGATGGCACATTGGGTTATTTTCAACACGAGCTCGAGGCAATTAAGCAACTCACTGGTAGGGATTATCTTGGTCTGAGGGAGAGTAGGCCTGATTATCCCTTAGAATTCCATTTTATGTCACTAAGTTGCTATGTTAGGCGATTTGCAATATATTAATGAACTTAAAGCTTAGTCCTCCATGTAGATTTACATTTTCTAACACCATTTAGGATCTTTAGAGTTAAGTTTTTATTGCCAAAAGGGGCAACCAAGGTCACACAGGCAAGAATTGGCAGAGCTAGGTCTCCAAGTTGCCTTTCACCCAAGAGCACTAGGAACCCAATCCATGTGTTCTTCTTTCCCAGTGTCTCTGATCTCATCTCTCCTAGAGCTGCAGCGATGTGCTCCAGGAGCGCTTTGCGGTTGAAATGAAGTGCAGCTCGGCGCTCCGCCTGGCAGCCCTGCACATCCAGGAGCGGATCTACGCATGTGCGCAGCCGCAGAAGATCTCTTTGAAGTACATAGAGTGAGTGGCAGGGGACTTCGATGTCCCGCCAACGGCAGCTGTGTTGCATTTATCACTTGGCTGGCGCTGGGCCAGGATGGCCAGAATCCACACTGACACTCACCCACCGCCCCATCTGTCCATTGTCTTCCCTTCATTTCCCTCTGCACCCTTTCCAACACAGCCTGGCTTCCCCCAGGTCAGAACCCGGATGCTCCCTCTGGGGCCCACGCCAACTCCAGATGGAATGACACAGGATCCCTTCGTAAATTCCCAGTTCCTGGGAGGATATCTCAGGAAATCCTGACAACTTCAGCATCAAGCTCTTCTGAGAGCAGGAATTCCCTGGAAATTCATTTGTGGTGAACAAAATCCTGTTGTATTACATTTCTATTAGAGCAGTTTCAAGTCCTGAGGCTCTGACATCTCTCCAGATTCTTAGCTTAAAATGTCACTTTGCTCTGGATGGTATCACCCAGATTTACTCATCTCCTCACCAAATCTCAGCTCTGTCTTGCCTGCTGATGAATTATATTTAAATTTTTTTAAAAAATCCATGGCCTTCCCCCTGATATCCTAGGTTAAATCTCTAGAGAGTGGGACCTAAGAATCTGTATTTTTAACTAGTTTGTTGGGTGGGGTGGTGGGGGATTAGGCTGGCATCATCCTCAAGCATGGCCTCAGGGATTCATGTGTTCTGTGTGTTGCCCTATGAGACTGTGCTGAACATGTGTAAGGAATAATGGGCTCCTTGAATGATCATGGGGTTTAATTCCAGAATGGCTCATTTTTGTGGACTGTGTGTGTGTTTGTATAAATAAATAGGTAGATAGATATCACACATATACAGTATTCATGTATATATATATTTACATATACTCCACAAGACCAGCCAGATATCTTCTGCCGAGAAAGAAGCTCATAATTACAGTATTCTTGGAGCAATAACTACTGAATCAAATATAATTACGTTCTTCATTAGAGTCAAGTTCGCTGTAGACATGAGCCTCCTTGTCTCCAATGTCTCATGGCAGGAAGGATTGGGGAATCGAGAACTTTATATCTCCAACTTTATTACGAAACATGAAAGGAAAAGACATCAAGAAAGCCATCAGTTTCCACATGAAGAGGAACCAGAACTTGCTGGAACCCAGACAGAAGGTAATTTAGCCACAGCCCCTGCCAACCACACGCTGACTGTTGTGAAACCTCAGGGGGAGAATTTTCAACATTGCCTGCATTTTAGACAAGTGAATAGCTCTGACTTCAACAGTCTTTTCTTGTTTTCTTTTTTTTTCACCCTTATTTAAGCAACTTATTTCTGCTGCCCAGCTACGTTTAAATTACCTACAGATCCTTGGGGAACTCAAGACGTACGGTGGGAAAATCTTTAATGCTACTTTAATGGTATGTATTAAAGAACTTCTTATAAGGGATGCAAGAGAGCCTCTGAACATCAATGTATCTTTTAGTCTAAAATTCCTGAGGACTGTCATGGGCTAGAATTTGTTTGGGAAAGTGAACATTATGATGTCAGGGAGCATCTATCATGCCATTGCTTGACACCAGCCCTCTGACAGATGCTGGGGGAGGCAGAGCTGAATGAGACACGGTTCCCATCCTCAAATGATGCAACGAGGCCCCAAACAGGGCAGAGCAAAGCCATGAGAGGCAAAGGACCATTAATGAAAAGTCAAAGACAGAGACCACCACTGCCAGCTTCAGGTTGAATGGGGAAGGAGAAGGCATTAAGGAAAGGCAAGAAGATTGCATTTGGCCAGATTTCAGAGGAAAGGCATTCTGAGGGCATGACACTGTGATCAGTTTACCCTGGAGCTTTGGATATATGAAGGTGAAGAGGGAAAAAAGGGAAATCATGAAGAAAAGATAAGAATGTTAGACTGGAGGCTGGGGCCCTGATTATTCAGAAGGGAAGAAGTGAGGAGTGGACCTGAGAAGGGAAAACAAGAAGAGTCCTCTGCTGTGTTATCCATTCCTCCCTTGGTCTGCTTTTTGGAGCCTAGGCCTGGAGCTCTGTGCTCTGCTGCAGTCAGTGATGTGGGATGTGGCTTAAGGGAATTCTGCCCCCACCAGTCAGCCCCAGAACTCTCAAGCACAAAGCCAGACAATTTACCAATTAGAGATTAAAAAAAATAATAATAGCAAAGCTCCTTTCAGTGGATTTAGTGTGCTTCTTAGTCATTTACAGTGATGGGTTAATTTAATTAGGCTGCTGACCTAACAGTGTAGATGGAAAAAGAGAATTGATGTTTTGAAAGAAAGGAAGAGTATCTGATTGTTTGGGGAAGAGAAAAATTGGCCGAGTCTTTGTACAAGTAGTGGACTAAATGATGGAGAAGACACTAGATCACAGAAAGGAAACTTGAAGGTACAAGAAAAACTACCCACTTTTCTCTAGGGCTAATCCTGCCCTCTGCCAGCTGTCCGGTTCCTATCTCCAACTCCGCTTTACCTTTCATGTCTAAGGAAAGACCTGGGAGTAGGAGAAGAAACCAACTACATTGAACTGGCTCAGGGTGCTTGCTGGTCACTGGAGGTACAGACATAGACATACACAGACTCTGTTGTCAGGGACCTTAATGGAATATGCAACTCAAATACAAATAATAACAGTAAGAAGTCTGAGCTTAGAAGTCCTAGAAATCCTAGTCCTAGACAGTCCCATGCTGTCTGAGAAGGACAGAGGACATGGTGTGGAATCAACATAGAAAAGGACTGTTCTGGTTTGAGGAGCAAATCAGGTGGCGTTTTCAATGGGCAGTAGGTTTTAATGGAAGGTTCTAAAAAAGGGTGGGTTTTCGATAGGTAGTGATAATAAGGGATCCCAAGTGGAGGGCACAATGTGAATTTAGGCATATAGGTGTGCAAGTATATGGTTGTGTTTATGGAACAGGTAAAAGTCCCGTGGTTTGATCCTCTATTGTGAAGAGTATTATGGGAGATAAATTAATATTGAGTTTATCTGTAGATGGGGCCCAGGTTAGGCTGTCACCTAACTTGGTCATCTAGAGGAGTGGGGGTTTGCAGAAAGAGGTATCATGTCCTACGTGTATAATGTATTTTCCCTAGCTTGTGAATGGAAACTAATTCCCCTTCCTGCCCTCTGCAGTTACAGGACAGAGAATCCTACATTGCCCTTCTGGTTGGAGCCAAGTATGGCATTAGCCAAATTATCAATAGCAAACTCAACATCATGTCCACGTTGGCAGAGTTTGCCAACATCAGCCGTGTAGAGCTGACAGAAGAGTCTGAGAAAGTGAGCATGGTCAAAGTGTATCTTCAGGATGTCAAGGTAAAGGGGAAGAAATTTTTAATCCAGCTTCTGGAATCTGGGGCTAAATTACTTGAGTGTAGTTTATGTGAGTTTGGATATTAACAGAGTCTCATGTCCAACATTTTCTTAAAAGATGGAATTGTCCATCCTGTCTCATCAAAGGGAAAGTAATGAACAGGGTACATTTTCCCGGGCAAGTCCTAAAACGTTTTTTTCCTATAAACTGTGCTTGACCGTGTACTTTCCTGACAGGTTCAGCAACCTAGATGGGAGCACCAGAGGGTATTATCACATACATTAGACCAGAATGGCTGCCCAAGATTTTGGGTGACAGCAATTAAAATAGATCAGTGGTATAGGCTACTTCCTGTACCTCCCTGGAAGGTCCTACATTTATCCTGCTTCCTTTGACTTAATCCCAACATGCACGGGACTGGTACTTCATTCTTCTTATCCCCCTCTCTTTCCTTCTCTACTCGATCCTGCTCCTTTTTCTTCTCTAGGTCAGGTCTTGAAGAGGTCCCATAGCATGAATGAGCAGTGTGGGGTGGTTGGGATAGAAGGATAGTCACTGTGGAGACTGGTTGGGAGGAACCCACCGCATGTGTGAGTGCTTGTGTGGCTGTGTGTGTGCATACTCATTTCAAATCTTGTAGGTGAGGACAGGTATATTGTCAGGACACCAGAGGGCCTGTCTATGGACCGTGGCTGGATTTACCTGAAATCTCTCATGGGCCCCACATGGCCTGATTGCCCTTTCTATCGCTTGCTGCCAGCCTTCAGACGTTGTATCCCTTGTTGCCAGCCTTAGCCCTTTATACGCTTAAGAGCCTCTTTACCTTCAAAGGTTCTGACTTTGCTGCTGGAATCCAACAGTGCAAAAGACCTAGCCTGCCTGATTGCTGGGTACTACAGGCTGTTTGTCGACCCAGTGACCTCCATTTTCCTCTGGCCTGGAAACAAACAGCAGGTGCACCGGGTGTCTGCTGAAGAAGGTGAGGTGCTGAGGCTTGGACCCGGGAAGGACAGGCCCACTTCGCTGCCTTGTAGGTCAAGGCAGCCTAAAAGAGGATGGTGCATTGAGTAGAGCGGAGGCTTCCACTCAAGGGGATGAGAGCTGTTTCGCCATTCATTTCTTGGTTAACAGCTGATCTTTCCAAAATCCTAAATAGAGAGGATTTTTTGTACCTGAGAGTCCCATAAAGCCAAGCAAGGCTGTGGAAGGTCTCTGATTCCCTGTAGTATTACCTAAAATCATCTCCAAGATCCACAGTATTTTATCTTTGACAGTAAAACAAGATGTCACTTATTTGTTTAGAAAGTATAGCTGACCTAGCTTCTCATCTCATGCCTCTTTTGCTTCTCTTGAATTATAATAAAAATTCTCTGCCTTACATGTTTATAAGAACAGGGTACATGGAGATAGAAGCTAAAAATCATACAACATAAGGAATGAAGTAGGGGAGGCCAGATTAGGTGAACATTTTCCCAGTTTCCACCAGGCTTTTGCTTCCGCACTATTGATGCAGCATTTTCCCCAGCGGTTTGCTGTTAAATGTTTAACAACTGTCTCTGCAGGGGAAGAAACAAAATGAAACAGAACCCTGATTTGAAGCAATTGCCTAAACATCGGCAATGGCAGAAACACTCCCACCGTGTCAGCTATACTTTCTAAACAAATAAGTGACATCTTGTTTTACTATCAAAGATAAAATTTCAAGCCCCTGACATGCTGTCACTGGACGTGGAGGTGGGGAAAGGTGCTCAGTAGCACACCATTGTATGGCATTTCCTCCATGTGGATAAGACAAGCATAAGTAATCTCAGAGATTGGCTGATAGGAAACTAAGAATTCAGAAGTGAAGCGTTTCCTGTACTTGTTCCCTCTGTCTTTAACACAGCTTATTAACAAGGGATGATGCCTCTGAGACGGCACCCCATGGAGCCATGCTGTTGTGGAGGCCTGGTGGGGTGGTCACAGGAGGCCTACTTCAGCCTGTTTGTAATAGGTTATGACGAACATGATGAAGTTACCCAGGCAAAGAGGGGAAGAGTGATCCTTTGAAGCAGAGGGACACAATGGAGGCATGAAGGCTGAAAAGCTCTCTGTAGTAGCTAGAGCCTGGGGAAGGCTGCAGTGAGCGACCAGGCTGCTGAGGAAGGGTGGGACCTGCACTGTGAGAGGGTGACCAAGCTGCTGAGGGTCACCCTGTGAGAGCCCCCAGCCTCAGTAGGAGAGCTTAGGTTCTTCCCTGTAGGCAAGAGAAACCATCAGAGGTTTAAATACAATGTGATGTTATCAGAGAGAAGTGGGTTTGTTTGTTTGTTTGGGATTTTTTTTTTTTGGCTGTGGTGTATGGCATACAGTATCTTAGTTCCCTGACTAAGGGTCAAACCCTTCCCCCCTGCAGTGGAAGCATGGAGCACTAACCACTGGACCACTAGGGAAGTCCCCAGAGAGAAGTTGAAAACAGATTGCACCTGGAGGTTTATGGTGCATGAGCAATTTGAGACCTGGCTCAATGCCCCCCAACCCTCTCACCATGAATCCTTCCAAGTACCAGCAGTGGGTCACTTTTCACTTTTCTAAAAGCTCTGTAGCACCAGTGGGTCGCTAGGCCAGGCTTCAGAATGATGCCAGCCTAGCAGCCTCAGGACCCCCATAAAGTTAGTAAAAATACAGATTCTCAGGCTCCACTACCTAGCTATTAGACTCAATACATCAGGATGAGGTCCAAGGATATGTTATTCTTGTTTTTTAAATATGATTCCCTGTCTGATTTTGATACCCAGTCAGGACAGAGCTGAGATTTTTAGGAGAGGTGTAGCAAACCACCTAAATACCCGGCTGTTTCCATAAACAGATAGATCTCCTTGGAGGTGGAGGTAATCCTGTCTTCTTTAGGTGGCTTATAGATGTGGGGAAGGAGACTTGACAGTTGTGTGGAGAATGTGGAAATTTGGAGTCCTGTGGATCCCGTGTCAGTCAGTGTAGCATGGTCCAGGTCTGTCACCCTGCTGGACCTCTGTTCTCTCATCTGCAAAATAAGAGGGCAGGCAAAGTGGGGGCGGGTGGACACGTGAGCATCTGCCAGTGCCCTAATCGTGTCACATAACTCTTGTGTCAGGCTACGAGTCCAGGGCCTGCAGTGACTCCGAGGAGTCATCCGAAGTGGACTGCGTGCCGGAGCCCTTCTCTGACAGATGCCTGCCGAAGCTGGGCCCCTGCAGACCACTTACAGAAGAAGAGCAGCCCCCTGGGGACAGCTCCACGCCTGCAGTGGCTGGGAAAGGCCCAAGCACTTGTGGGGCCAGCAGCACAACAGACAGTGCCGAATCGGAGGCATCTGACTCGGCCAACACCGAGAGCCGAGGCTGCAGGACCAGCGGCTCCAGTGAGTCCATGGACGCTCTGGAGGAGGATGACCTGGATGCCTGCTCTTCCAGCAGGTCCGGCTTCTTCCACCTGGGCTTGCCTGGCTTCCCGGAGAGTCTTGATTCAGACAGCCAGGAGGAGAGAAGCAGGGTTGAAACTGGTGGCTTCCTCTGTCTCCTGGACCTGGCCCAGAGAGCCAACCCTCAGAGCCAGAAGACAGAGTTTTCTGCGAGTCCTGCTCCTGAGGCCTTCAGTTGGGGGCCAGAACTGAATGCGCTCAGGCTGGACCCCAGGCTGTACGAGGGCAGCCAGATTGACTACTACAGCCTGTGTGCCAATGTCTCCCCCGCCAGCCACCTGAGCGACAGCTCTGATAGCACGGCTACCAGGCAGGGTGTGGGCACGGCAGCCCTGAGCCCACGGGGAGGGTCTGAGACCCCGTCCAGCTCCTTGCTGCAAGCCCTGGCCCCAGGCCTGCCACTAGCCTTGGAGGATGGCAGTTCCGACGAGGAATACTATGATGCAGCTGACAAGCTCACACCCCCAGAGGCCCTCTCAGGTGAGCCCTCCCCGGCAGGTCTGTGGATCGTGCACGCAGCTCCTCAGTCCCCAGGGAGGGCAGTATGCAAGCCTGAGGGGAAAACATTTGGGTGAAGCATGGGTGCTCATTCTCTTTTGAGGTGGGCTCCCTGGGCTCAGTGGACCATGTTGTAGGCATCCCAACTTCAAGTAAGGGCTACAGGGGAGGTTCAGAGAACTGTGGACAGGCAGAGATGGGTGGCATTAATTCTACAGTGGGAATCAGGGAAGGCTTCCCAGAAGAGGCAGCAAATGGGCCAGGCCTTGTGAGATGGACAAAATTCACAGAGAAAGAAAAGGTTTGATATGAGCGCCCAGTAGAGGGAAGCAGCTGTGCTATTGTTGACCTGGAAGCTTTAAATGAGGCCTTAAAACAAAAAGAACCTAACTGGCAGGCCACTGGTGGTCCTTAAGGGACTCAGACATAGGTGGGAAGATCAGATTCCTCATTCTTTCCTCCACAAAGAGTGTGGGGTGTCTTTACTCATAGAATGACTTCCTAAGCTGACCTGAGGTCCTTGAAGAACATTTACATACACACACACACTCATACTCACACTCACACATACACTCTCTCTCCCTCTCTCTCACTGCACTCTGAAGGAAAAAAAAATTGGAAAATGGCACCCAGACATTAAGAGTGACCTACTAGGAGCGGGGGAAGCTGTGAGCCCTCTTCTGTGCCCAGCCCTTTCCTGTTGCTCCCTGTCCTCCAGTGGGTTCCCATTGCTTGTGGGAGAAAGGCCAACTCCTTAGCAGCCCCTGTGAGGTTTCTCGAGGCCCTCTGTGACATGGCCTCAGTGTGTCTCTCTCCTTCCCCCTGAGCCCTCTCCCTGCATTCCTGCCACACAGACCTCCTTGGCATTTTTAAAGGTGCCCGGTTCTCTCCTGCCTCCAGCCTTTGCACATGCCGCTCCGTCTACCTGAAACACTCCTTACCCTCATCTTTGGCTGCTGCTGCCCTTCTATCTCTCAGGCCCCACCTGGAAATTCACTTCCTCTGGGGATATTAACCAGACTGCCAGGATGAGGTCTCCCCACCCCCATCACACACCCTGGGTGCTTCCTGCCTGTAGCTGCATATTTATTTGTGTGATTTTTTGTATGGATATTTCTCTCCTTCACTAAAGCGAAAGCTTCTGTGATGTGGGAACAGTGCATTTGACACTCACCTCTGTGTCCTGCTACAGAGTTCCTGGCAGTTGCTGCTAGATGGATGAATGAATGCCCTTTCCACCACCTACCCTGATTTCATGAACTGATTAGCAGAAACCCACGGCCGGGTTGCACACTGCTCCCCAGAGAACACAGTCAGCTGCCATCCATGCCTCCAGTCTTGTCCCGCTAGGCCAGCCATTGTGCTGGAGACATGATGGAGGTGAAACAGACCATCACTCAAGGCCTTCCTTTGTGGGAGTCCAGTCAGGGAGATAAGATCCGCATTGGACACTTCCTCTTTCATGGAGAGCCAGTGAGGTGCTGGGGAGGCAGCCCAGACCTGAGACTCATGGGCCCGGGGTCTGCTTGGGCCGCTGACTCACTGTGAGAGCCTCTCCCTTTTTTAAGCTTCAGAAACACCCTTGGCCAGTGGCTGAAGGGGCCTAGAGCAGAGCAGCAACTTCAAAAGGTGTCTGGGCATCAAAATCACCCAAGGGGCCTGAGTCAAAAACTATAAATTCCTAGACCCAGCCTCAAAGATTCTGCTTTAGGAGGTGTGAGGAGCAGCATAGGATTTGATGAGGCTTTTAATAAGGTTTAGCCAGGTTGGAAAAAAACGGTCCGAGTATAAGAGGCCTCTGATTCTCAGGCATTAGCCTGTGATCCTAATTCCTTTTGGCTGATTCCCAGGACTTCTTCATAGAAGTGTTTCTCCTTTCAGAATGATCCTTCTCGGTATGCACAAGATCGCTCATGCCCGAGACTGAGAGTTGCAGTCACTTTTTGTCAAAAGAAAGCTCCTTCAGAACGCTCACCCTGTGGTGATGATCGTAACGGTAATGGCACAGGCTTCCTTTAGTGACCACCCACTAGGCACAGGCTTGTGCTAGGAGCCTGATATGTACTAAGTCATCTACCCAGCATGGCAGTGTACTGGTACTGCCTGACTTGGGTTAACGAGAGAAAGTGAGATAGTGTTGGAAGGATGTCAGATAGCTTAGAGAATTGCCAGCAGAGGTGAAGCCCTGATTCTGACATAGGCAGAGATACCAGACCAGGAGGCTAGGCAGCAGGATTCCTCATTGTACTATTAGGATTCCATGGCTGCAAAGAATGGGTTGTACTGGTTTTTTTGTTTTTCTATCAATATGTTTGAGTTTGAAATTTTAGGAAATTTTGTGACTGACTTTCTAGCTCATACCTCTGACCACTTGGCTGACATGGATAGGGCTCTTTCATTAATAGTTTCAGCAGCCTATAATTGTTGGAGAGATGTCATCTCCTGAAAGGAAGTTGACCAAAAGACAAGGCAATGGATGTTGGGCAACCCAGAATAAAAACACATCTACCACAGTGCCCATCCCCATCTTTCAGAAGAGGAAACTGAGGAGCTCAAGGTTTAACATGCCCCAGGTTACACGGCCCAGGCAGGATTCAAACCCAGGCCATCCTGCATCCTGAGCCCGAGGTCTACACGTCTCTTTGTTATTCTGCTTTTCATCTTCTTTTTCCTTTCTTGTTTCTCAGGGGTCAGAGCTGCTTCTGCTGTAGAAACCAGTGCCACGGGATCACAGAGTGAGGCCAGCCCCTGCAGCCCTGAGGTCAGCCTGAATCCTGGGCCAGATGGAAGAGAGCCAAACAGAAGGGGAGGGGTGAAGAAGTATGGCAAGACCCTGAGGAAAAGAAGGTCTTTCTTGCAGACCGACCACACCTGTCAGGTCTCCTTCCCCCTGGTGGCATCAGCTTCCCTGGAGAGCGTGGACGACGTGTGCTACTACAACCGGGAGCCCTACCTGGCCCTCGGTGCGCCCTCCCCAACCGTGTCCTCGCTGCAAGACGTGCAGGGTGAGCCTGGCGTCCTGGAGACCAAGGCCCTGGGGCTGCTGACTCCCTTGAGGGAGACCAAGAGCAAAAACCCAGCCTCTCGGGCCATGGAGATGGAGCCAGAGACCATGGAAACCAAATCTGTCATCGACTCTCGAGTGTCATCTATTTCTGCCATTCGCCTCCGGATTGACCCTAACCATAAAGAGAATTCTGGGATTGCCCCTCTGACCTCCAGTGTCGCCAGTTCCCCCGCAAACACCCCTCACGGTCTCAACCCAGGCTCATCTGGCCCAGATACTGCTCAGGCAGGGCCTCCCCAGGCCTTATCTCCATTTCAAGACTTGAATGGCAGTGCCCCCCAAGAACTCACCATGGAGCTTGGGAACAGCACCTCGTCCCTCTCCAGTGCTGATGTGAACCCAGACAGAGTCTGCCTGACCGTCAGCCCAGGGCCACATACTATTGCTCAAGGAGACACACTGGAGCTGGGAGGAGTTCAGTTGGAAACAGGATTGGGATCTCTGTTTATAAATCCTATGCCAGAAACTGCCCCCCAGGACACAGAGCCTTTGTTGTCTTCTCAAGACAGACCTAAAAGTGATGACTGTGGAATAAATTCGGAAGAGACGATGGCTTCTTTCCCTGCAAAGGAGGAGCAACAAGGACAACTATCTCTGGAACATGGTAGAGAAGTTACAAACAAAAATGACACCAGCTTATTTCATGATGAGTCTGGGAAGGATCCAGGTGACCCCAAGGTTGATGGGTTGGATGTTCTTCCACAGACTACTGGTGTCAGTGCTCCAGCTGGTGGCATGGTAGCCTCCCTCTTCTTGGAGACTCCTGTTACAGGGATTGAGCAGACCCCACCAAGTTCCCCTACAGAACCCCAAGGACAAAGCAGAGAAATCCCAGGTCAAGCCTGCCAGGCCCAAGAACAAAAACTATCGGCAGAGTTGGATTTTAATTCAGATTTCTTGCTTAGGGACCAGACCATTTCATCAGCCTTCTCTCTAGAGGAGGTCAAGGCAGAGCCATCTAATCATGTGACAGGGGAAGACACCACCCCTAGGGACATTCCCCAGCACGTCTCTTTGAATCCAGGGCCTGCCCTGCCGGAACCACTACTGTGTCCCCAAGAGCAGCCCCACTTAGAAGGTTCAAACCGTTTTTCGGTGCCAGAAAGCGAAGGCAAAAGGCCTAGCATCTGCCTTCCTGCTGAGAAGTCTCTTCTGTGCTTTGCCCCAGAGAGCTATCCTAAAGGTTCTGACAGTCTCAGGACAGCCCCGTCTTTGGGGTTTGCAGGTGTGAATGAGACCGTGGCCCCCAGGATGGGCATGGAGCAGTGCAGCTGCCAGTTCTCCTATGCCACGTGCTTCCCTGGCCTGCAGCCAGAGACAGAGGAGGAAGACAGAGACTTGGAAGCATGTCCTACAGCCCCCCTCACCTCACCGCCCTCTGCAGGAAGCCGGCTGGCTCTGCCCTGGAGGCCTGCCCGGGCTCACAGCTGCAGCGCTGAGCTCCCATCGAGGAACAGCCACATCTGGCCGGAGTACTGCTCCAGGGCTCTAAGACAGCTGAAAGCTGCCCCTGCCAGCATCCCTGAGGGCTTCATCCAACTCATGGAGAGCTTGCTGGAATTACAGGACATTTTAGAAGCTTCCTGGGGGAATGGGAATAAACACCCCCCCGAGAAGTGCACCTGGCACTTTTCTGAAAGCCGGAGCCGCCTCTGCATGGGCTCCCAAAAGCTCCTGTCGAGCTGTCAGCATGTGATCAGAATGGACCAGACCCCGGAGGAGATGCAGAGTGCTGTGCGGGACACCTTCCAGCACCTGGTCCAGCTGGCCAGCCTGTGCTTCCAGTTCACAGACTGCAGCCGCTGCTCCACCCGCCACAGGGAAGCAGCGGGGAACCTGAGGGATGTGGTGTACACCTACCACCAGTTTGTGGAGGCCGCTAAGCTGACCTGTGAGAGAGGCTACCATGACCTGAGTGTGAAACTCTTAGCCCGTCAGTGCACGGCCCTCACGGCCTCCGTGTTCTGTTTGACCCAGAAGTTCCGGGCCTCCACTGCCCTGTGAGCAGGCCAGTCGCCCCGGCCCCCTGCTCTGCCCTGACTTCCCCGAGTGGTGTCTACCATTCTTCTACCCACCCCTCTCAAATGTTTACTATTTAAAGTATTCAAATAAACTACTGCTTAATCTTTGCCTGAATTCTACAAAGTGATGACAAGTTTGGGTCAAAAGCATTCACTCTTATTCATTCAACAAACATTCACTGGATACCTCCTCTAGTCAGGGCGTGTACTAGGATCTTATTCATAAAGATGAGTAAGACAAGTCCCTGCCCCTGGCCAGGATGCTCACAGCCCCTCTGGGTGGGTACAGATAAGCAGATTGCCATCAGTAATGTGTGTACCCTAGGAGGAGTATACTCTGCGAGTGTGGAAGCAAGAAGTCACATTCTGTCCCAAGAAGGCAGGGATAGGGGAGGAAGGTGGAGTTGCTAAAAAATCATTTTAACCTCTCACAGCACACTTATTTGGCAGTAACCTCTGCAAATAGGAGTGAATACCTGTGATATCTGATAGATTCTACCTTCACAAGTTAGGGTTGGCAGCATCTCTACCTGGAGGCTTGGTATTCTTGGTGGCCTCACTGCAATGAGCATAGGTTGCCACTAGGTGGCAGTAAGCACTTTGGTTACATGGCCCCCACAGCCGGGAGTGCTCTGTGCTTGACCCGAAATTGACTGTACCCTCTATCCGATTTAGGGCTTCCCGGATAGCTCAGTTGGTAAAGAATCAGCCTGCAATGTCTAGATCAGGAAGATCTGCTGGAAAAGGGACAGGCTACCCACTCCAGTATTCTTGGGCTTCCCTTGTGGCGCAGCTGGTAAACAATCTGCCTGCAATGCAGGAGACCTGGATTTGATCCCTGGGTTGGGAAGATCGCCTGGAGAAGGAAAAGGCTATCTACTGCATTATGGCCTGGAGAATTCCATGGACTGTATGGTCCATAGGGCTGCAAAGAGTCAGACACGACTGAGCGACTTTCACTTCACTTAGGTCACTTCTATCCATTTTAAATAGCTAAAAAGGCAAATATTAAATTCCTGAATCTAGATTTGCCTTTTAAAGACTAATATTACAGCAAAAGAAATATATCCCGTACCTTTCTCACTAATTCCAGTTGAGCCAGTTAATCCCTATTAATCTTGGTGGGACCTTGATTCGAGATGGCTACCTAACTTCTCAGCGCTTTGGTTTTCTATTCTGAATATCGGAGATATTAGTAGTGCCTACTTTGCGTGGTAGAAACTAGTAAACGGTCAATAAAAGTTAGTAATCATCCCCAAAGTTTATGGATGCTTCTCCCCATCTGAAATCCTTTCCTGCATTTTGTTTCCAGGAAAACTGATTTCTAGATACCCTTGGGATGCCTTTCCCCCCGACTTCTCTGTCCAGGCCAAAGATAATTTAGACACTGACTTTGGGCTATCAGAGTTTATTCAACCCCCTGTGGGGCTCCTGATTAGTTGTGAGCTCAGTGTGCCCTCTCCTCTGAGGCTCCCTAATTCCTCTCCTTCACCCAGCAAAAGCAGAGCAAAGGTGGGGGTGTTAAGTGAGATACCCAAGCTCTTGCCAATCAGAAGGAAAGCAGTATTGGGGGAGAAGGGAGGAGAATCTTCCCATCACCTGTTATCAGTTACTTGTTAACTAGTAACCAGTTAATCAGTACTTGTGCCAGGACAAGATTTATTTTCTTAGAGGCCTGTTTCTTTTCACAGAATACTTTGAACAAAATTTAAATAAGGCTCTTGAGAACAAATTTGAAGTGGTTTCATGACCATGAAAGGAAGGAACAACAGGACAAAGAAATAATAAAAATTGTTATGATGTTAAACAGGACTTGAATACTTTAACAAGCAGACATCTATGAAGAGCTACATGACCAATTTATGTGAACACAATCCATGTATTCACAAGCTTAGGGAAGGAGCTCAGGACTTCAATGCAATCAGGTCTTGAATCCTGGTGATCAGGGAAGGCTTCCTGTAGGGCAGCATTAATTAGAACCAGTATGTCAAGAAGTATTTGTTGAGTAGCTACTGTGTGTCAGGTCCTGGGTTTAGTAGATAGGAAGGTAAGTTATTCTCAGGAAAGGTGAAAAATCACTCATTTGTTTATCCTGTTGACGAATATTCACTGTGCAGTGCCACTGGGAATATAATCATTTACATGATAGATGTATTATCAGGGAAGACAGAAAAAAGATTTCTGATAGGTGAAGGTGAAATAAACAAAATGAAGAGTGTCAAGATGGGGCTGGGATGAGCCTATCTTCCCTAGCAGGGATCAGTAAAGGTCTCTCTGAGGAGGGAAGGTTTAAGCTGAAACCGAAAGGGTAAGAAGGAGCCAGGCATTTAAAAAGTGAGAGAAAAGGGAACAGTACTTGCAAAGTACTGTTTAAATCATTGAAACATTTCATGTGTTTTAATCATTTCAAGATGGGTGTGACTGGAACACAGCAGGCTGGAATAAGAGTGAAAGATAAAGTTGGAGGGGCATCCAGGAACCAGACTGTGCAAGGTCTTAGGAAGATTCAATTTTACCTTCAAGTACAAAGGGAAACCACTGAGAGGGAGTACGGGACACACATAGTCATCTGGTAAATGGATGGGGGCAGAGCAGGGTGGGCAATGACACCAGCCAGGTGCTCTTTTCCGTGGGGAAGTGGCCATGAGCTCACAGGAATGGTGTTCCGTACAGCTGAGTGCAAGGTGCATGGATTGGTAGGTGTGGGAGCCACTGAAGACCATTTTAGCCAATTTTCAAGTCCTGCTGAGTACAAAGCCAAGGCCAACTTCTGAGCAAAGAAGAGACTTTAGAGCTGGGTTTCAGAAAAAAGCCTTCTGAGGGAGGAAATCATGTTTGGTTTCAGTATTTTACAAGTTGTTCCACTGGCAGATAAAGGATGGATTAAGGCTTGGACTGGGAGTGGGAGGTGCTGGAGAAGTTGTGGAAAGAAAAGAGGAAAACTGTGGGGCCAAGGACAGATCCAACAAGGCTGTGGTTTCTTGGACAGTAGATATTTCAGGCTCATTCAGGGTAGGGTCTCTCAAAAGGATGAGACATCTAAGGCTGCAAGAATAAAGAGTGGCTGATAGTTTTTATCAAGCCAAGGCTTGGACAAGACACTTTAGGTTTCCGAGAGTCAGTTTCCCTGTGGATTTGTGAGATGAGATGAAGGAGGGAGAGTGGCCAGAGGCTAGATTCATTTGTGATCTGCCCAAGCTAGGATATCTGTTATCCTGGATGACCAGATTGTGGTGAGGGGAACTGTGTCATCCCGAGGGCTCTGCTGGTTATGGGGAAGGCAAGGCCCCAGGATGCCAGATGAGGGGTGGTTCACGTCTGGTTTCAGTCCAGTTTCGCTGTGTTCAGACCTTCAGTTCAGTTCAGTCGCTCGGTCGTGTCCGACTCTTTGTGACCCCATGAATTGCAACACGCCAGGCCTCCCTGTCCATCACCAACTCCCGGAGTTCACTCAGACTCACGTCCATCGAGTCGGTGATGCCATCCAGCCATCTCATCCTCTGTCGTCCCCTTCTCCTCCTACCCCCAATCCCTCCCAGCATCAGAGTTTTTTCCAATGAGTCAACTCTTCACATGAGGTGGCCAAAGTACTGGAGTTTCAGCTTTAGCATCATTCCTTCCAAAGAACACTCAGGACCGATCTCCTTTAGAATGGACTGGTTGGATCTCCTTGCAATCCAAGGGACTCTCAAGAGTCTTCTCCAACACCACAGTTCAGACCTTAACAGCCATCAAAGCGCCTGGTCATCTGCAGCAGCGCTGTGCGGTCGGCAAGCGGCTGGGATTGTATCCCCAGCGAACAGGCAAGGAAATCGAGGCTCAGCGAGGCGCAGGAACCTTGTAGCGGGACGTAGCTCCTTAGTACCACCGTGCGCTTGGCATCCTAAGCCCGAGCCTTCGCCGCACACCGACCAGCCAGGCTGAAAACGACAACTCCCAGAATGCTAGTCGGAGAGGGGCCGGAACCGGAAGTGGAGTCGGAGGCGGGACTTGGTGAGTGCCGCTTCCGCCGCGGGAGGAGACTGGTTCAGGTACGTAAGGCGTTTGTTTGTGGGAGGAATCGGGGATGAGGGTCCGGCCTCTGATAGCCGCCTCCTTTGACCGTGTGGCAGAAGCCTGGGAAGCAGGCGCTCGCCCTGCAGTTGTGTGGAGCCAAACTCTTGATGATGTTCCTTTCTGCTTCCCGTCGCTTTCGCAGCCTGTGGGCCATACGGGGCCTACGTCGGGGTACTCTTCGAGCTTGGGTTCAGTGTGTTCTAGTGCTCAAGGTGCCAGAGGAGGAGAGCCGACTTTGGTAGCTAAAACCTAGAATGAAAAACTAAGAGAAGAGTTCAGAGGCTGGTCCATCACTTAGCGCCCAGGGATATATTCATCAGGTGGAACATGGGTTAGAAAAGTTCTGAGGCCTCCGTCAACTCAGAAATGGGGGTGGAGTGGAGGATTTATTAATTCAGCAAGTCTTTACTGAGCGTCTGTTACGTACGAAGCCTGTTTTCAGGCATAGGGGATATAGTGAACAATACAAACATAACACTTATAGGAGTGGGGACGTTCAGACCAAAAAATAAGTAAGATGTGTGCCATGTTGGATAGGGAAAATTGGAATGTAGTGAGAAAGGTAGTAGTCATATAATTATCCAGGGGAAGAGGATTGAGGTAGAAAAAACAGCAAGTGCAAAGACCCTAAGGTGCTATATCCTTAAGTATATTTAAGAAACATAAATATAGCAAGTATTGGTCAACAGCAAGTAGACCAGATAGTTCAGACAACAGTAGATGATCAATAACAATCAGTGTAGGCCATTGTAAGTGTTCAGGAAAATAACCAATAAGCAATCTATAATAGGAATAGAAGAGAGTTTTATTCTAGCCAAATTGAGGAGTGTAGCATGGGAGACATAAATTCAGGAAGCACCTGAAGTGTGTTCCACCAGACAACAAAATGGGAGAACCTTATATAGGTAAAAACTGCAAGGTTACAGTTAGTTACATGAGTTACTTGTCATGAATTATAATTGGAGCTGGCAAGAAATAAGGGTGATTATTAGTAAGGATTGGTTAAGGTCTGAAATGGTTGCATAGTTATGAAAGGAGATCTTGAGACTGTAGGGTTGCAGCTGGCTGGTGTTATTCTGAATATGACTGATAGTGTCCTTGGGGGTCTGGTACAGTTCAAAGAAAGTTCAAGTTCTCAGTGGTGCAGAGACTTGTCTGCAACCAGATCTTCAGTGGCCACCCAATTCCATTTTTGTCTGCCTGAACTCTTACTCCATTTTATTTTATTTTTATTTTATTTTTTTTTGTTGTTGTTGTTCTTCAATTTTATTTTATTTTTAAACTTTACATAATTGTATTAGTTTTGCCAAATATCAAAATGAATCCGCCACAGGTATACATGTGTTCCCCATCCTGAACCCTCCTCCTTCCTCCCTCCCCATCCATTTTAATTTCAATGGATCATTACAGAGATTTACTTTTTCAAAGATACACATTTCCTATTATGTTGGTAGCACACTGGACTCAGAGGAGTAGTCATGAGCAATGGTTATAGCATTCTTAGTTTGCCACTTGGCTGTAGACTAGAGCACTTCTTTTACATATCTTCCTCAGGGATTTTGAACACCACTTTGAAATTATTACACTAGTTAAGTGTGCTGTACAGTGATTCTTCGTATTTTTCTACCTCAGCTCTTCTGATGGATATTACCCATTTCCTCTGTGACTATGGCTTTCTGCTGCAGTAATATGTAAGTCAGAGGAGGAAATATGTAGATTTGAAAAGTGAATTCTGATACATCACCAGCACCTTAGAATCCTTGGTGGGATTTGGGCTGCTCTTTACCATAATTTTTGGCCAGCTCTAAACCTTCCAGGGTGTTTCTAGTACAGGACTTTGCATAGCATAGGTGCTTAGTAAATATTTGCTAAAAGAATGGTTTTGAAAATAAATGGAAACGTAATGGGATAGGTAGGTTTTACCATCTCTGTGTCTCACCCTCAACTCATGCATGCATTCCAAAGAAAATGAACTGATGTCACTGCATCAGTGAATAATTATTGCTTGGAGGTGTCAGGAGTCATGCCTGTCTTCTAAACAGGAAATTTGGCTTCCTTACTACTGAAAGGTTTCTGCGCTTACATATTTCTCAAGAAGACACACATGCTTTTCTCTGTGTTAGTATTTTACACACTTTAACACTATTTGTCACTTGGATATAGGGAAATACTTCTGCAAGTATAATAGTTCCTTTTTCTAATCTGAGTGACAAGGACAGAGGACTAAACGCATGGACTGGAAATTGGAAGGGAGTGCTCAGAAAACAGAGTCACGGGTGCTGCAGGAGCAGGAAATCACCCTGGACGACCCAGGTGAAGATGGCGTCTCTGAGAGCTTCCAGCTTCTACAGGTTGATGTGGGATGTGAGCATTGGGAACAAGAGGCCCTGCCCACAGGCGGTGCAGCGTGGTGCTCGGTGAGTGGAACGAGTTGCCAGGTCACAGGCTTTGAGATGATGGAATGTCCCAGAGGCCCCTATTTCAAGGATAGATCCTGGTAACGAGAAGATTGGGAGTGAGTTAGGTGTATTCCAAGGGATGAGTTTCATGTTACCTGGTTTAAGGTTTAATTTCATTTGGATCATCGAAAAAGTTAAGTTCAAGAGGAATCTTTGTATACCTCAGAAAGGTCAGGAAATCTCAACCCTGTTCCTAATAAATTTACTGTGACCTTGGGCATGCCACTTCTCTTTTCTGGGGTTCTGCTTTCTCTAAACACAGTCTAGGCCATTTTTGTTTTTAAGACTAACACCGCTTTTCTCTCCTAATCCTATATCTAAATTTGAAAAATAAGTAACTATTTCTAATATTCATTTTCCTTTTTGGTGCTTATGAAGTTTTCAAACAATTTTGTTTTCTGGATAACATAAGAAAAATGTCCAAAGAAAGCAGAGACACTGGGAAAAGATAGTTGCGGCAAAGAAGAGTAAAAGAAAACAAGAAAAAGAAAGACGAAAAGCCAACCGTGTAGAAAATTCAGGTAACAGTAAATTAGATTGTTTGTGTAATTATTAGTATATTTATTTCTTAGCAAACTGATACCTGCTTGTTCCTGGAAGAGTGGGGATATTGTTTTTAAGTAAAAACATCTGGGAGATATGACCTATTGTTCTATTTTGTCGGGAATCAGAGTATCAAAGAAAGCAAAATTTGAGACTGCCTTTCACATATAAGTAGTCTAGTGCATATATGTGTTTATAAGCTCAGAAGTAGAAGGAATGATACTAACAACAGCTAATGTTTATTCAGGACTATGTACTAGGTTCATTGCTAAGAATTTTACCTGGTTTACCATAAGGGGACTTTTATTATCCTCATTTTCTCAGCAAAGAGATTGAGGCTCAAAGCAGTTAAATAACATGCCCAAGATCATATAGGTAATAAATGAACAAACTGAACTCTGCCTTAGATCCAGCAGTGTGTTCAGAGCACTGACTTCACTGTTCTGCGATACCTACGCTGCCTAATGAATGAAGACCTTGTATGAGCTTCCAGTTTCTCTTCTTATGCAAAAGTACTCACCTGGCTGGGGACATTTAGTTCTTACTGAATAATATTTTTCTGCTTTTCCACTTTTATTCCTTTCTGGTATTTCTTACCCTAGGCATCTACCCGCAGCACAGCAAACGTTTTCTGAGATCCATAATCAAGGAAAGACTTTTGGAAGCCAAGCACTCAGGCCCAAGACTCTGTATCGATTTGAGTATGACTAACCACATGTCTAAGAAGGTAAAGCATCCACTGAACTCTGAATGTCTGCTCACATGAGAGAGGTTCAGGTGGGAGCAGCTTTTACAAAGAGCATGGCCAGCTCCAGTCTCTAGGATTCTCTAGAAATCCAGGAAATGTGCTTAGTTATGGCTACTCAGTTCCAAGAGGGCTATTGTAAATAGGAAGAGAATAGACATCCTTTGGTTTAGTTTAAGATTTTTTGCCTTATATTCTGTTTTAAACCCAATGCATTTGCCACTGTGTTCATGGTGTCCCAAGTCTAGAAGGAGCCTTTCAGGTGTAATTCTCCAGGGAAATCTTTGGCTTTCTGCTAGGGAGAGGAATGTTTGCCTGGTTGCATGTTGTGGGGAGATTACCTGGTGGGAGGTCTTTCTACACTGTAGGTGTTTTGTAAAGCCCTGTTGGTGAAGGATGGCTTTTCACCCTAGGACTCTGGGGGTGGCTGAACATACAACACTCCACACCAGACAGATAAGATTGATAACCGTTTATTGGTCACATGTACTTATCCGGAAAGGAGCATGATACTGCACAACATTTGGGCCACATGGGATTGCGTTCGGGAACAGGATAAATAGCCAGGGGTCATAGGGGGCAGACTTTATAGGTTTCTGCAGGAAGATTGATTGATTTGTTGGAATAATGCTGTGGGTTGGCAGGAGCATTGAAACCCATTAAGATGCCCTGGAGGAGGGCATGGCAACCTACTCCAGTATTCTTGCCTGGAGAATCCCATGGACAGTGGAGCCTGCGACACAGTCCATGGGGTCGCAGCTAGTCAGACATGACAGAAGGGACTTAGCACACATGCATGCATTCAGGGATAAACAGGAGCCCTTTATCAGAGGAATCCCTTTGATAGAAAAGAATTGTTTAGCTTGTGCACCTTATCAGTGGCAGCAGAATTTGGAGAGGAACTTGCAGCTTAGCCCTTCACAGCCCTCATTTTCACCAGATAACAAAGTGGCACACAATATTGGACCTTGCTTTTGGGCCTTATACCTTAAAACGCATCTTTGTTTCCCATCGTCCCTGTTGTACGTGCTCGTGTCTCCATGTTTTTCAGAGAAATTAGGATCTGAGATTCTTCCAGGAAACCTCTAACTATAGCCCACTGAAAAGGTCAACCAAGAATTTTCTGTTTGTATTCATTGAGATATCAGATTAAATCAAAGCCTAAGGTTTTTTTTGTGTGTTTTTATTTTTTCCTGTACTGAACCAAGTCAGGCCAGATTGTGAAATTACCTTTCTATAAGGGTTATGTCTCTGAATCAGGATGGAAAGTTAAAAATTCCAAACCTATGACATTTCCTGGAGTTAGGGAGAATGTGCCAAGTTTACCTGAGGGAGTATAAAAATGCCTATACAGTAATCTAACCTCTTTTTAATAAATAGTAAATATCACATGGTAAGCTTTTTGATAAAAGCTAAAAGAGAAATAGAGTTACAAATACAGAAAACAAACTTACAGTTACCATGGGGTAAAGGGAGGGGCAAGGATAAATTGGGAGTTTGGGATTGACATATACACACTACTATGTATAAAATAGATAACTAATAAGGACCTACTGTCGGAGAAGGCAATGGCACCCCACTCCCAGTACTCTTGCCTGGAAAATCCCATGGATGGAGGAGCCTGGTAGGCTACAGTCCATGGGGTCGCTAAGAGTCGGACACGACTGAGCGACTTCACTTTCACTTTTCACTTTCATGAGTTGGAGAAGGAAATGGCAACCCACTCCAGTGTTCTTGCCTGGAGAATCCCAGGGACGGGGGAGCCTGCTGGGCTTCCGTCTATGGGGTCGCACAGAGTCGGACATGACTGAAGCAACTTAGCAGCAGTAGCATCAGCAAGGACCTACTGTATAGCGTAGGGAACTCTACTCAATATCTTGTAATGGCCTATATGGGAAAAGAGTCTAGAAAAGAGTGGGTTTAGGTATAAATGATTCACTTTGCTGTACACCTGAAACTTAATACAATATTGGACGTCAGCTATACTTCAATAGAAGTTTTTTAAAAAGCTAAAATAAATATATATACACATGTATATATATGTATGTATTAGCCAGTCCAGAAGGAGGGAGAGGTCTTAGTTTTTTCATTAACTGACTATTTCTGGGCTGGTATCATTACCTTAACTTTCATCTATAAGGTATGATGCCATGGGATGTAACACAAGTGAATACATATGTGTACGCACTTGTGGAGTAAAAGGGGCCATTGTATTTCATGAGCTTTCCCAGAGTCGTATTCAGTGAACTTACTCAGTAACCATTTGTTGATAATGAATTTAGAAAGAGTGGGCATGTTACTACCCTAAGTTATCCTTACTTTGAAGGAATTAAGTAGACTGGCTGGACAGATCCGAAGGTTGTATGGTTCCAATAAGAAAGCTGACAGGCCATTTTGGATCTACCTCACTGGGTTCACCACAGACAGCCCCCTGTATGAAGAGTGTTTGAGGATGAATGATGGATTTTCCAGTTATCTGGTAAGCCTTATTTTGCATATTATTTGAATTGTCATTTGAAAAGTAGGTTGGAGGAGATAATAGTAAGTTTTTTAACTTTTTCATATTTTGATGTAAAAAAAATTTTATATAATTTATATTTTTTCACTATTACAGTCTTAAAAAATTTAGAACCTCTCATCAGTTCTTATATTTAAAAATTTTCATCCTTCCCACTGCATTGGAAAACTAGTATTACCAGTATCTAGGGCTGTATTTTGTATCTGGTGTATTTTATACTAGACTGCATTCCAGGAATGTTTTAGGGAAATGCCATGACTCCTTGTTCTTAAAGTGCAGAATTTGGAAACATGAGTTTTGAGGGGAAGAGAGAATCCTTATGGAAGTAATATGGATTTAAGGTGAGTTTTAGGGAGTATTAAGTTACTTTCAGTACTTTGCTTAGGATCTCTTAAATGTAGACATTGGTATACAGGCAGGAATCTATAGATCAGTGCCTAAGAAGTGACTCTAAAAGTGCCCTTGTGTGTTTGCATCGTGTAGCTGAGACTGAGTAGTGTGACCTTTCCCAGGGAGGTCCTCAGAGGCCCCAGGTGTGAAAAGTGCCGTTTGCATTGCTGCACAGTTAGTCATGGTGCTGTTAGCTTCATATCCCTCCTGTAATGCGCCAGTCCCAGCTTTATTTCTCTGTACATGTTTTGTGATTCCTGCATATGAGCCAGACAGATCCACTCTAAGGCCCATGTAGTTCAGCCCTCTTGCTTTCCTGTCTTCGTGCTTTTCTTAGATGATTCCCTCCAGTTTGAATACCTTTTCCTTTTGTCTGTGTCAGTCTCACCTCTTTTCAGAAACCCAGTTCCAGCATTCCCTTCACTACAAGGTCGTTGCTGGTGCTGTCATTCTCGCTCTGTAGTCCCAGGGCATGCTCCCTGTGTGTCTGTTAGGGCCTCATTACCACTTTCTGTCTCATTTTGTAAGGTTGAATGTATGTGCCTTTCTACTTCTGCTCCCCAACTGAGCCCGTTCTGAGAACAGGTTGTCAGACATGTATCCCCCTGATGCATCTGGAGCCAGGCCTGATAGAAACCACTGCATGCTCTGTAAGTAACTGGGTGCTGCAGTGTGGGCTGTGTCTTAACCTAGTTAACACTACATTGGATTGTTCACATTTTTCAGCTAGACAGAACAGAAGAAGACTGCTTTAGTTTATTTCCTCTGGAAACCCTTGTGTACCTGACTCCGGACTCAGAACATGGTATGTTCTTTATGCATTCATTGCTTCTTAGCCCTTTATTTCATTATTCCTGGTGTCAGAATTTGTTAAAGCCACCCATGGTGTATCCAAGGTAAAAAAGGAATGAACATTAATTGCACACCTCTTATGGATAGAGACCTCACTGGATACATTGTATTTGTCCTGCCATGTGTACAAAGCTGCACAGATTTAGGGTCTCCATCCTCAGTTGGACCTTGTGAGCTACTTGGTAATCCTCCTGAGTTTTCCTGGTCACCTCCTTGCATTGACTCTTTTTGGATCAATGTTAGATAAATATTTTTTTCCCTGAAAATTATCTCTTTCACATAATTTTCAGTTTTATTAAGTTGATCTCAGTAGTTGTCTTCTAATTATTTTATATTTCTCTGAAATTTTGCCTCCTTTCTGAATCCTAATGGTGATCTGAGTCTGCCTATCTGATTAGATATGCCAGTGGTTTATCTATTTAATTGAACTTTCCAGGGGATTAGCAAATCTACTCTTTTCATTTCCTATTTCATTAAATTTCTACTTTTTATCATTAATAAATTCTTTCCTTTTACAATCTTTGGATTTAGAAATTATAAAACAGATTAATCTTAATGGCCTTTATTTTTTCATTAGCTCTTGAAAATGTTGATATAAACAAAGTTTACATCCTTGGTGGACTTGTGGATGAAAGCATTCAGAAGGTAAGTGTACATTTTAGGCCTGACAACTGCATTTTGAAAAATGAAGCTTTATTTTAGAGGCACCTGCCCTGTCGTAATCTCACCCAAAAGACGTGAGAATCCAGAAGGAGTAGGAAGAAAGAGCCTACTCTATCTAGGTTGACCCTCCTACTTGCCAAATTCCCTCTCTTCTCATCACCAATGTTAACAATCCTGATACCTGACAGAATCCAGTCAGGGACTAGAGTGGGGAGTCTTTGGTAATTACGTAAATAGCCATTATTGAATTCCTTTCTTCTTTTCTTGTCTTCAGTTCTGTAGGGATTACTCTGATCTTGACAAAGGAGTTTGTTTTAAAAAAAAAAAAAATGGTTGGCTGTACCAGATCTTAATTGTGGCACATGAGATCTTTAGTTGTGGCGCGTGAGATCTAGTGCCCTGACCAGGGCTCACACCCAGGCCCCCTGCATTGGGAGCCAGGAGTCTTAACCACTGGACTGCCAGGCAAGTTCCTACCAGGGAAGCTTTCAACATTCTTACCAACTATTTGTTCTTTGTTGAAAGAGTAGTTTGTTCCTTCTTGGATCATCTTCCCTGTTGACAGATGTCTTACCCATAATCTCAACCGCAGTAGAATTGTCCAGGTTTCTTTTGTTGAATTTGAATTTTATGAGAATAATTGGAGTTTTGAAACACTTCTATTATACAAATATTTGTTGAGATAATTTTTTATGCTTAATAATTAGGATATTCTGTAGATGTAAATAATGATATAATGGTTAAAATGTATAAAAAGGAGCACAGCGAAAAATAAGTCTATCTCTCATCTTTGTCGCCCAGCGTCTGCAGTGTGAGGCAGCCATGGTTTTCTTGTGTATCTCTTGATATATTCTGTGACCACACAAGTATGTGTTTATGGGTTTATGGGCATATTAAATTAATCTATTTGTTCATGTATGAGAGTGTATTTTTTCATATGTATGTGAGATACATACACATATTTAACACAAATGATATTTAACTGTATTGCATTTATTCTAAAAAAAGTCAGTGTTCCACGACTCCATGACAGTCTTAAAATCTGGACCGGAGGTAGGGGTAGGGCAGGGCTGTAAAGAATGTCAGCTAATAAATGCGAAGCGGATGATAGAATTGAAAAGTCGTCATTATGCCACTCCCAGTGTAATCACTGATTCAGGGAACTGACTGAAAGGTTGTGAGGGAACTAACTCTTCATGTGGTCTCAAAGTACCAGCCCACAGATTAGAAAGGCAAAAGTGTACCCTTAAAATGGAGTGATCTGGAGTTCACCATCTTAACAAATGATCAAACAGAATCCCCAGTGGTGGCAAGTACCTCCTTATGATGGAATCTCACCTGTGATGTATTCTTACTAGAAAATGTTTAAACTGAATTTAATCATCAACAGACCTAGGATGTGAGACATTCTATAAGACAACTGGACCAGACTTTCAAAGAAGTCAGTGTAATGAAAACTGATATGGCTATGGGGGCTGTTTTAGGTTAAAAAGATTAAAAAGACAGAACAGCAAAGTGCAGTCTCCCGCAGCAGAGTGACAGCCCCTTTTTTGAAGCATACAGTTCTAGAGGGCCAGTGAGCAGTGTGTAATATATAGATGCACAAATGTAACACACTGTCTTCTTTGTTTTCCACCAACATTTAAACTGAAAAATAACTGGTACGAAGATTTGTCAAAGGTATAGAACTTTCTGGTTGCTACTTAAGAGTTTGGCTCCTTCACTGCTGCTGCTGCTAAGTTGCTTCAGTTGTGTCCGACTCTGTGTGATGCCATAAATGGCAGCCCACCAGGCTCCTCTGTCCCTTGGATTCTCCAGGCAAGAACACTGGAGTGGGTTGCCATTTACTTTTCCAATCCATGCTAAGTCGCTTCAGTCATGTCCGACTCTGCAACCCTATGGATAGCGCCCACCAGGCTCCTCCGTCCACAGCATTCTCTATGCAAGAATACTGGGGTGGGTTGCCATTTCCTCCATCACAGAAATATGCTAAGAACAACATTTATTCAAGGGGAATCATTTTATCTTTAAATGTTCAGAGAACAGAAACTAGACTGTAAACTCCTTCAGGGAAGCATCCAAGTCTCCTCCTATGTACTCTAGTTCAAATTAATTATAAAGTAATGGAGTAGACTTTAATAATCACAGCTCATATATGCAAGAGGTTGTTAACTTTCAAAGAAGTCCTTTGAGTAGCTGTACCTTTATTTCATCCAAATTGCATCACTTAAAACATTTTTGGAAGGTCTTTCTTGGAACCGTGTTTCATGTGAATCTGAGAGGCTAGTAGTCCAGTGTCAGAAGAAGGAAGGTGCTAGGCCTGCTCTATGCTGTTCCAGTTCTTTAGACCACACCCACAGTGGTCAGTCAATATGGGATGGTAAATGAAAAGACATTGACAAGCTAGAACAAGTTCAGAAGAGGTTGACCTGAATAATGAAGGGACTCAAAACTAAATCATGGTCAAGGAAAAGTTGACAGAACTGAGACTGTCAGCCTGGAGATGAGAGGATTCATAGGGCATGATCCCTGCCTTTAAGTATCTGAATGGCTGTCCTGTGGAAGGGCCATTTGACTTGCCTGGTATGGCTCTGGAGGAAAAGAACTAGAACAAATGACCAGAAGTCTCAGAGGAAATAGAAAATGTGCCTCAATATCAAGATTTCCTATTAACTGCTACTATCAGAATTGGAATGGGTTACTCCAGGACGCATGAACTCCCTGTCACAAGAGTTGTCCATTTAAAGCCAGAGGCCACCTGGGAACGAGGTCATAGAGAATAGACAAACATTGAATGGGTGGTTGAAGTGGAATAGTTGACTATCAAGGTCCCTTTCAAACCTGAGTATGCTAATTTTCTCAGTAATCTAAAACTTTAATCCTGAGATTCTAAATATGTAGATGACTTTCCTGGATCTTCTTAAAAGGTAGTGAGTATAATTTAAACTCAGTCCATGACTCAGGGACATCTTTAAGGGACATTAATAACTGTACTGTAATGCTAAATGGCCTCAGTACTCTGAAGCTAAATGACCTTGGATTGTTGGATTTTTTTGAGTTCTGTCTCCTTTTTGTAGTTTTCAGAACCTTGCCTTTTCATCGGGCTGTATCGGGCTGTATGTTCTTATACCTTAATGCTGTCTTGTTACAAGTGGTGTAATTAACTTGAATCCCGTCTCCTCATTTCTAATTTGCTGCTACCAGTTGGTGATGGCTGACAACTCCAGATATCCAGAATTGGATCTTACTGAATTCGGGCCAGTAATGTTCTCTGGTTGATTAGACTGCTTGGATTTTTGGATGCAGATTGTGACTGCAGATATGCCTCTTTTTACTTCCTTCCTTCTTGGTTGTATTGATAAGTAGCAGCAAGTAGAAGCTAGCAGATAAATGGCTTCCAAATAAGTGAGTTATTGCTGCATAAGCCATTTCTTACTTGCCAGAAATACTCATTATCTGTAGTTTCTTCCTTTCTATTTTTTTAATACACTTATTTAATTATGATTACAGATGTAAATGGTAAATGGGAATTCTCACAATTTGCTCTGCTGCATATTATATTGAGAATAACTTCATGTATTATTTTTATAAGAAAAATGTTTGTGATTTACAGAAGGTGACATTTCAGAAGGCCCAAGAACACTCTGTTAGGACTGCCCGCTTACCAATCCAGGAATATATGGTTAAATGCCAGAATGGGAAGAACTATCATTCAGAGATACTGACCATCAATCAAGGTACTGCTCACATGGCCCATGCTTAATATATGTTAGTTATGCTACTGCTTCTTTACATTGTATTTAAGTATAAATGGTCCTTGAAGCAGCCTCCCATGTGACTAATGTGCTTGGACTTTATTGTATGCACTTTGTGACAGGTATCCTGGCCTCTCAGAGGCATTTTGCATTTTCTTCCTATTCCCAACTGTGTTACAGATGGTTGAAATTGTTTCTTTGTCCTAGTATGCCATGCCTTCAGCCTGTCACCGAACAGTGAATTCCTGCTTGTCCTTCATGATTCTGTTCACAGGCATCTTGGCTGCTCCCTTCCCCTTCAGGCCATGTCAGGCCCCTCTGTTGTGTTCCCATTGTACTGTGTCCCTCTCTGCTGCAGCATTGTCCATTCACAGGCCTGTATCTCTCAGTGTAGGTTGAGATCCTTGTAGGTAAGCAGGGCCTTTGTCTTTGCCTGTCTCCCCAGGAGACATATGTGGTACCATATGTGGTGGAGTAGATTTGTTGATTGAAATATTCCAGAACACTTTTTTCCTTGTTAGTCATATACTAATGCTCTTTTTTCCTCTGTGTGGTCCCTTTGTTTTCCGTTTACCCTTCTAACAGTGTTTGATATCCTGTCTACTTACTTTGAGACTCAAAACTGGCCTGAAGCATTGAAGAAAGGAGTTTCTTCCAGAAAAGGCTATGTTCTCCAGAACTCAGTGGAATGATGGAGAGCCTAAGGAGGCAGCTGCAGGAGGTGAAGTTGCTGGAGTTGTCTTGACCAAAGAGCAGAGCAGAAAATGGTGGTTGTACTCATTGGCCCTTACTTGACATCTTGGCTGTTCACTGGGATGAAGAGGGACCACATTTTATGCTCTTTTGTATCTCCCATAGTGCCTCACAGGAAGTGCCCAGATATATGTTGACTAACTAGAAAGTTTACATAACAATGAATTAGCCCTAAGACTACATGGCTTTGGATGTTAATTCATCTTCTGTACATCTATTTGTAAAATAGCTACTCTTAAGAATAGCTTAAATAATCAAGTAAGAATTGTTCTATCAAGAGTTAAATTTTCACTGCACAGGCATCATAAAGTTGCATGACTTTGTCCAGCCATCTCAAACATGCTGATTTTCCCCAGCTCAGTAATATGCTATACAGACTTTGCAGGGTCAGCCTGTCCTAACAGCCCTGCTTTAAGCCCCCATAGCATTTTGTTCCATCTGTGGCTCCTACTTTGTCTCCCCTATTCTGAGTATGGGCAGTGAGTGTTTCTCTCTTCCTAATAGTAGCCTTGTAACAATTTGGTGCAGTATCTTTGTATCCTTATGAGCTTTGTACCAACTAGATTCTTCATATAAACTTGTGATTAACAGGTCAAATTGAAAAGCACACAGTATTTTAAGTCTAACTTGAAGAGACAGAAAATACATTGCATCTGACACAAGTATGTTGCTGCTGCTGCTAAGTCGCTTCAGTCGTGTCTGACTCTGTGCGACCCCTTGGACGGCAGCCCACCAGGCTCCCCCGTCCCTGGGATTCTCCAGGCAAGAACACTGGAGTGCGTTGCCATTTCCTTCTCCAATGCATGAAAGTGAAGTTGCTCAGTCATGTCCGACTCTTAGTGACCCCATGGACTGCAGCCTACCAGGCTCCTCCATCCATGGGATTTTCCAGGCAAGAGTACTGGAGTGGGGTGCCATTGCCTTCTCCGACAAGTACATTAGGTAACCTAAATCTCAGCGATCCCTTTTTTTCATGTCCTAGTCAGGTAGAGTTACTTCAGTTACTCTAGCCAGTTTGGGTTAGTAGTAAACTTGTTAATTTAGCTGCTAGCAAGTTCAGAAAATGTATTCTGTATCTTAGAAGAACCAAAAGGTTACTTTTCTGCTCTCTCCCCTTTCATAATTTAAGTTCCTCAAGAGCTGTGATCACTTGATACATTTTATCAGTGTCTTTTTACTACTTACAAATGGCCCAGTCTTCAGGAAACATCATTAGGAATACATAATGCTCCTTGGTCTTTATCAACTTACTGAATGTGTTCTATAATCTCTGTCATCAGAAAGAACCTATGGATAGGCTTCAGGGGTCTGTAACTAGGTCTCTTAACAGAAGCACTGACCTGGATCATCTGTCAGGCTTCATTTTCACCTTTAAAGGCTTTGCTTAAAATGCAAATTTCCTGACTCCATCACAAACCTCTGCTGTTTTTTTTCAAAACCCACAGGTAGTTTTTTGTTTGGCTTCCCAGAAATGATTTTAACAAAGTAAGATCTGGCTAGACTTGGAGTCAGAGACCTTCATCATAGTGTTATCTATAGAACAATAAAAAACTACACATATCTAAAATATCCTATAACATGAAAATGAAATATTCTACAACTATTGAATTTTTAATAGCAGTCACAAAATATATTACATGTTGTTTGAAGTGGACAAAGTATATAATGAAGTGGTATATAGAGTATAATCCTGTAGTTCCAGTTTGAAAAACACATTCACATATAGTAGTTGAGAATGTAGGCCAAGTTAATCCATGCCTCAGTTTCTTCAACTAAAAAGTTAAATGTTTTTGCAGTTACTAAGTGAATTAATCCATGCAAAATACTTGGAACCAGTAATTGTTAGCTGCTACATACTCATGCACTAAATAGTGGGATTACAGGTGGTTTTTGTTTGCTTTATATTTTTTTTATGTATTCTGCATGTTCTTTGGTGAACATATCTTACTATCAGAAAATAATTTTATCTTAATGCTCACTTCCACTTGCAGAAGCTACACTCTAGCAAAGTAACAGTTCAGTTCAGTCACTCAGTCGTGTCTGACTCTTTGCAACCCCATGAATTGCAGCACGCCAGGCCTCCCTGTCCATCACCAACTCCCGGAGTTCACTCAGACTCACATCCATCGAGTCAGTGATGCCATCCAGCCATCTCTACCTCTGTCGTCCCCTTCTCCTCCTGCCCCCAATCCCTCCCAGCATCAGTCTTTCCCAATGAGTCAACTCTTCGCATGAGGTGGCCAAAGTAACAGTTAACATCAAATAAACCGTAACAGTAACTGTAGTAAACTTTATTGTAAAAAAACAAAAAACTACATCATGGCTTCATTTTTCATTTTTCTCACCCATAAGAATTTGGGTGGCAACGAGTAACTTTTTTATAAAAATATTTTATTTAGGACTGTAATAGACATTATGTACATTCACATCTTGTCTCCTGAAAATTTAATGTGGAATTCACCTGAGAACCTTTTCCCCAGGAAACCCAGTCTCTTGGTTCAGCTGACCCATAAAAAAACCCACATAGGTCCTTCAGCTCTCTGCCAATCTGGAGAAGATTTGTTTTCTTTGATCTGCTGTCATGTGTTCACAAGCTTCTAAAATGTTTGCCAAAATCAGAGTCTGCTGAATGGTTTTTGCCTTAACCCATATTCTTCCATTCATTCCAAATACTATCTCCAAGGGGTAGAGTTTTCCCACTTCTTGTAGGATTTCGCACTCTGGAGCTAACAGCCTGGTGAGGACGGGAAAGAAAACAAAACTTTAATAAGTGGCAGGGTGTGCCTTGACTTTACTTCAGGGGACTCTTCTTCTGGGCAGTTCTCCCCAGTCACTCAAAGCTCCACCAACATCATTGCAAAACAACAGGGCACATGAAAACATCTGCTCCCCCTTTTCTTCCAAGAAGCTTTATAACTTACAGGTATACCAGAGGTCACAATGGTGGGCTATCCTCTACAAAGAAACCAATCTCCCTATGCCACCAACTTCACAAAAAAATACATAAAGTTCTTCCTGCACATTGTCAGAGCACCTTAATTCTAGACTTGAGAACTGTAGCTTTTTTTATTGTCTCTGGTGCTAACAGAACAGTTTAACCTTGTTTTCCTGACCATGTAAATTCTTTGGTATTGAATTCAATACTTGGAGAAGAGTGTTGACTCTTTGAAACCACAAAATGTTGCTTGGTTAATAACATGCTTCTTTAAATGTCTTGAACTAATTCTGCAAATCTGCAAAATAAGTACCAAAGAGAGATATACAAGATAGCTGTGACCCTCAGCTTTAGGAGTAAAGCCGTTTAACAGGGCATAGCTTTGGGTAGGTAAAGATCTAAACCTAACAAAGAGAATCTGCCTCTGGGAACTATTAAAAGGACAGTAAAGCAGGAGCCTTTTGTGAATGTCTGCATAAGTCTGAGGGTCGCATCACTCTAGCTTAATTTGGCTCCCATTATAAGAGAAATATGATGATTTTGTACAATAATAAATTGCATCTGTATTCAAGTAACGTAGAAGGGGAAAGGCCAGTTTTCACATTTGGTCTGAGTATATATAAGGAACAACTGACATACCAGCAGAGAAGTCCAGATTCCATATCAATACAGAAACTATAATGACAAATATGTCTGAATTTTATGTATTCACATTGTGAGGATGGGGCTAAATGCAAGAGTTTACAACTGTGCTAAAATGGATACTGATTTTTAACTTCGAAGAAATACAGCCATTGTTATAGCCAAAGATTAGTCAGCTTTCTAAGGAGGTATAATATAAAAGACAACAGGAAAGCTGGAAAGCATCAGACTTACTTTCTAATTAAGCCCAAAGTGACTTTAAAAAGCAGACCATCCTGTCCAATCACACCCATTCCATTGGCTCGTCCACAGCTGTCAATACAGACCATCTCTGGTTCCATATCTTTATTAGCAACCACAAACTGGCCATAGATGAGATCTCCAACCTACAATGATAATTAAAAAAACATCATTTCCTCTCAGCAAACTATGCTATGCTGCTAAGTCGCTTCAGTCGTGTCGGACTCTGTGCGACCCCATAGACGGCAGCCCACCAGGCTCCCCCCTCCCTGGGATTCTCTAGGCCAGAACACTGGAGTGGGTTGCCATTTCCTTCTCCAATGCATGAAAGTGAAACAAAGTGAAGTCGCTCAGTCGTGTCCGACTCCTAGCGACCCCATGGACTGCAGTCTACCAGGCTCCTCCGTCCATGGGATTTTCCAGGCAAGAGTACTGGAGTGGGTGCCACTGCCTTCTCCGAAACTATGCTATAGGTGCTGCTATTGGCTGATGACATCAATGCCAGTCATCTGCAATTCTGTGGCTAAATGACAGACTACACTCCAGGATTCTCACAGTCCCGCTGGAGTTGCGTCCTAAAAGAAGGCAATTAAAGTGTGTACCCTCATCCTTCCCTTGTCAGAAAATCCCCAGACTGGGAGCCTCAGCAAAGCCAGAGTGCCCACTGGGGTTACACTGTCAACTACAGTAGCCACTACTCACATGTAGTTATTTAAACTTACATTTAATTAAAATGATGTACTTAAAATGCAGTTTTTCAGTTGCATTAGCCACATTTCAAATGCTCAATAGCCATGTGTGACTTAGTGGCTCCCATAATACTCAGTGCATACGTAAAACGCAAGCATCACCACAGCGTTTTATTGCACAGCACTGCTTTAGGGAACTACACAAGAAACAACGCCTGGCATGCAAATTATTCAAAGCAAAACAACACTGGCAATTCATTGACTGTTCTCCATACAATAATTGCTTTAAAAGCCTCAAGAGTTGAACTTCAAAATGACAAAAACTATGGAAATGAAGAGTAAACTTGTTCCATTAAGTACCAACAACTGCTGGTGACTCAAGGAACTAGAGAGAACATTCTCTGCCTTTTAGAAGCATTTAGTTTCAGAGGGCAGTGGGGATATATATGTAAACAAACTTCATTCACAGCTGAATCCAGTAAGTAAGAAAAATGACTGAAAATTAGGGATGTTTTTACAGAGGGGTAGTGGTGCTCAGCCTGGGTCTTGAAAGACCAGAATGTGTTCCACAGGTTGAGAAGAGGATAAAGCAATCCAGACAGAGGGAACAGCATAAACAAAGGTATAGGAGCAGGAGATTATGAATTCAGTGGTACTCTTAAATAGTTCAGTGTAATTCAGGCAGGGCCACATGGAGATATAATTATGGATGACGGAAGACCTCTGGAAATAGTAATAGGTAGGTTTTGAAGAACTTTTTCTTTTGCAGAAAGGGGTATGAGAGGCTGTCAGCTCTTAAAAGCCTGGATGAAGGGGCAGAAGTGTACAGGCAGGATGTTACTAAGGAGATCACTGATTTAAGTCCAGTCAAAGAGACAGCCAAGGCCTGAACTTGCTAAGTGGAGATAAAGTGGTGGACATGTGGCAAATCAGAGAGACTCGATATGAGGGATGAGTGAGAAAAGGCAAAGAAACCTCCAAATTTCTGGCTTGGATGGACAGGAAGAGTGTGGCCATGCCAACTGAAAAGCCCAAGTTGAAACCTGAAGTAGCAAGACTGCTCCTCTTGTCAGCTGCAAAATGGGATTGTTGGGAAACAGTGATGTAACTGAAGCTGTGAGATATAAGTCCCAGGACCACATCCAGGAAAGATGGATGAGTGATATGGCAATTTACACCACCGTTCCTTCCTTCCTCCCCTAAGCCTCTGGCTTACTTCTTTGCCCAGTGTATATGGATATAACAAATAACAGATATAACCTTTCAATTCAGCAGAGATGAAAACATCCCCCAACATAGCAAATGTAAACTAAGTATGTGGCTTTGGTCCCAGAGGTGGAGCATCTGAAAGAACTCTTGAAGCCTGGAGTGATTACAAAGATGCTCCAAGATCATCCAATAGCACTAGGAAAATAAGACAGTTCCGGTAGCCTTCTGGATATATGAGTGTTTAGGAAATGGATATTTGCTACTTTTGAAACCAAAGGTCCTGTCATTACCTGCACATTAGGTCTGTTTCTTTTAGTTGCACCTTCAAATGCCAAGTAAGACAGGGAAGCTGGCTCACTCCCTCCAACATCAACTTTGAATATGTCTCCAGACTTAGCTGTCACTATGCCAATCACATGGTCTCCTTTCACCGGGACATACTACAAAAAATGAGAGAACAACCATAAATGACAATCATTTTTAAGACATCTTCAACAAGTCCTCAGCAGTTGTTATGTTTATCATTTAAATATTTAGAAAATATTTTAAAACCCATGTTTACAAATCAATACAAACCTTACAACAAACCTGATCATGTGTCACTCTCCCTAAAAGAAAACCAATCACATGATAAACTCAGATTTCCAGCTTCTAACAGTATTCATTTAAGTCTGTATCATCTTATCTCTTCTGAATCATTATCAGAAACTCCCTAGCTTTTGTTTGCAAGAGTCCAGTGATACAGGGGTCCTCACAACCAAGCAAGGCCATTCTGTTGTTAGTTTCTTCCTATGTGAAATGTCTTACTTATTCTAAGAGAAACTGAACTCCCTGTGACATCCACTCACTGAACCTGATTCGATTCTTTGGAACCCCGAAAGGCAAGTCTGCCGCTACCTGACCTATGGGGATCTGAAGACAATGACCACGTCTCACAGTCTTTATCCTCTTATGCGCCCTTATATTCCCAGGCTCATTTCTTTCCTGGTCGCCCATCTAGGGCCACGTTCCAGCTGTTCACGGTCCCTCTAAAGGAATTGTAGAAGTAAGCACAAGACTCCAGTGGTTCTTGGCTAGCCTTATCAGAGGAAGGCTCCAGGGCCCCTTCCGTGCTTCCTAAGAGTATCCTCAGCCTTCTCCCGGCCGGACAACCCCTCCGGAGTCCCAGCTTACCCGCTTCTGCTGCGAGTCCACCCAGTAAACGCCACCGCCGCTGCCACTGCCAGGTTCCTTGTGACGGAGCCGGCCGCACTTGGTGACCAGCAGTCGGTCTCCGCAGCGCCGCAAGCCTGGGCCGCACACCACGCGTCCCCGGGAGCGCGCTGCGGCGTTTAGGCGCAGCGGTCGCTCCCCTGCACCTCCTGGGCCGTCTCCGTCCTCCTGATCTGGCAGCAGCAGCTCCTCGCCCGGCAGCACCACTTGATCTAGCACCGTCCGTGCTGCCCGCGCCCTGCAGCCAGCCAGGGACTCCGCTGGAACACCCGCTGCTTCGGCCATCACGGGCGTCACTATACACAGTTTCCGGCTTCCGGCTCCGCGACCAATCGCCAGCCCTCCCAAGACTTTCCGTTTCCGGCAGCACAGACTTGTGGGACTTGAACCTGTTTTCCAAAGTCCGATCGCGCTGGTCGGCGGGTTCCTTAATGATGGCTATGATTCTGTCTTTAGCTGGCCGCCCATCCAGCAGTCTGTTCGCAGGTCCGCAGGAGAAACGCGTAGCTTGAGTTAGTCGCGGAGCCTCCTCTCCCGGTGTCTGAGATGCACAGTGGGATATGAGACCCCGCCACCTTTGGTTTCGTGGAAACCTTGGGAACTGAGCAGGCCTTCGGGAGTTGGCTCTCTCTTCTGACTCTACCTTCAGAGGGACCGCTAATCTTTTACCAGGAAGAGTATTCAGTATTTTCTTTTGCGTAGGAAACTTTTATCTGTTCACGTTGTGGAAGACCAGAGAAGAATAGCAAGAAAATGAAAAGCATTAGTTTTGCTCCCTGTTTGTCTTTCTGCTAGGCTGTCAGCTAGTTCTCCCTTTTTTTTCTAGCGCAGGTCCTGGCACGAAATAAATAATACCTGGTGAATGCATGAATGAAAATGAATGTTGACATTTTGGTGTGCGTTTCCTTCCCCCTCCCCCTGAAAATATTTACATATCACATGCATATTTCCGTATAACTGAGCTTCCCCTCCACGGCCTGGGAAAATCAGTAACTGCAGTTAAATTTTTGCTACTGTTTTCCTTGGAGCACGGTTTAGTTGCCCAGGTGAAGAGCAGCTGAATTGCAAATCAATAGCACATCGGGTCTGCCCTTCTGACTTTCAAGGCTCTCACTTGAAATCAGTTTTCTCTGTCAACTGGTACCTCCAATTAGCGTTGGTCAGATTATCCAGTAGGAGTCGGAACTCCTGGGGACTTGGGAGGGCGTGGCCCTGACCAATGGCTTTTAGCTGTCTTCTGTTTCTACTGCTCAGCTCTCTGAGGTATCTGCTTCCAACCTGAGTCTTTAGATTTTTAGGATTTTAGACCATCTCTAACATACCTTCACAATTTTATAAGACGCTGGTGAATCAACTAAATACAATGAAGTGAAAGTCGCTCAGTCGTATCAGACTCTTTGGACCCCACGGACTATACAGTCCATCGAATTCTCCAGGCCAGAATACTTGAGTGGGTAATCTTTCCCATCTCCAGCAGATCTTCCCGACCCAGGGATCGAACCCAGATCTCCTGCATTGCAGGTGAATTCTTTACCAGCTGAGCCACAAGGGAAGCCCCAAATACAATAATAGAGGCCAACTGAAATGTAACTTTGGTTTTGCGACGGATTATTGCAAGAGCTGTTCTTGTTTGGCTACCTTTGCAGAAGGGATGGCGTAGATATGTTTTTCTCTCCTCCCCACTCCAACCCAGTTCCAGAGGGCCTGCATGGAGCAGGTAATCAGTGACCAAGACTACCTCTATCGCAGCTGGCCTAAGGCCATGCTGTACGGTACTCAATGACCTCAGGTCCCGGCCAGAGACAGAGGTCAGGAAATGATCCTTGGATTATCTCTCACGCACCTTTACGTCAATAGAGGAGCCTCTGTCAGAAACGTGGCCCAAATCTGGCTGAGGAGGTCTACCAAGGGCACTTCGGGCAGGTGTGTCCGCATGTGGGTGTTGGTCTGGTACATTGCCAAGTCCACAATGGCAAGCATAGGTCTGGAAAGAACAGTCACCTGAGACCGGAAGTTCAGGCTTGGAGGGCGGGTCGAAGGCCCCTGGAGGGCGGTGCCCTGCGCGACACGCCCAGAGGGCGGAGCACGCTAGAGGCATCCTGGTTCGTGCGCCCCGTGCCGCAGTGTCGGTTCTCTGCCGTCTCGGCGTCGTGCAGCCGGCGGTGAGTGAGCGCACGTGGCCGTGGCCGTGGCTGGCGCGGCGGGCAGGCCCAGGGGTGCTGAGGTCCACCTGCGTGAGAGGGTGGAAACCGAGACCGCAGCCAAGTGTGCGGAGCCCGGCTCGGAGCTGCGCACCCGGACTAAGGGGGCGCGGGTGGTGTGGGGGCTCGTTGAAAAGTTCGCTTTTAGAATGGCGCATGCAGCCTTTTTTGGGTATGAAAGTGGCCGCTGCCATTGGGGAATGAAGAGGAGGCGGGGGCCCGTGCGGTCGATGGCGCGCCTTTCATTGCGTAGCTTTCCGCTGATACGTGGGGTCTTCCGGGCGTATCCACCAGGGTGAATTAGGCCGGCTACTTGTTTGGGGGACTTGCGGGCCTGGAGCCTGTGCAGCAGGAGTGGTACCGCCCTCGACTGCGTTTGGGACATACCCCAGCATTTCTTAGCGTTTCCTTCGAGAAAAGAACCACATTGCCCTTCGGAAAGGTTGGTCCAGACCGTGGCCTTCTGAACTCTTTCCCAGAACTTCCTCTTTAGAAATCTTTGCTACTTGAGAAGCTGGAAAAGTGCTATCTCATGGTTGCTTTTCTTTGTTGACTGGTGAAGTTGGGCGTTTTTGTCACTTTCAGTCAAGACTAGTTGAGCTTGTGCTCTGGACCAGGAATTGAGCTGGGCAGTGAGCCCGGAAACCAGCTGAATCATGGTCCCTGCCCTGGGGGAGATGACTGTCACCACATGGAAATACCAAGTGTAACTGACAATAACAACCTGATTTGTGTGTCAGCCCCGAGAGTACAAAAGATGAAATGATTACCTCTATGTCGGAGGAAGGTGGGAGTCAGAATAGATGTCCATAAAGAAGTAGAATTTGAATGAATCTTTAAATTAGTTTAGTTCACAGGTTTCTAAAAATTATGAATGAACTGCATGCTAATTTATATACAAAAATTAATAGGAAAAGAATCCATGAAAGTTAATATTTTTATTCAAGTGAAGAATTTAAATGAAATGCTCACAATTATCACTACACAAGTGAGAATCTGTTTGGAATAAACATTTTTAATCACAAATGATCATGGCTTGTGAAAACTAAAGAGAGCTTTAAAGGGTTTAAGAATAGCAGATATAAGGAACAGCCATTACTCCTAGTACTTAGCTCACCTAAGCAAACTCTCTTCACTGGCCTGGCCTGATTGAGACCTTGTTGTAGAGGACATTGTTATGGCTTGTTAAATGGCAGGAAGTCATTAGAAATCTGTGCCAGACTTCCCTGGTGGTCCAGTGATTAAGAATCCACCTTGCAATGCAAGGGACACCTATTAAATCCCTGGTCCTGGAAGGTCCCACATGCTGCGGAACAACTAAGCCCCTGCACCAGAACTGCTGAGCCAGTGCTCTAGAGCCCCATGAGCTGCAACTACAAAGCCCACATGCCATGTGGAGCCCATGCTCCACAAGAGAAGCCACCACAATCAGAAGCCTGAACTCTCCACAACTAGAGAAAGCTCACATGCAGCAATGAAGACCCACCACAGCCAATAAAGAAATAAATCTGTGCCAGTGGAACTTGATGGAAATCAACCCTTCAGAACTTGCTGGCATTTCTAGGATGCGAGGGAAAGCTACTCCTGGGGAGGTGTTTCTTGGAAGCATCTGTTATAAAACTGCCTAATAGCATGCTAGGGGAAACTGCTGACTGCTGGGTGATTGCACCCACCAAACCAAACAGGAGCTGATGCTGCAGAAGCTGTGGTACTGCAGGAATATGCCAGAGAGCACAGTGGAACTACCAGCCAAATCTCATTCCTTCTGCAGTGCTTCTGCAGGGTATTCTGCCTACAAAGGTTGTCTTCATGATAGATAGCAAAGGAAAAATGTTTTAAAGGCCCAGATCCATTTTCTCAGAGCAGGCAGTGAAGGGTGATTTTAGAGCTGAGTGGCAATACATTGATAACTGGCCCGGAGTCTCATGAGAGGTTTTAAGATGAATAAATTCATCAGTAATAGCAGTAAGATAGAGTCTGCCTGGGCCCAGATGGCTTCACTGATGAGTTCTGCCAAATATTTAAAGAATTAATAGCCATTAATACAAACTCTATCCCAAAAATAGAAGAGGAGGAAACATAGCCTAATTCATTTTATGAAGCCAATACTACCCTAATATCAAAGTGAAAGGTATCACAAGAAAAGAAAATCATAGATCAGTATTCCTTATCAATATAAACACAAAAATACTAGCAAACTGAATATAGTAACCTACAAAAAGGGTTACATACCATGACCAAATGGTATTTATCCCAGGAATACCTGCTCTTTTAACATCTGAAATCAATCAATACAATACACATCAATAAAATAAAATCCACATTATCATCTCAGTACATGGATGAAAAGCATATGGAAAAGTCCAATATCCTGTTATGATAAAAAACAATAAACTGGAATTAGAAAGGAACCACTTAACCTAATAAAGAACATTTATGGAAAAACCCACAGCTAACATCATAATTAACGGTGAAAGAATGAAAGCTTTCTCCCCAGGGTCAAGAACAAGATCAGGAAGTCTGCTCTCTTCACTTCTATTCAGCGTTGTATTCAAGATTCTATCCTGGGCAGTTTGGCAAGAAAAATAAAAGGTATCTAGATTGGAAAGAAAGAAGTAAAACTTGCAGGTGCTATGATCTGGTATATATAAAATTCAAAGGAATCTATTTTACAATAGGAAAGAGAATTAAACATTTGGGAATAAATTTAACGAAAGAAATAACCTTAAAACCTTGGGAACTACAAAACACTGTTGAAAGAAATTAAAGATCTAAATAATTGGAAAGGTACCCTCATGTTCATGGATCAGATGAATTAGTGATAAACAGATTTAAAGCAGTCCCTGTCAAAATCTCTACTGTCTTCATTGCAAAATTTGATAAATGGATCCTCAAACTTAGATAGAAATGCAAGGGACCTAGAGAAGCACCACACCCTCCCCCCAAAAAACTGAAAAAGAATGAATTTGGAGGATTTATACTTCTGCTTTCAAGATTTACTACAAAGCTTACAGTAATTAAGATAGCCAGAGGCATAAGCATAGATGTACATCAGCAGAATACAATTGAGAATACAGAAGTAAACCCTCACAATTGTGGTCAATTGGTTTTTGACAAGGGTGCCAAGATGATTCATTGGGGGAAGAAAAATCTTCCAGTACTGTTGTCCCAAGTAGTGTTGGAACAACTGGATATCTACAGGCAAAAGAAAGATGCTGCATCTGTCTCTACTGAAACTACCAAATTTATGCACACCCCTGGGATGCAGAAACTGGTATATTAAAGTCATCACATGAAGGAGTTTCTATACCTGTGAAGGAGTTTTATACCAGAAAAAGCCCCATTGCCTTACTCTTGTCAGATAATTCTCTAGCTTAATTAATATTTTATGTCACATATGCCTGCAGGAACTACTTAGTTTACTTTTGCTCTAGGCTAAAAACAATATATTTGAGGAAAAACATGGTTCCCACCTTTGAAAATGTGTGTCTCACTTCTAATTTTCCTTTAAATAATGTAGGTGATGAGTTTTAAAAGTCTACAAGGTTTTCAAAGGAAAAAAACTGGTGGTTGCCAGGGGTAGGGAGAAGGGGAGTTAAAGAGTTTCAGTATGGGAAGATGAGAAAAGTTCCTCTAGTCCCTATCCCAAGAGGCAACCACCTCTTCTCCTGTACACTTAGGTCAGACTCTAGGCATTACTTCGTTATCAGAGTCTTAAAACAACTATGGCAAAAACAAAATAAAACTATGGCAGGGTACAGAAGTTTGCTCTTCTTCCATTCTGGCAAAACCTTTTCCAAATCTCACTCTAAAACTAAACATGATATTTTATACCCCCCATACATGCAGGATTTTAAAACTGCTATACAGACTACATTTCATGCACTTCAAATATACAATTAAGTTAGTTTTAGTAAATGTATTAGTAGTGCAACCATCACCAAAATCCAGTTTTAGATCACCTCTGCTGCTGCTAAGTCACTTCAGTCGTGTCCGGTTCTGTGTGACCCCATAGACGGCAGCCCAGCAGGCTCCCCCATCCCTGGGATTCTCCAGGCAAGAACACTGGAGTGGGTTGCCATTTCCTTCTCCAGTGCATGAAAGTGAAAAGTGAAAGTGAAGTCGCTCAGTCGTGTCCAACCCTCAGTGACCCCATGGACTACAGCCTACCAGGCTCCTCCATCCATGGGATTTTCCAGGCAAGAGTACTGGAGTGGGGTGCCATTGCCTTCTCCTCAGTCACCCTAAAAAGATCCCTCATGTCCATTTGTGATCAACATCTTTCCTACCCCAGTTCCACACAGCCACTAACCCACTTTCTGTCTCTCTAGCCTTTTCTGGACACTTTACATAGATGGAATCATACAGCATGTAGTTTCTTTGTGTCTGGGTTTTTTTCACTTAGCATGATGTTATTTAGGTTCATCTATGTTTGTAGAATGTATTAGTAGTTCATTGCTTTTTATTTCTGAATAGTATTCTACTGGGTTTGTCAAAAAGTTTGTTCAGGTTTTTCTGTAATATCTAATGGAAAAATCCAAATAAACTTTTTTGCCAACCCAGTATTTCATGGATACACTACATTTTGTTTATCTATTTACAAGTTGAAGGCCATTGGGGTTGTTTTCACTTTTTGACTCTAATGAATAATACTGTTAGCATTTGCATACAAGCCTTTGTGGATGTATAAGTTCATTTCTCTAGGATAGAGTACTTATGATAGGAATTGCTGGGCTTGTGATAAACTTATTATTTAACTTTTTAAGAAACTGCCAAACTTTTCTAATGATGCTGTAGCATTTTACATTTCTCCCACCAGTATATAAAGGTCCTAGTTTCTCCACATCCTCACTAATACTTGTTATTGTCTTTTTTATTAAAGTGGGTATGAAGTATTAATTCATTGTGGTTTTATTTTTAATTTTCCAAATAAGTAATAATGTTGAGCACCTTTTCATGTACTAAATCACCATTTGTATGACTAATCTGGTGAAATGTCTATTCACATCTTTTACCCACTATTAAAATGTGTTATTTGTTTTCTTATTGAATTATAAAATATTTTAAAATATATTCTGGGTACAGATCCCTTATCAAGTATATGATTTGCAAATATTTTTTACTGGTCTGTGGATTGTCTTTTCATCTTTGTAATGGTGTCTTTTGAAGCATGTTTTAAATTTTGATGATATCCAGTGTACCGATTTTTTCTTTTTGGATTGTGCTGTACTGGTTCAAAATCGGGAAAGGAGTATGTCAGGGCTGTATATTGTCACCCTGCTTATTTAAGTTACATGCAGAGTACATCATGTGAAATGCCGGGCTGGATGAAGCACAAGCTGGAATCAAGATTGCCGGGAGAAATATCAATAACCTCAGATATGCAGAGGACACCACCCTTATGGCAGAAAGCAAAGAAGAACTAAAGAACCTCTTGATGAAAGTGAAAGAGGAGAGTGAAAAAGTTGGCTTAAAACTCAACATTCATAAAACTAAGATCATGGCATCTGGTCCTATCACTTCATGGCAAATAGATGGGGAAACAATGGAAACAGTGAGAGACTTAATTTTGGGGGGCTCCAAAATCACTGCAGATGGTGACTGCAGCCATGAAATGAAAAGATGCTTGCTCCTTGGAAGAAAAGCTATGACCAACCTAGACAGCATATTAAAAAGCAGAGACATTACTTTACCAACAAAGGTCTGTCTAGTCAAAGCTATGGTTTTTCCAGTAGTCATGTATGGATGTGAGAGTTGGACTGTAAAGAAAGCTGAGTGCTGAAGAACTGATGATTTTGAACTGTGTTTTGGAAGACTCTTGCGAGTCCTTGGACTGCAAGGAGATCAAATCAGTCCATCCTAAAGGATATCAGTCCTGAATATTCATTGTAAGGACTGATGCTGAAGCTGAAACTCCAATACTTTGGCCACCTGATGTAAAGAACCAACTCACTGGAAAAGACCCTGATGCTGGGAAAGATTGAAGGCAGGAGGAGAAGGGGACAACAGAGGATGAGATGGCTGGATGGCATCACTGATGCAATGGACATGAGTTTGAGTAGGCTCTGGGAGTTGGTGATGGACAGGGAGGCCTGGCATGCTGCTGTCCATGGGGTTGCAAAGAGTCAGACACCACTGAGTGACTGAACTGAACTGAACTAGTAACCACTGGTAGTGGAATCCTGATGCTGGGAAAGGTTGAAGGCAGAAGGATAAGGCTGTGGCAGAGGATGAAATGGTTAGCATCGTCAACTCAATGGATGTGAATTTGAGCAAACTCTGGGAGATAGCGAAGGACGGGGAGCCTGGCATGCTGCAGTCCATGGGGTCACAAAAAGTCAAGAAACAACTTAGCGACTGACCAGCAACAACAAAATGGAACCCAGTCTCTATATTTTAGAATCATGAAATATCTGACATTTTTACAGAATTAAAGTTTTAACCTATAGTTCACCAATAACAGCTGTCATTTTACACTCATCTAATGTCAAGTACTGTGCCTGTGTACATACCTCAGATGGTTTCATCAGTTGGCTTTTTACATTAGAAAATGTAAGCTAACATTTTACAGACTTTTTAAAAATACGTATTTGTCCTACAGGTTTTTAAAAAATAATTATCATTTTAAATTTGTTTTATTATGGAAGATTCCAAACATAAAAGGTGGCAGACTACTATAGTGAACTTCCATGTAGCCAAAATAGAACCCCAGTGGCCACCAGTCCTGCCACATCTGTACTCATGGGAAAAACAATTGAGTCAACATTTAATAATCAGGCAGTTTTACTTGAAAATTTCTGATGAGCTAATCCAGAACACCCAGTATGAGTTCAAAGATTGGAAAGAATAATATCACCTTTACATTGTTTTTCTTTCAGTGTAGTATCAAACTGGCAAACAAGCAGGGCAGAGAGTCAAGGACATAGAATCACAGAATCAAGGACATAGCTGCCCCCCTCCCCACTTCCACAGAGAAGTGTGCACAGTTCAGAGGTGACTGTTCCAGGTGAAAAGTCCAGCATTTGGAACTTAGTGCCCTGAGAAAGTGGAAAATGGAGGTGGCTGTGTTTTCTGATTTTACCCACAATCACAGGAGGTGCTTCCTTGCTGTGCTAGGTATGCTAGGTACATAGTCCTGTGTCCTGTTTCTTGCTGCATCATCAAGCAGACAGCAGGTCTTATTTTGAACTTCAATTTGCAGCTTCTCTTGAAAAAGTTGTGACAGTGCTGATCCTGAACGCATTCCTGGTAGCTGAGGTCTGGTGTGCCCCAGTGGAGGAATATACAGTGGTGACATTTAACGTTCAGAGGACAATACCTGTAAAGCTCCTGCCAGTAAGCCTGGTGAAGTACTAATGGAAGTTGTTCTTTTAAAATAGTATTCTGGTTATCCAAGGTTCAGAATGAAAATTTTGCAAGTGTTTAAGGGAATAGGTCCCTTACAGTCCATGGGGTCGCAAAGAGTCGAACACGACTGAGCGACTTCACATTCACATTCATTCATTCAAGGGAATAGGAGGACAAGACCTGACATTTATAGATTAGTTTGGATTTAGGGACTAAAAAAAAAAAAGTAGTAGTTGTCCTTGGCAATGAGCTTGTATATACAACACAGCACAAAGATTATAAGCGTGGACTTGGGAGGTAGGCTGCCTGGGGTTGAATCCTGCTCTGTGACTTGTAGGCTCTTGTGACTTATCCTTCCTGTGCCTATTTTGAGATGGCACAGAGAATGAGAAATGTTTTCTCATTTCTAAAATGAGAACAAGAACAGTACCGACATATCTTGAAATAATATATAGATAAAGCAGCCAGAATATTAGGCATGTATTAAGCATTTTCTGAGTGTTTACTTTTTGTTTATTTTTAAAATAAGCTTATGTGATAGGAGCCCTTTACTTCTGATTCCATTGTTTTCTTTGGGTTAGAGAAGGTTCATTGATTGAGAAGACATGTTTGCTTTCTCTTTCTTGTCATTCTGATTTTTCTTGGCAATGCATGAGTTCTGTCTCAAGTATTATAAAAGTAAGCATCATGTTACATGTGAACTGAAACTGAGAGGTCATTTTGGTACCTCAGAGGACCTCTGCAGCCAGACCCTGGGAACTGTGTCATGAACAAGTCTCAGTTACTCTCAGTTCTACCTCTTTTTGTCTGTCTGCATCTCCTCCTACCACCAGTGTTCTTCATGACCCTCTATCCTGAGTCTTTTCTCCCTCTCATAGCTGCCGTTTACTCCTGATTTTTCTCTTGCTCCTTTGGTGCATAACTGACCAGCATGACCTCAGTGGCCTGGCTTTACCTCATGACTTTTCAGCTCCAGCTCTCATTGCCAGCTAGCTCACTCCTGATTTCCCAGTTCAGATCCCAAAGAGTATGAATCTAGGTGGGCAGAGCTTTTTGTCCTAGTAGCCTCATGGAGCAGTGGCCAGTCTGTGGCCTGGATACTCAGATACTTGCCCCACCCTAGCTAATGGGTAGGGAAAACTAAGGTAGAAAAGCTACAGAGTTTCACAGCCTAGGCCTTCCCCTTTAGTAGGATGTATATGCTGGCACATAGGTGAGGTGTCAGATGTGAAAGGCAGGCAGGTAGGCTGCTGCATACAGTAGATAGAACCCATCAGGGGTCCCCAGAGGATGTGAAGTTGCTAAGTCGCTTCCGTTGTGTCTGACTCTGTGCAACGCCATGGACTGTAGCGTGCCAGGCTCCTCTGTCTATGGGATTCTCCAGGCAAGAATACTGGAGTGGGTTGCCATTTTCTTCTCCAGGGAATCTTCCTGTCCTAGGGATCAGACCTTAAGTCTCCTGTATTGGCAGGTGGGTTCTGTGAAGGGAGCTGTCCAGATCTTTTCTGTGGGTCTCATACTGAATATATAAGCAAATGTCAATTGATAGATCCATAATGTACCCAATATACTTTAATCACACGTTTATTTTAAACCTGTAACACTTTATTTAATACACAATATTTACTAAGTGCAAGGCTCTGTTTTAAGAGCTTTGTGTGTATTAACTCATTAAATCCTCATAACAGCTCTATGAGTTGGTATTATTACAATTCATACTTTATAGGTGAAGAAATGGAGGGACAGAGAAGTAGTGTGCCTCTGGTTACATAGCACATAAGTAGCAGAGTCAAGATTTGGACCCAGGCAGTTAGGCTTCAGACAGCCCTATATTATACTATCTTTCACAGTTGGATTACTGACCAGACTGAGTTTTCTAGGAAAGCATAATCTTGTTTTCTTGCACTCATTTTAGAACCTTGTATGGTAAAATGCATGAAGAGGCTACCCATTACAGAAGAGCTAAATAGACATTTCTCCAAAGAGGACATACAGATGGTCAATAGGCATATGAGAAGATGCTCAAAATCTCTAATTATTAGAGAAATGCAAATCAAAACTCTAGTGAGGTACCATCTCACACCAGTCAGATTGGCCATCATTAAAAAGTGTACAAATAGCAAATGCTAGAGAGGATGAGGAGAAAAGGGAACCCTCCTACACTGTTGGTGGGAATGTAGGTTGGGGCAGTCACTGTGGAAAATAGTAGGGAGATTCCTTAGAAAACTAAATACAGAATTACCATATGTTTGAGCCATCCCACTCCTGGGATTATCTGGGATATCCAGATAAAACTGTAATTCAAAAAAATACATGCATCCTTATGTTTATAGTAGCACTCTTCACAGTAGCCAAGATGTGGGAATGTCCATTGAGAGGTGAATGAATAAAGAAGATGTGGTACATATATACAGTGGAATACTACTCAGTCATTATAAAGAATAATGCCATTTGCAGCAACTAGAGATTATGATTCTAAGTGAAGAAAGTCAGAAAGAGAAGACAAATACCGTATGATATCACTTATATGGGAATCTAAAATATGACACAAATGAACCCATCTAGAAACAGAATCATGGACATGAGAACAGACTGGTGGTTGCCATGGGGAAGGGGGTTGAGGGAGGGATGCAGTGGGAAGCCGCAGTTAGTAGATACAAACTTTTATATATAGAAAGGATAAACAACAAGGTCCTACTGTATAGTACAGGGAACTATATTCAGTATGTTATCATACACCATAATAGAAAAGAATATTAAAAATAGTGTGTACATATATATATATATGTATGTATACATGTATGTGTGTATTACTGAATCACTTTGCTGTTCAGCTGTAATTATTCCAACATTGTAAATCAACTATAATTTTTTTAATGTAAAAAAAATAAAGAGGTTGCCCTTTTAGGTTTATGTTGGTTTTCTCAGTTTTCATTTAGAATAAATGTAAAGTTTTTAGTTTTCTATATTTTTTAGTTAGATTCTTTTTTAAGAGACAGGATTGTAAAGTGAAAATAATGAAGACTTTGGAGTCAGATAGACCTGAATTTTATCTCTGTGTGACGTAATCCATCTGATCCTTAGATTTCATATCTGTAAAGTACAGGATTGCTGGGAGTTTGGGGGGGTGTATGCAGAAAACCTGACACATACTAGGTGCTCATTATATGACAGTTACTGTCATTGCTATTGGCAGCAGATGATATATATAAATCCCGGCCATCATTTGGTAGCCTTAAAAGGCTTCAGAAAGTCTTCATGGTGTTGAAGAACCCCAGGAGGTTTTATTGTTATTAGGTGGTATCTGAGCTGGGCTTTAAGGCAAGCATTGTAGATATGCTATTTGGACCATCATGCCCTCAATATCCTCTTCGCATGTCAGACATTATCAATGGATTACAGCATTATTTCTTGTTGAGCTCAGAATCCATTTCATGATTGCTCAAGAATTGGTTGTAGTTAATGGGAATTGACCCCAGAAGTACCATTTTTTCTTTAAGTCCAGATACACAAACAAGCTATCCAAGCCATTCCTTGAGTAGCCCATTCCAATCCTGTCTTTGTTTCCTTTCAGTCTCTTCTTCGCCTTGTGACCAATAAATTTTGGAAAAAGTTGCCTCTGGTGACCCTGAACTTGCGCCTTTATGAGTCTCAGCAGCAGGAAGAGAAGTCCAAACCCATCAGCCGTTACCCCATGCCCTACAAAAAGGACCTGCCTTTTGACATTTTAGAGCTCATGGAGGAGACAGAAAAGAAGGTGAGACACTCGCCTCATGCAGAGAGCCACAGCCAGTGCAGACCTTTGTTGGCTGGAGTGTAATCCCTGGAACTGGTTGCCGTGGTCTGCCCCAGTTCCCACTGTGCATGAGCCCTTCCTTTGGGGTTCCCAGTCAGAAGAACATGCACTTTTTCCTCTTGTCTTAGGTACACCATTTTAAGTTCTGGAACTCTGTCACTCAGTTCTCTGCCCATTGTGACCTGTAGCTCCCTTTAGCGCCATAATATGGTGTGGAGATAGAACCATGAGATACGTGCCAGATACTTCAGTAAATGTGAGAGGTACCTTGATCCTTCCTGCAATTATGTATTGAAAAATTAGAAAAATAAGCAAAAATTTCAAAAATAAAAATTCCACCAAAGTCAGTCACTTGTAGCACTTCTTCCCTATTTTTTTTAAAATAAATATACATGTAACTCTTTTAATGAGATCATGTTAACATGAACACTTTTCTGGGTTAAAACATCATGTTTAATGGCTGCATGATATAGCACTGTATAATAGAGATGTTTTAATTTATTTCAGCAATCTCCCAATCTTGGATATTTGTGACTTGTAACATGTTTATACAGATATCTTTTTGAACATCCCAGAATTATTTCTTGAGGATACTTTTTATTATTTAAAATTTTTTATTTATTTGTTTTTGGCTGTGCTGGGTTTTGTGTTGCTGCATGTGGACTTTCTCTAGTTGGGGTGAGCAGGAGCTAAGTATGCAGCCTTCTCATTGCAGTGGCTTCTCTTGTTGTGGAACAGGGGCTCTAGGTGTGCAGGCTTCAGTAGTTGTACACAGGCTTAGTTGCCCTGAGGCCTGTGGGATCTTTCATGACCAGGGATCGAACCTGTGTCCCCTGCATTGGCAGACAGATTCTTAACCACTGGACCACCAGGGAAGTCCAAGGGTACTTTTTAAAGTTGATGGTTTATATTGTCAAATTATAAAACCCTTGTCTGAATGCAGACGTTTACTCTAAACTTTGTTTTTGAAACTTGGTGCTGAAACTTTGTGGATTTTTTTTCCAGACAGAATCTTGTATGTAAATCCATTTATAAGTATATAGAAACCCAGCTGCTCTGGTGGGAAAGGTTTGGAGCCCCCAGCCTCTCTCTCAGTACCTGTCTGTACCTCCTCACATCATCACCTCTTCCCTAGCTCCTGCCCCAGCAGACATAAATGGTTCTTTTACCATGTCTTCTAGATCAGTAATGAACTTTAGCATCTATTATCAGTTAGAGTGCTTTCAGCTACAGGTAACAGAAAATCCAATTCAGTTGATATAACAGCAAGGACAATTCAGTATCTTGTATTAACAGTAGGTCCAGACACAGGGTGATTTCTGGATTGTTAATCCAGTTGCTCAGTGATATCAAGGATCAAGTTCTTTGCCTTTTTAAGCTCTGACTTCCTTGATATGAGAACTGTGTGTTCAGACTTGTGACCTCCTGGTTCCTGGGTATAACAGCAGCAAACATTACGTCCTTGCATAGCTCCTAGAATGGATGTGGAGGTCACACCCTTTTCCCATATTCCTTTTGTGGGGAGAAGTCTCCCAGCTGATTTCCCTTCATTTCTCATTTGGCATAATGGTGTCACATGCCCATTCCTAGGCCAATCACTGACAAGTAGAATAGAATCACTATAATTGGTTTAGATCAATCAGGATTCACCCAGTGGGGTTGGGGAAGGGTTTAACCTTCCCTGGAGCCCATGGCAATCTGATATCTGAACAACGTCCATATCCACTGTCAAGGGAAGAGGAAAGAAATGGCTACTGGGAAGCAGTCAGTAGTTTTCTGCCATAGCATCCCATTGGAAAACATACTGAGGGACTTCCCTGGTGGTCCAGTGGCTAAGACTGTACTCCCAATGCACGGGGCCTGGGTTCCATCCCTGGTCAGGGAACTAGATCCCACATGCTACAACTAAGAGTTCACATGCCACAACTAAAGATCCTGTGTGCTGCAACTAAGCCATTGAGCCACAGCCAAGATCAGAGATTCCATGTGCCACAAAGACACAGAGCAACCAAATAAATAAGTAAATAAATATCTTTTTTTAAAAAAGAAAAGAAAACCCAATGTCAAAATCGCAAACATGCCTCTTAGATTTGGTTTGGCTTGTGCAAGTCAGTCAACCTCTCTGGGCCTTAGTTTCCTTATCTGTAAACTGGGATAATGATCCTTGCCTTACCTATCTTAGAGAGTTGTGGAGAAGAAAAAACGAGATTGGATGTATGAAAGAACTTTACTAATATCAAGGCTTGTTACTGATTTAATTCTTAGAAATAAATGAGCACCATCAGCCCCTCTGTGAAAAGGGAGGTAATAAGTATAGCCTAAATTCTAAGAAATATCATTTAGTTTACATACAACTCTCTAAATTTTATAAAATGCCTTACTAAAAAGAAATTACATATGCCTTTAGAAGTAACCCTTATAATCCCCTAAAACGTGAAAGGATGTGTGGGTTGTGCTTTTACACAAGGCTGTGGCCTTCTTAAGACTGCATCTGGCATTCAGCAGACAGTATGGGGACTACCAGTTACTATTTGCCAATCCTGTTCTTAGTTGTCATTTTACATTTCCCTGTTTCTCTCCTTCCCTGCAGACAGGATTTTTACCAAATGTATTTAAAGTGTTGTCTCACCGGCCATTGGAATTCAGAGCCTTCTTTGCTTATTACAATGTCATCTGTAACAAGAAAACAGGTAAGTGGGGGGCGCGGGGGAAGTGCTAAGTCATTTTTAGATAAGATCCAGGTGCCTGCTCGCTAGAGTTCATTCCCACATAGTCCCAGATTACTGTGGAGCTAGGGAGAAGCTCAGAAGGACTGGAGCTGGCAGAGACATTGTCTGGATTCTGACGCTGAGGTCTGAATGTTACTTGATGGTTATAGGTATAGAACGGAAATAAGTTAGATAATAACTCTGGCTCGACTTTCTTTGTGCTCAAAGGCCCTCTCTGGCTCCCTACAACACCCTGGATAAAGTTCAGGGACTTTAGACCAGTAATCATGGATTTCTTGCTTAGGATTCAGGTTAGGCTGCTGTTGCTCAGACCAAAGACACATTGATTTAAACAAGGTATTTTTTCTCTCTGTCTCTCCTATAGTCTCACATGAGCTTCTGAGGGGCAGTGTAGTATTGTTTGCTATCTGGAATTGCCCTTGCTTACATGCTTATGTGGATTTACCACTACTACCTGCAGAAAAAGAAAGAAGGGTATGTGTGGACACATATCCCTTCCTTTATGGTCATGACATGGAAGCCACACCCATCAGTTCCATTTACCTCCCATTGGCTAGACTTGCCTCACATCTAGCTGCAAGGGAGGCTCTCTGGCCATGTGTCCAGATAAAACTAAGGGATTTTATTATTAAAGGAAGAGTGAGCAGCAGAGATGGGAGGCAGCCTGTCACCATGACTCTCTATGGCTTGACACCAGCCTGCCTCCCAGCCTCATTTCCTTCAGCCTCTCTTCATGTTCTGTCCATTCAAGTCAAAGTGAACTGTGAATTATGCTTTACTCTCCAAAGCACTCCAGTCTCATGATATCTCTCCTCTTTAGCTTGGATCACACTTTACTGTGCCTCTGGGCTGCCTTGACTCCTATCCATGCTTTGTGAATCTGAACTTTCCATCAAAGTCCATCTCACCTGCCTTCACTTATGAGGGACTCTTTCTCCTCTGACCTCCCACAGCCTCCCTCATTTGTCCTTTTCCAGTGGCATGCAGAGTGCTATCTGCTGTATCTTCCACAACTGCCTCAGCCTCTCCATCCTAGAGGGAAGAGATAGGTCCTGTGTTCAGAACTGATTCTGCCATAAATCATGATGTGAGCTTCAACAGAGTACTTAAATGTCTCAGTGCTTTGGTTTTCTAACTAGTAAAATGGTATTAATACCTCCTCTACAGAGCTGTTGTGAAGATTATCTAAAGTTCCCAGATGGTACCAGGTACCAAAGTGGACTCTCCCCTTCTCTGCCTTTCTCTACCTAGAGGTAGCATGGCCCCTGAGGTTGGAAAATGTCTTTTTTTTTTTTTAACCTCCTTTTCAAAAAGTGTCTAGTACCTGATGCGCCTCAGAAAATACTTTTTTTTTTAAGAAAATACTTCTTGAATTAGTAATTCATTCACGTATTTTCTGAGCAACTCTTATCTGTTAGGCATTCCTCTGGGTATACAGTGGTGAACGAATCAGAAAAATGCATAGACTTTCAAGTATATTCCAGAGAGGAGAAAACAGTGAACAACTTAAAATAAAAGAACAAGTTGACTTCAGAAAGTGTTAAGTATTGTGAAGAAAATAAAATAGGTTAGCTCATAGCACAGGACTGGGAATGAATAAGTGAGCAGATAGGCGGACAACTTGCTAAAATATGGCTGAGCCTGTTTAGGTTCTTCTGAGCTGCTCTCCAGGCTTAGGGCAGCTCTTCTCTCTTCTCCCTCCCCAGGCCAGCTCAGCAGAGCTGACAAGGAACTCATCATTTTGGTGACCAGCCTGGCCAACAGGTGCTCATATAGCGTGGTTGTCCACAGTGCCCGGTACAGGGTCTTTTCGAAGAACCCAGTGCTCTCTGACCAGGTGAATGCCCACCTCCCCGTGACAGTTTCCCATTCCTGTGCCCACCTGCTTCTGTGTGCACATGATGTTTGGGACGAAGGGATAGCTAAGCTCTAGCCTTGTGCCAGACCTGACATTCTCTTAAATGCATACAACTCCCTAAGTTGAACCTTATTATAACCCTTTTACCTTTGAGGTTCAGACCTGGAATTAATGTGGGGTGCACAACTAGAATGGCAGAGTCCACTTTCAAACTTTACACTTTCTCTGCTACCTTGTATAGTATGCATTTTCCAGTATGAATTTAGTCTATGCGTGCGTGTCCAGTTGCTTCAGTCGTGTCTGACTTTTTGTGACTCTGTGGACTGTAGCCCAGCACGCTCCTCAGTCCATGGAATTCTCCAGGCAAGACTACTGGAATGGGATGCCATGCCCTCCTCCAGGGGATCTTCGCGACCAGGGATTGAACCTGCATCTCCTGCATTACAGGCAGATTATTTACTGTCTGAGCCACCAGGGAAGCCCTTGTGAGTTTAGTCTATCCACTAGTTATTCTTAATGGGCTCTAAACAGTTTTTTTTAATTAATTTATTTATTTTAATTGGAGGCTAATTACTTTACAGTATTGTAGTGGTTTTTGCCATACATTGACATGAATCAGCCATGGGTGTACATGTGTTCTCCATCCTGAACCCCCCCTTCCATCTCCCTCCCCATCCCATCCTTCAGGATCATCCTGGTACACTGGCCCTGAGCACCCTGTCTCATGCATTGAACCTGGACTGGTGATTTAAGATTTCTTTTACTTCGTACAGCTGGCCCCAAGCTTGGGCTTGTCAGTCTCCCATTCTGGAACTGCCCCTACCTGCTCTTTCGCACCAAGACTGGTTGTGAAATGGGTCTCAACCCCCCAGCCAGCAGCTTACTCTTGTTTCATCCAGAGTCAGGCTGTTTGAATGTCAGAGGTCGTGCTAATTCTTCCTAGAGAAATGAACCGAGGATAAAGACACAGTAAACATGGGTTTGTCACCAAGTTTACAAAACCCTGCTCATCCCTACAGTGAAATTCCTGATCTTCTGACCCAGATGTTTCTTCAGAAACAGATGTTTCTGTTCTATGCATTTATTCCTGAGGGAGAGTCTTCAGTCTTTTCCTATCCTCCAACCTTCCTTCCTGACCCCACCTGAGTGGAGACCTTGAAAATTGTTCCAAGGGCCTCTGTTGCCACCCAAAAGCTAAACAAGACAGGTATATCATCACCTTTGCCCTTCTCAGAGCCGCCTGCTTATTCACCAGAACTTTGCTCATCCAGGACCAGTCTTAAACATAGTCTCCCTAGTGATCATAGGATGTACTATCACACCATTTGCTCAACTGTTCTTCCGATTTTTAGGTGGTTAGTGTGTGAGTGTGTGTGTGTGTGTGTGTGTGTGTGTGTGTGTGTGTGTGAGTCACTCAGTTGTGTCTGACTCTTTGTGATCCCATGGGCTGTAGCTCACCAGACTCCTCTGTTCATGGAATTTTCCAGGCAAGAAAACTAGAGTGGGCTGCCATTCTCTTCTCCTGACCCAGGGATTGAAACTCAGGTCTCCTGCATTGCAGGCAGATTCTTTACTGTCTGAGCCACCAGGAAACCCCAGGTCATTAATGGTTTCCAGTATTTTGCTTTAGTAAGGGTAATGATTATCAGTATAGTCACTGGAATCAAATATACTTGGATTCATATCCCAGCTCTGCCACTCTAGCTGTGTGACCTTGGGAAAGTGTGTGAACTCTTTGAGCTTCAGTTTCTTTGCCAGTAAAATTGGGAGTGACTAATAAAAAACATTACTTCCTAGGATTTTTATAAGAATTACATGAGATAATGAATATGAAGCATTGAGCACATTCTTAGCACATAGTCATTGCTTAAGTATCAGCTATTAATTTTGCAAATTAATAGCTGATACTTAAGTGGGGATAAAGGGATAATTATCTGAGCTTCACTTTTCTCATACAAAAAGGTTGATATTTGCGGGCCCTTATGTATTAAGAGTCTCTGAATCTTGGTTCCGAGGTTTTTCATGCTATGGGTGTTTAGAGGAGAAAAAAGTACTTGTAGTTGGAGTGAGCAAAGATTTCCTGGCAGAGCTAGAGTTCCAGGTTTGCATTATATTGAACTTGACCAAGATACTTCCTGTCTGTAAAGTTTATTTTGGCCTCACTTCTCCTCTTTACTCTGACTTAGGTTTTTTCATTAATGCTGCTTTTGTTAGGCCATGTGTTTTATTGGCTATGTTGTGATGGACAGAGATTCTGTCTCTGTGTGTTTTCTTAGAGGTCTGTATCAACTGGAGAAAGTCTGACCTCCCTGCCCGGGAAAAGGCAATGCTGGAATTTGCACTTGCTATTTCCCAAGCTGATGACATAACAGATGACCATTTCAAAAAGCTCGAGGTGCGTGGCTTCAACCAGGAAGATGCCTGGGATATAGCTGCAATTTCAGCTTTTTATGCCATGTCCAACCGCCTTGCTCATTTTGTCAATCTTGTTCCCAACAAAGAATTCTATTTGATGGGCAGAACCAGTGATGTCAAAGACATCAGGAGTGAACCTGCTGCTCCTGAAATATAAAAGCCTGAACAGAAAGGCCAGTGTTTACATTTCTAGCACATTTCATTATAAGACACCAGTTGGGAAATAATTTTTTAAAAAATGTTTAGTCAACGGATAGGGAAGAAAGTAAACAAATTTGTTCTCTGCCTCCTTAATGAGATTGATGCTAAAAGGACATGTGATGGATATCACATGTGGTTTTGCTTTCTTTTTTTTTTTTTTTTTTTTTTTTTTTTTTTTTTACTTTTGTTGTGATTGGAAAGGCGCATCGGGATTAGAAAAGAGTATCGGGGCAAAGGATTTCAGAAGATGCTTCAGACATTTCTATTGAATTGATATCTGTGAATTTCAGCAGTTGAAGTTGAACATTTTTTAGTTTTTTAAAAAATAGCATTGCATAGAAATTGGTCTATAGACTGCAGTTTGAAATAGATTTCTTGTTAACACAGTGGTATTTAAGGGCTCTGAAAGGCAGGTAAATAGAAGCATGTATAGAGTTGTTCTGTCTTTAATGCCTTCTCTGGTAACCTCTAGTGATTTTTATTTTTTTTCACTGAGAGGTTTTAAAATAATGGTGAAACATTTTGAGTAGAAGTGTAAGAAAAAAACCCCAAACCTAATACTGCTAAATGGTTACCACAACCACCACCTTAGATTTGTGGCTATCTTAACTTTTCAGGAATCATTTTCGCTATCTAACTTTTAGATGTACATGCAAACCTACAAAATGTTTTTGTTTCCATTGGATTTCTTTAGATTCTCTAAGTTGCCAGTGAACAGTTCTTAATTAGTTTGGGAGCAATAGTGAGTTAATTTTGAATTGCCTGAACTGTGAAACCTGATTATCTTGAGACAGCACAACTCTTGTTGCAGAGCTCTGTTGGAATTATATCTTAAATACTTTGGAATATGTAACCTTTTAACATTGAGTTTTGAGGGAAGGAGGCAGACAAAGGAAAGAAAGTTGAGTTTTATTTTACTTACTGAGAAAGTTAATAATGTTGGTGAATATCATGGTCAAAGTTTTATAGACCAAAGAAATTTTAGCCATTGGCCATAACTTGGAATCAAGCAGAGGACCTTTAATAAACATTTGCTGCAGTCAGAAGTTGTGGGTCACTAAGGGACATTATTTGTTAATCATAAAACAGACCTCTAAACCTTACACAAGGAATATCTCCAGAAGAATGCCTCCCTTGATCTTCTCTGAACACCAGACACTTGCTTCTTGCCCATGTTTCAGTCAGCTTATTGAGTAACTACTAACTTTGCTGGTGGGAGGACCTGCTGAATGTTCAGCCCTGTCTAAATATCATTCCTTTCCTCCTGGCATCTTTCAGACTATCCTAAACCGTCACCAAATCACAGCTTTCTGTAACTCAGTTCTTGCTCAAGGCCTGGAAAGTGAAAGTCTCTCAGTCATGTCTGACTCTTGGTGACTCCATGGACTATACAATCCATGGAATTCTCCAGGTCACAATACTGGAGTGAGTAGCCTTTTCCTTCTCCAGGGGAATCTTCCCAACCCAGGGATCGAACCCAGGTCTCCTGCATTGCAGGCAGATTCTTTACCAGCTGAGCCACCAGGGAAGCTCCAAGGCCCGGAAGGGTTGTCATTTCGTATACCTACCTCTTCTTATACCTCAAGGTTCCCTTCCTTGAAGACTTTCCTTCTCTCCTCAAGAAACACCCCAATTCCAGTTAAGCTTTTTCTGCAAATGAATTCAATGTATTTATCTTCAGCAGCACTAACAGCATCTATTATGCCCTGTATGCCCTGCTTGGCAGATGTAAGCAGGATTGACCCTGGGCTCTGTCGCTTGTAAGGTTGAATTCAGATTTCGGCTCCTCTCAGTGACTCCTGGCTGGGTATATGCTCCTTGCAGAGAGGAAGGCTTTGGTAAAGGCTTGACCTAGTAGGTAAAGTTGCTGGTAACTGGGCAGAGCTCCAGGGCAGCAGTAAGCCCCAGGCGCTGTGCCATCCAGGGCTTTTCAGTGCAGAAGTTAAACCTGAGTCCCTAGATTCCCAGGCTGAGTAGGCAGTACACCATGCTGCTTACTGTGTGAGCAGCACATAATATGGTCATTTCTTACCTTCGTTGGTCTCAGTGTAAAGTAGAGATGATTATGTAAACAGTACCCAATCATACTCAGCCTCTGGGACTGACCAGTCAGACCCTGTCATCCCCAAAGACACAGTCTGGTCATTGATAACCACATACTGACAATAAGGCACGCAGTTCCCCGGTGCTAGCGCTACCCCATGCAGCCTAGGCCCTGGGCATCCTCACTGTCGCACACACACAGTAGCTCTAGACCTCCAACCCTCTCGACTGTGGCACCCCCAGTCGAATGGTGTCTCCGCTTTCTTGGTCCCCGGCGGATGATACCGAGAGGCGGTGCGGGTTTCCCAGCCGGCGAGGTTAGGCGGCGGCACGCCGGAAGTGGCGGCTGGAGCGGGAGTACTGAGGTGTTGGCCGGCTGTGCTGCGGCCGGGAGCCGGGGGCGGGGGCGTTGGCCATGTTTCCCCTCGGGCTCCGTTGCCCCGGAGGGAACAGGGCGGCTGGAGCCGGGGCTGAGGAGCCGGCACCCTATAGGAGAGAGGCGGCTGCTGCCGGGCCGCTCCCTTCCCCGCCCTCGCCACTACAGCCCAGGGCTGACGCAGCCCCTCCCCCGTCGCCCGGCGGGAGCCCTCGCAGTCCCTGCGCCCCCTCGGAGCCCCCCGGCGGGCGCGCGCTGGAGCTCGGGCTGCCCGGAGCTCCAGAGTCCTCAGCCGCTTCCGCTCAAGGAGATCCTTCACCGCCTTCCCCGCCACGCCGGCCACCCGGGCCTGACTGCAGGGCCGGGAGCCGTGGCCAGCCCTGCCTCAAAGCCCGCCTGGGCGGCCCTGGCGCACGGCTCTTCGGGTGGCTGAGAGAGCGCAGCCTGGGCCGCGGGCTGTTCGTGGACCCGGCGCGGGACAATTTCCGCACCATGACTAACCTCTATGGTTCCATCCATCCCGCGGATTCGGTGTACCTCAGCACCCGCACCCACGGGGCAGTCTTCAACCTCGAGTACTCGCCCGACGGGTAAGCGCGGCCCCTCGGAGGGCGGGGACCCGCCTTCTCCTGGCGAGGCTGCCGGTGCGCGGCTGCCCGGGGCCTGCTCGCCCAGCCAGGCCTGGGGTTTGGGAGTCCCAGTGGGGCAGCCGGCTTTCGTGCCCCTGACTCTTGTGAAGTGCTCTGTCGCTGTTGGAGGCCCCGTCCGGCCCTTGGAGGTAGGTGAACCCGGGGCTGGTTTGCTCCTCTTCTGGACCAGAACTCTCCGAAGTGACTAAAGCAATCCCGGCAGGTTTGTCAGAGCCAGTCCACAGTTAAGGTTTTCTGGTACACCGTAGATGCTCAATAAGTTCACTTTGAATAAATTCCCATTTCCCCCGGCACCCTAGGCATGTTTTTCCCACCTAAGCTTTGTCAAGGGTATGGAGCCTGCAGAATCCCTGTTCCCTGTGCCCGACCTGCGCTGAGGGTACAAGTGTGGGTTTCTTCGTTCCTTTTCTCCAGTAAGATACTAAGATCCTGCAGAGAGATATCTTGTGATGTGGGCATCTGTGAAGTTTCCAGGCTAGACTAGATGTTCTGTTAACGGTATCTAGCCTTTTTCTTGGCTAATTAAAATACCATGTTTGGCCTCGGTTTACTTTGAGCTATGGAGAATTTTCAAAGTGATATCTGTTTTTTAAACTTTGTTATTTGAGTACAGGAACAAGTTCAACAGCAGTCAAAGGAAAAACTTTACACAGGGTTCCACCATGAGGAGACATAAATAATACAACTCTTACCAAATCAGGGCCTCTGGATTCCTAGTCATTTGCTTAGTTGTTCATTCACTCAGTCCCTCATTCAGCATGTATTTGTGGAGCACTTGCTATGCTCCAGAGGCAGAGGTGGCAGTGGTGAGCAAAACAACAAATGGCATCGCGTTCATTAGTCTTGGGACCTATTGGTTCAACTAGACATTAATAAGCATACTAGATAATTTCATAATGTATATTTACAAGTTGAGATAAAGGCTGGAAAGAACCTGTTGTGGACTAGGGTGTTCAAGGTTTCCCTGAGAAAGTGACACTTAACCAAGATAGAAAGATGAGTAGGAGATAAATTAGTCAAGACAGTGTTGAGGAGGGGATAGAAATATTTCAGATGAAGGAACTGGTATGTCAAACGACCTATGGTTCTCTAACATATCATGTTAGAGAAACTGAAAGACGATAGCTTAACAAAGGAAAAAATTGTGCTGAAGAAAGACATAAAATATGCTAACGAAGGAGCAAAGTACTAGAATCTGGGGTCACGGAGCAGGTACACCCTATTTCATTTCACTTGCAAATGCTTTTTCTTAGTATAGTAGTTGAGTTGAAACAGTGACTGTGCACCTGAATACAGGGAAGATTGGTGAGAGGAGAAACTATTCTGCTGAAGTTTATCTGTGGAACCTTCTCTCCTCACTCCTTCTTCCAACCAAGTGCTATTCCTAAAGTTTCTCCCAAAATATCAGCAGTTTGTTCTTCATAACCCTTCAGTTCCTCTCTTCAGCATATCTCAGCTCCTTTCCTTCCAGCCTCCTACCTGTTTTCTCAGGCCTTCAGAAATAGTTGTTTCTACTCTTTGAAGGTGGAATTTTAAGTAGAGGGTGAGAGGGATAGAATGAGTTATGAAGAAGGAATTCTCATTACCAGTACTATAAGAATGAGGAGTATATTACTGATAGTTCTTGTTTGAATATGGGCTATGTTTTCCTATAGTAACATTTTTGTAAAGGGTGGTACTTTATTTAGGTACTCTGATATTTCATGCAATAACATGCAACTATACAATTACTAATTACTTACTGTAGAAAACCTAGGCAGTAAATGAAACTAAAAGAAGCTGAATATCCATTATGATCCCAGAGAGTAAATGAATATCTAAGGAATCTTTTTCTTTGTATATATCTTTTTTATTTGTTAAAAAAAATTTTCTTCTTCACTGCACCATGTGCAGCTTGTGGGTCTTAGTTCCCTGACCAGGGATTGAACATGGGCCATGGCAGTGAGAGTGCCGAGTCCTAACCATTGCACTACATGGAACTCCCTTTGTATATTTAACATAAAAATAGAACCTACTGTTTTGTAGCCTGCTTTTTTTCATACATTATAAATTATCTATGTTAATGAATATATTTCTACAGCATTGTTTAAAATTTTTCATTGGTTAAAATAAAACCTCTAAACTGATATTTTAAATTTATGTCCTTATGGTAAGTCCTTAGAATGAGTAAAAGGTTATGAAGATTTTGGATTCCTATTATTAAATTGTCCTTTGTGAAGACTGTACCAATCCTTATTCTTATCAGTCCCAATGAAAGTGCTTGTCTTCCTGTACCCTTGCCAGTATTGCACATTGCCATTCTTTTTCATTTCTGTCAAGGTAATAGGTGAAAATAGTTCAGTGTTTTAATTTTTTAGTCTTCTGACTACATCTAATATGCCCCACTTTTTATAGGACTTAAAATGGTTTTATATAAATTGACATATCTTGTTAAATGAGATGATTTCACATATCCTTCAGTTACATATAAGTTAAATCAGCTTACTGGATACTGTAACCACTGACAAGGACTTCTCAGTACAAAAAGAAGAGGTGATACAGAAGGTAAGAATTAAAATTAAGTATTTGATAGAGACCAGACTAGAAACAATTTGGCACTAAGAAAGAAAAATGAAGGCTACATGGACCAGAAGGTAATTTGTAAAGAACTGTAAAATGTTTTAAGCAATAGCAGCATTGTCAAGATAAGTGTGTCACCTCCTAAAATGGTATTTTGAAAAAGGAAATTTGATAATATTTGCAATAATATGGATTTTCTTACGCTATCCTCTATAAGAATACATTAGGCACTGATGTAGAGAGAATTAGTATAGTGGAAAATAGAAGTGAAGAACTTATCCAGATTGCAGACAAGAGAGGCAAAGAGACTGAAAATATGAAGGAGGATTGGTGACACAAAGCACAAAGAGAAAAATGCATACCGTGTATCTGATTAGTTCCTAACGAAAATGCAATAATAGGATAAAACAAACTTGAAGCAGCAATAGCTGAGAACTTTCCAGAATTGAAGAAAGGTATCAAATGATTTAAGAAACCTGACACACGCCTAGCAGGAATTCTCCCTTGCCATAGAGGAAACTGCAGGACAACAGATATAAAATAGTAAAAGCCAGAGGGAAAAAGGCCTTCAAAGGAGTAACTATGCAAGTGAAAGCCAATCAGTCATCAGTAATAGTGTAAATTAGAGGATAGTGGTGATTACATTTCAGTATGCTGGGAAAAACTGCCAACCTGAATGTCTATACCCAGCAAATATGGGTTCTTTGTTCTTGTCGAGAACAAAGATGAGATAAATACATAAGCATCCAATCAAAGCTCAGTAAGTTTGCCACCAGACCTTCAGTAATGGAATTCTAAGTTCAGAGAGAAGAAAGTGTTTTCAGCTGTAAGGTCTTGAGATAGTAGAAGGAATGAAGATCAAAGAAAGTGGGAAATTTGTATGTAAAACAATCTGATTTTGTTTTTGGGGATTAACAAAGATGTAGCTAAAATAGAAGACAACAATAGCATATAAATTATGAACGGATGTTCGAAGTTCCTTATTTTTTTGAGGGAGAATTGTGATATATTCACTTTAGGCTTTAATGTGTACATACTGAAATGTACAAGGTAACCACCAAAAGACAAGTGTATTATTTCAGGACTAGAAGAAGAAAAAATTTTAGAATGAGGAAAACATATTCTAGAAGACAAGAAAGGGAAAGGGAAGAAAAGTAGAAAAGGTATAATAAAACACAAAGGATCACTGAAAATAAATACAAATATTACTAATTACAATATAGAAGTACTAAATGTACTTCTTGTACATAAGATAGAGGATATATCAAACACCTAAGCAAAAGAAAGATGGTGAGCTATATTTAATATCAACATAATGGGCTTTAAGGCAAAAAAATTACTAGACATACATTACTTTATGTTCAGATCAATTCACCTGAAAAATAAAAAAATTCTGAAATTGAGTTTTTTAACTTATATACTCCAAAATTGATAACTTCAAGGAGAAAAGAGAAAACTTATAGAGTTGATATTAATGTACATTATAGCATACCTCAGTTAAATCAGGCAGACAGAAACAGTACTACTTCTAAAGAGTATAGAGTACCGCATTCAGGCCTGATGTTCAGCTAGTACACATTGGTTCAGCTGTACCAGTTGTTAAAATATTAATATATATCCATGGTGGTTGAATAGTTAGTTACTGCCCCAAGTCCACTGAGTGCCCTCCTAGTACTTAAGCACCTTCCATAGGATCTCCTAGAGTAACCCATTTGTGGTAACTAGACTCTTGGGAGATCCAGAGATAAAAGGAGCAGTCAGATGAGAGTAATGGCACTACTGGAGGCACCATCCAAACGTTAATTCTCTTGACAAAGTGTGAACACCCACTGCAGGATAGAACCCGTGGCAGGTAAATGAGGTCAGTGGGGTGGTTTGTGGATGAATACCATATGGATACAGATCCCTAATCTTATCGTTCTTACTGAATTTCACCTTTATTTAGTGGTATAATTTTCCCAAAAGCCACTGAATACATACCCACCACAGGCATCAGTAACACTCTATTAATGAACATGACTGCCAAAGTAAGTGTTCTCTATATCAGAAACATTTAGTTAAGAGAACTGAGATGCAGAAAGGATGTTAAAGGATTTGTACTCTTAACGTTTATGCTCTTAACTACTGTATTACATTATGTCTCATCTGGGCTGAAGGATTAGGTTTGATATCAAATATGATGTATCAGTTATTTTGCGACTTAGTTATTAATATAATTGAATGTAAAAATTAACAGCAAGCATTATAAGCGCCAAATTTTTTCCAGTATACTTACTGTTAACTGCAGCAAAAGATAAAAAGAGGATTCAGCTCCATGAACAATTTTATTGCTATTAAGAGTGATTTTTTTTTTTTTACTTATCAAGACCACAAGTTACTTAATAACTACCTATTTATAAGGAATTTTTAAACTGAAATATAGTTGCTTTACAATATTGTGTTAGTTTCAGGTATACGGAAAAGTGACTTAGATATATGTATATTTTTTCAGATTTTTTTCCATTATAGATGTTATAAGATATTGACTATACTTTGTGCTGTATAGTAAATCCTTGTTGCTTATCTATTTTATCTGTAGTGGTTTGTATCTGTTAATCTCCTACAATGAAAAAAAAAAAAATCTCCTACAATGGCAAGCCACTCCAGTACTCTTGCCTGGAAAATCCCATGGATGGAGGAGCCTGGTAGGCTGGAGTCCATGGGGTCGCTACGAGTCCGACGCGACTGAGTGACTTCACTTTCACTTTTCACTTTCACGCAATGGAGAAGGAAATGGCAACCCACTCCAGTGTTCTTGCCTGGAGAATCCCAGGGACGGGGGAGCCTGGTGGGCTGCCGTCTATGGGGTCGCACAGAGTTGGACACGACTGACGCGACTTAGCAGCAGCAGCACTCCTAATTTATCATCCCTTCCTTCCTCTTTTGTAACCATGTTTGTTTTATATGATGACTACCTGTTTAATGTGGAAATTCTTGGAGGGTCTTTATGCAGTTTCCTATGGCAGTTCATGGTCCAAACAAAGGCATCTGGGTCAAAGAGATAATTATGGCTACAATTTCTAAAATTAATAAATGTTTGGGAGTTACTAGAATAATTTGATAAACAATTTGAGTTAGAATTAATATCACTTGGCAAGCATTTTTATAACCTATAGGTTAGCCTATTTTTTAATTTTGTAAATTTAAAATTTTTATTCATATGTTAATTTATACTACTATTGAATATTTAGTATTTTTTAATATCACACTTATGTAACAGCTGCCTCATGGCTTTTTTTTCCCCACACACACAAAGATGAGTTAAAAATTCCTCTCTTATAAGGCCACATATTTCACAAGATTGTCATTAAATAGTTTCTCAGGATAATGTAATTGCTAGAAATCAATAGCATGTATTTTCAAGTTAAATATTTATAAGTAAAAATTTATAAATAGCTCATAAGTCAAAGTAGAAATGATAATGGAAATTAGAAATATTTAGAACTAAATGAAAATACCACATCTCAAAAGTTGTGGGATATAAATAAATCTGTACTTAGTATGAAAATTATGATTTTTAATAAACTAGAAAGGAAGACAAGGAAAATTAATTAGCAGAGTATCTATCTCAAGAAACGATAACAGAATAGTGAAGTTATAACAAAGTAAATCTGAAGAAAGCCAGAGGAAGGAAATACAGAAATATAGCAAAAAATTATTGAAATTCTAAAAATCAATAGAAATATGCAACAGAAAGATTTGTCTTTGAAAAGACAAAGAATAATGAAACATGCTCATTAAATTGATCAATAGAATACCCAGATAAACAATATTTAGAATGAAAAGGGGGATATAATTTTAGATGCAAGAAGCAGAGATTGTAGCTTTCCAGAAGTAGCAGAATAGGTGGTTTGGACCAACCCTCCAACTGAGAATAATTAGAAAATCTACAGAAAAACATCAACATCTAATATAAGATATAAACAGTTACGTTTGAAGGGAATAGAGAACTGAGGCAGTGAGGAAATTGCAGGGCTAAGCTCTGCAAAAGGAGGGAAGCCAGAGATGTGAATCCACCTTTTTAGCCAACTGAATGTAGCAATATGGTAGAAATGAAAGATTGATTTGACATTAGAAAATATATTAATTGTAAATCACTGCATTAACATATTAAAACTATAGGATAATTTCAGTAAATGTTAAAAAATATTTTATATACTTTAATGTATATTAATGAAAAAAAATGTAACAGATTTGAGGTAGAAGAGAATTTCCTTAATCCAATAGTAGGAATCTACCAAAACAAACAAACCAGCCCTATAGCAAACATTGTGCTTAATGATGAACTGGTGACTGTATTCTTAAAGATCAGGAATAAGACAAGAGTGCTTGCTATATAAACATTTCTGTTCAACATTGTACTGAAGGTCCTAGCCGGTGCAGCAAAGAAAAAAAGTATTAAAAATAAGAAAGCAGTTGTTTGTAGATGATTAATGATAATTGACAAAGAAAACCTAAAATAACATGTGATAAATATTAAAATAAGATTGATGAATAAATAACATTTAAAAAAATCAGTTGACCTTCTGTACACCAGCAGCAAATGAAACAAAATTAAAAAAAAAAAATTTACAAGAGCATCAAAAAATATCTCAAGTACCCAAGAATAGATCTAATGAAAGATAGGCATGATCTACATGGAGAAAATCTCCACTGCAAATGGAGATATGTCATGTTCAAGGATTGGAAGTCTCTGTATTGTAAAACTATCAACTCTATGCAAACTTTTCTATAGATTTATTACAACCTCAAAATCCACAGGTGGATATGTATCTGTATGTATAACTTCCTATGTCAATTCTAAATGTATAAGGATGTACAAAGAATTGTTACAGTTCTCTTGCTAAGAATATCTTAAATATATGGAAAACTGTGCATATTACTGATGAGATGATCCAATGCTGTATGATATAAATTGTACAAGATTAATTTGTAAAGTCACTGCCTCCTAATAAAAATACCAACAAGATTTTTTAGTAGGACCTGACATACTATACCTAAAATTCATTTGGAGAAGAGAGTATGACATTAGCTTCCCCTAAAATGTTTATTGGGGCAGTGAGGGGGTCTTGCTTTGCTACTTGCCAGACCTTTTAGAAATTGCATGAAATAGAATATAGAGTCCTAAAAGAAAATCTATATATGACAAAGATGGAATTTACAAAGGTATAGAGTTTGATGTTGGGACAAATGACATCTAGTTTTAAAAGTTACAAATTATGCCATGTACAAAAATAGATTATATTAAAATGAAAAAATGACCATCAGTCTTATTGATCTTTTAATAGCTCTCTTGTTTATAATGTTTAACATTAAGACTTTCCAAAAATCATTGATTCATTACTTTTATGCATGAAAAGAAGACAAGTTCATTTCATGACTCTTCTAACAAAAAGAAATATTTATGCGTCTTCTAAAATTACATATATTTGAACATTTTTACTCATGGTAGTCAACTAAAACAAAAATCCTACGGATATTATTAAATTTTTTAAATTCAGATACCTCACAAAAGGATTTAGACGGACATCCTTTAAAGGATAATTTCATGATTTCTAAATATGGAAAAGATTTCAATTTAGTAGATGCTTCCCCTTACCTTGTTAAACATTTGTTCTGAATTTTAAAGTTTGGCCATTTAGAATTCTATCTTACGCACTTTCATCTTAAAGTGTAAAAATCCCATGTGCTTTTGGAATTATAAATTGAAAAGATTGCACTTTCAGAATTTCATTTGAAAGTAAAATCAATGCATTTCAATCTTGAATTGAAATCAAGATTTCGTTTGCTAGGTCTGAGTCTAAAATATCAGTATTTACAGAAAACTAAGACAAAATCAATAAAAGACAATAGATTTTCAGAAATCAAAATGGTGTTTGACTATCAGACATAAAAGAAATTGACAGTAACACAATAATAGTAGGAGACTTTAAACACCCCCAGTTTTGATGGACAGATCATCAAAACAGAAAATTAATAAGGAAACACAAGTCTTACATGATACGTTAGATGAGATGGATCTCATTGTTATCTTCAGGACATTCCATCCAAAGGCAGAAGAATACACCTTCTCAAGTGCACTTGGAACATTCTCCAGGATAGACCACATGTTGGGTCACAAAACAAACCTCAGAAAATTTAAGAAAATTGAAATCATATCAAGCATCTTCTCTGACTACAATGCTATGAGACTCGATATCAATTACAAGAAAAATGTAAGAAACACAAACACATGGAGATTAAACAACATGTTTCTAAATAACCAATAGGTTACTGAAGAAATCAGAAGGGAAATCAAAAAATTTCTAGAAACAAGTGACAATGAAAACATGACAACTCAAAACCTATGGGATGCAGCAAAAGCAGTCTTAAGAGGGAAGTTAATAGCAATACAGTCATACCTCAAGAAACAAGAAAAACATCAAATAGACAACCTGACTTTACACCTAAAACAACTGGAAAAAGAAGAACAGAAAAACCCCAAAGTTAGTAGAGGGAAAGAAATCATAAAGATCTGAGCAGAAATAAAAAGAAATGAAAGAAACAGTAGTAAAGATTAATAAAACTAAAAGCTGGTTCTTTGAGAAGATAAAAGTGACAAACCTTTAGCCAGACTCATCAAGAAAAAAAGAATCAAATCAACAAAATTAAAAATGACAAAGGAGAGGTTACAACAAACAATGCAGAAATAAAAGGATTATAAGAGACTATTATGAACAACTATATGGCAATAAAATGGATAACCTTAAAGAAATGGACAGATTCTTAGAAAAGTTCAATCTTCCAAGACTGAACCAGGAAGAAATAGAAATTATGACCAACCCAATTACAAGCACTGAAATTGAAGCTGTGATCAAAAATCTCCCAAAAAACAAAAGCCCAGGACCAGATGGCTTTATAGAATTCTGTCAAACATTTAGAGAAGAGCTAACGCCTATCCTTCTAAAACTTTCAACAAATTGCAGAGGAAGGAACATTTCCAAACTCATTCTTTGAGGCCACCATCACCCTGATACCAAAACCAGACAAAGACAACACAAAACTATAGGCCAATATCACTGATGAACACAGATGCAAAAATCCTTAACAAAATTTTAGCAAACAGAATTCAGCAACACATCAAAAATCTCATACACCATGATCAAGTTGGGTTTATTCCAGGAATGCAGGGATTCTTCAATATATGCAAATCAATCAATGGGATACACCCTGTTAACAAATTGAAAGATAAAAGCCATAAGATAATCTCAATAGATGCAGAAAAGGCCTTTGACAAAATTCAGCACCCATTTATGATTAAAACTCTTCAAAAAATAGGCATAGAAGGAACCTGCCTCAATATAGTAAAGGCCATATATGATAAGCCTACGGCAAACATTATTCTCAATGGTGAAAAACTGAAAGCATTCCCCCGAAGATCAGGAACAAGAAAAGGGTGTCTACTTTCACCGCTATTCAACATAGTTCTGGAAGTCCTAGCTACAGTAGTCAAAGAAGAAAAAGAAATAAAAGGAATCCAGATTGGAAAAGAGGAAGTAAAGCTCTCACTGTTTGCAGATGACATGATACTGTACATAGAAAACCCTAAAGATAGTATCAGAAAATGACTAGAGCTAATCAGTGAATTTAGCAAGGTTGTAGGATACAAAATCAATACATAGACATCACTTGCATTTCTATATACTAACAATGAAAAATCAGAGAAATTAAGGATTCAATCTCATTCACCATTGCAACAAAAAGAATTAATTACCTTGGAATAAACTTAAGGAGACAAAAGAACTGTACACAGAAAATTTTAAGACACTGATGGAAGAAATCAAAGATGACATAAAAAGATGGAGAGATATTCCATGTTCCTGGGTCGGAAGAATCAATATTGTGAAAATGATTATACCACCAAATGCAATCTACAGATTCAGTGCAATCCCTATCAAATTACCAATGACATTTTTCACAGAACTAGAACAAAAAATTTCACAATTCATATGGAAACACAAAAGACCCTGAATAGCCAAAGCAGTCTTGAGAAAGAAGAGTGGAGCTGGAGGAATCAACTTCCCTGACTTCAGATTATACAACAAAGCTACAGTCATCAGAACAGTATGGTAGTGACACAAAAACAGAAATACAGACCAGTAGAACAAGACAGAAAGCCCAGAAATAAACCCATGCACCTACGGGGCCCTTATTTTGACAAAGGAGGCAAGAATATACAATGGGGCAAAGACAGCCTCTTCAATAAATGGTGCTGGGAAAACTGGACAGCTACATGTAAAAGTATGAATTTAGAACACTTCCTAACACCATACACAAAGATAAACTCAAAATGGATTAAAGACCTAAATGTAAGACTAGAAACTATAAAACTCTTAGAGGAAAACATAGGCAGAACACTCGATGACATAAATCAAAGCAAGATCCTCTATGACCCACCTCCTCAGTTCAGTTCAGTCACTCAGTTGTGTCCGACTCTTTGCAACCCCATGAACTGCAGCACACCAGGCCTCCCTGTCCATCACCAACTCCTGCAGTTCACCCAAACCCATGTCCATCAAATCCATGATGCCATCCAGCCATCAAATCCTCTGTCGTCCCCTTTTCCTCCTGCCCCCAATCCCTCCCAGCATCACAGTCTTTTCCAATGAGTCAGCTCTTCGCATGAGGTGGCCCAAGTACTGGAGTTTCAGCTTTAACATCATTCCTTCCAAAGAACACCCAGGACTGATCTCCTTCAGAATGGACTGGTTGGATCTCCTTGCAGTCCATGGGACTCTCAAGAGTCTTCTCCAACACCACAGTTCAAAAGCATCAGTTCTTTGGCACTCAGCTTTCTTCACAGTCCAACTCTCAAATCCGTACATGACCACTGGAAAAACCACAGCCTTGACTAGACGGACCTTTGTTGGCAAAGTAATGTCTCTGCTTTTGAATATGCTATCTAGGTTGGTCATAACTTTCCTTCCAAGGAGTAAGCGTCTTTTAATCTCATGACCCACCTCCTAGAGTGATGGAAATAAAAACAAAAGTAAGCAAGTGGGACCAGATTAAACTTAAAAACTTTTGCACAGCAAAGGAAACTATAAGCAAGGTGATAAGACAACCCTCAGAATGGGAGAAAGTAATAGCATATGAAACAACTGACCAAGGATTAATTTCTAAAATATACAAACAGCTCATACAACTCAGTGGTGGAAAAACAAACAATTCAAAAAGTGGGGAAAAGACCTAAACAGACATTTCTCCAAAGAAGACATACACATGGCTAAAAAACATGTAGAAAGATAATGCTCAACATCACTCATTATTAGAGAAATGCAAATCAAAACCACAATGAGATATCACCTCATACCGGTCAGAAGGGCCATTACCAAAAAGTCAACAACAATAAATGCTGGAGAAGGTGTGGAGAAAAGGGAACGCTCTTGCACTATTGGTGGGAGTGTAAATTGATATAGTCACTATGGAAGATGGTATGGAGATTCCTTAAAACACTAGGAATAAAACCACCATATGACCCAGCAATCCCACTCCTAGGCATATACACTGAGGAAACCAGGGTTGAAAAAGACTCATGTATCCCATTGTTTATTGCAGCACTATACAATATCTAGAACATGGAAGCAACCTAGATGTCCATTGACAGATGAATGGATAAAGAAGTTGTGGTACATATACACAATAGAGTATTACTCAGCAGGAATGCATTTGAGTCAGTTCTGATGAGGTGGATTAACCTAGAACCTATTGTATAGAGTGAAGTGAGTCAGAAAGAGAAAGATAAATATCTTATTCTAACACATATATGGAATATAGAAAAATGGTACTGAAGAATTTATTTATAGGGCAGCAATGGAGAAACAGATGTAGAGAATAGACTTACGGACATGGGGAGAGGGTGAGATGTATGGGAAGAGTAACATGGAAACTTACATTACCATATACAAAACAGATAGCCAACGGGAATTTGTTGTATGGCTCAGTAAACTCAAACATGGGCTCTGTATCAACCTAGAGTGGTGGGATGGGGAGGGAGATGGGAGGGAGGTTCAAAAGGGAGCAGATATAGGTATACTTATGGCTAATTCCACCCTGCTTATTTAACTTATATGCAGAATACATCATGAGAAACACTGGGCTGGAAGAAGCACAAGTTGGAAGCAAGATTGCTGGGAGAAATACCAATAACCTCAGATATGCAGATGACACCACCCTTATGGCAGAAAGTGAAGAAGAACTAAAAAGCCTCTTGATGAAAGCAAAAGAGGAGAGTGAAAAAGTTGGCTTAAAGCTCAACATTCAGAAAACGAAGATCATGGCATCTGGTTCCGTCACTTCATGGGAAATAGATGGGGAAACAGTGTAAACAGTGTCAGACTTTATTTTTTTGGGCTCCAAAATCACTGCAGATGGTGATTGTACTCCTTGGAAGGAAAGTTATGACCAACCTAGATAGCATATTCAAAAGCAGAGACATTACTTTGCCAACAAAGGTTCGTCTAGTTAAGGCTGTAGTTTTTCCAGTGGTCACGTACGGATGTGAGAGTTGGACTGTGAAGAAAGCTGAGTGCAGAAGAATTGATGCTTTTGAACTGTGGTGTTGGAGAAGACTCTTGAGAGTCCCTTGGATTGCAAGGAGATCCAACCAGTTCATTCTAAAGGAGATCAGTCCTGGGTATTCTTTGGAAGGAATGATGCTAAAGCTGAAACTCCAGTACTTTGGCCACCTCATGTGAAGAGTTGACTCATTGGAAAAGACTGATGCTGGGAGGGATTGGGGGCAGGAGGAGAAGGGGACGACAGGATGAGATGGCTGGATGGCATCACCAACTCGATGGATGTGAATTTGAGTGAACTCCGGGAGTTGGTGATGGACAGGGAGGCCTGGCGTGCTGCAATTCATGGGGTCGCAAAGAGTCAGACACGACTGAGTAACTGAACTGATGGCTGATTCATATTGAGGTTTGACAGAAAACAACAAAATTCTGTAAAGCAATTATCCTTCAATAAAAAAGTTTAAAAAATGGTGTTTGTAAAAGGTTTATAAAAATGTAATTTTGTAATAGGAAAGGGCTGAAACAAGAAACAGTACTAAAATCCATAAAAGAAAAGGTTTAGTTTAACTAAAACTGGTTTGGTAAGATGTATGCTAGACCTTTGAGTGCATTTTAATAGATGCTGATGAAGAATTGCCTAATTTATATGATCTTAAGTTGCCTCATTTAAGCATGTTTTTCTGAAGCCAGCTTTTCTCATGTAAAAATATGTTTTTTAGGCTCCTTCATAGGCATATAAAGTTATCCCTTTTTAAGTGTTGCACCATTTTGCAAAGTATTATATACTATGGCTTGTATAATTGATCTTTCTTTCATGTACACTTAGGTTACTTCTAGTTTCTCCCTACAATGAAGCATATCTTTATATGTGCTTCTTTGTATTTGGAAATTATTATTTCTGTAGATTGGATTCTCAGAAAAAAAAAATGCTGAGATAAAAGATATGCACATTTAAAATTTGGTAGATACTGGTACTCTCCATACAAGCTGCATCCAGCTTATACTTCACCATAATGTATGAGAGTAGTATTTCCTACTACTACTTGGAACAGTGAATAGTCTCAATCTTTTAAATATTTGCTACTAATGTGGACAGAAGTTATTCATGTATATCTTATATAGTCATAAATAGATGAATATCAATAAAACGAGAATGCTAAATAAACTAAAATGTGTCATTTCCTTCCAGGTCAGTGCTGACAGTTGCTTGTGAACAGACTGAAGTTCTACTTTTTGATCCTATATCTTCAAAGCACATAAAAACACTTTCTGAAGCTCATGAAGACTGTGTAAATAATATAAGGTTAGTATTACTGTGAGAAAGTAAATTTTATTAATGTGACCCAAAATATTCTGTTTTGGAAGTTAGTGAAAATTTATAATGCCTTGACCAGCAGTACTAGATGGTACACATTTGTGAATTGTGCAACTTTTCCTTTTAATTACAAAAGTTACTGTTAACCATTTTGGATTGGAATCTTTCTGAAATGCATTTTCACTTCCATATAATTTTACCTTTTCTCTTTGTGTTTTAGGGCCATCATTATGAACCTCAGCCATGTATTTTGTTAGTCCTGTAATGCTTTGGGCAGTGCCATTGCTTAGCCTCTCTCACCACCAGCCCCCAGATTCAAACTGTTGAGGGGAAAAAAACAGATAGGCACAGAGAACTTCTTTATTGTTTTAAGCTCCTTAAATTCTCAATAATGTGGGAAATAACAGTTGTATAGTTTGGTGGACTAATACACAGTCATTAAAATGATGATTACAGATGCTGCATATCAACATGGACAAATGCTTGAAATAGTACAGGTTAAAATCATAAAAACTGTATAAATAGGACATGCAGAAGAAAAAGAGGAAGTATTTTAAAATGCTTACAGTAGATAGAATGAATGGATTATGAGTAGTTTTCTGTTTTCAAAACTATATAATGAGATTATATGACTTTTGTAATGATTACTTTTAATTATCAAAAAAAAAAGAAATGCTCCAAACATATAGAACAGTAGGTTAAATAGCACAAAAGATACAGCTAGGCTCTGAAACAACATAAACATCTTTGTGGCCATGTGGCCAGACTGGAACATACACAAAAAGCTGTTAAAGAACTGAAGACACAAGCCCACTGGGTTTTCAGGCTGGCACTGACATGTAGTAGTTTAACTCTTGTCCGGAATCAAAAATGCTAAAGTATTTCATGTGAGGCAGGAACCAGAACCAGAATTATTACATGAAGCCAGGGGTTTAGTTGGAATGTCTGTCCCATATTTGTGAAAGGCTGTAAAAAGGAGAAAGCTGTTAATTACCTGGGGCTATAGCTTTTAGCTGATAAAGATTTGTATAGCCTCATGACCATGAATTGAATGAAGCCATTGCTGAGTCAGTGATTGAAGGTATATATGTGATAGTTCCAATATCATCATGAAACTGGAAGCTTTGATCTCAATGAGACCGAGTAGTGAATTTGGGTCCAGAAATCCAAACAGGACAACTATAAAATCATTAAATAGGAAGAGAGAAAGAAATTGTTTTTTTCATCTTTCTTACTCAAAAGGAGTCTACAACCAAAATTCTAAAACTCATTAAGGTAATCTAATATTAATATAACAAAATCAGCAACTGGAACAGGCATTTTCTCCAGATGAAATTAACTTTTATGGAGTAGTCCAACAAAGACTTTATTTTAAAAAATGAATTATTTATTTTTTTTGACTAGGTAATACATGCACGTGGTACAAAATTCAAAGGTACAAAAGGGTAAACAGTGAAAAGTAAGTCTATCTCCCACCTCTGTCCCCTAGCCACCCAGTTCCTCTCCCCAGAGGCAACCACTATTACCAGTTTCTTGGTATCTTTTCTGAAATAGTTTATGCATGTACAAACATATATACACATACACTCATACATGCACACACGCACACACACACACACACACATATATATATATATATATACACTTTTATATAAATGGTAGCATTCTACACATACTAATACATACCTTGGTTTTTTCACTTAATGACATATTTAGAGATCATTCCATATTTGTACCCATGGGATGATTTTATTCTTTTTAACGGCTGCATAGTATTCCATTGATTGGAAGACACTTTAAAGCATTTTTAGGATGCTCAAATAAGTTAACAGAAAAAAAAAAACCCAGATACTTTCCATTAATAGAGAGCTCAAAATTATGAAACAAAAGAGATGAAACAAGAATAGGTTAATATGGAAAAGAAGTAACTAGAACTTTTATAAATTAAAAATATAGTTGGTATATTAAAAAACTTAATAGATGGGATAATTATTACCCTGTACACCACTGATGAGAGAATTAATGGGTTGGAAAATATTACTAAGAATTTTACGTAGAGATTAATTGAGATATGTAATATATCAAATACAGAAAAAAAGAAGTTGCAGAGATTGAAGGAGAACTAAATTTTGAAGACACAAAGGCTGAGAATTTTTTGCATTGAAAAAAGACCTGAATTCTTGAATTAAAAGTAAACTGTAGTGTTTAGTGGGTTAAACAAGGATAAATTCACATCTAGACAGGTTGTGATGAAACTCTAGGATATCAAAAATAAAGAAAATCTTACCACCAAAGTTAGAAGCCAGATTATCTATGGAGCTATGATAATTAAACTACCTGATTTCTTATCACCAATAGTTGATGCTAGAAGAAAAAGGAGTAATACCTTAAATATCAGTACAGTCCATGGGGTTGCTGGGAGTCGGATACGACTGAGTGACTTCACTTCCACTTTTCACTTTCATGCATTGGAGAAGGAAATGGCAACCCACTCCACTGTTCTTGCCTGGAGAATCCCAGGGACAGGGGAGCCTGCTGGGCTGCCGTCTATGGGGTCGCACAGAGTCGGACACAACTGAAGCGACTTAGCAGCAGCAGCAGCAAGACAAAGTAATGTTTGATACCATTTCATATCCAGATAAATTCTTATTCTAGGATAAATAATTTCAATTATATATAATAATTATAAATGTTATTATTAATAGAAGGTAGGTTAGGATTTTAGGGGGAAGAAGGTGCATTTAAAACAAAGTTATAATGAAAGCTCTAGATCAGCACTATCTTAAAAATTGTCTGGTAGTCACATAAAGACAGTAATTTTTAATAATTTATTTGCTCCAATATGCCTAAAATGTTATTTCAACATGCTATCAGTATTAAAAATACTGAGATATTTTACTTCCTTTTTTTTTTTCATGCTAAATCTTCAAAATCCAGTGTATATTTTAAACTTAGAGCACATCTTGAGTCAGACTGGCCACATATTAAGGACTCAAAAGCAACATGTGTCTAATGGCTACCAAATTGCACACTGTAGCTCTGGATGGTGACAACAAATAGGTTGTATGGGTGAAGGAGATTTGTTCAGTGGGAAGGTATAACATTTAAGGTTCACATCATGTTTAGGAAGAGGATAGAAATACTAAGTAATTTCTGACTCTTTCAGAACAATTTATGATTAAATATATATGATAAAAAATTAATAAAAATTTCATTTATAGCTTTCAAACCAGCAGAGTGGGGTAGGGGGTGGCAGAGACTATTAAAAACTTGATCAGTAAACAGAAGGGAAGCTTAAAAAAGTAAAAATAAAAAAGCAAAGGAAAGGAAAGATAAATAGAAAACAAGAAGTAGAAATAGGTCCAAAATATTAATAGTCTACATTTACATATAAATGAATTGATCTTCTTTATTAACAGACAGAAATTTGAATAAAAAACAAGATCACACATATACTCTTTATGAAGATACCAAAAATAAAACTACCCAGAAATGGGAAAAGAAAATTGATGTAGGTTATCCCTGTTGAACAGATGGAAGACCAGAGGCTTTCTTTGATAAGGATAAAGTGTAACTACATATTAAAAGAAAAATCCACCAAGCATATATAATAATCATGAACTTGTATAAAACTTGAAATTAAGAAAGCAAAAACAGAATAATAAGGAATTACTAATACATGTCTATAATCATAGTAAGAGGTTTTAATACAGTTCTGTACAAAAACTGGTAAATCAAGCAAATAAAAATTAAGTTGTAAAAGATTTTAAATACTTTGAATAACCTTTCTGCTAAAAACAGAAATGTTGGATAATTTTTCTTTAATATTGTTTTAATGTAGAGTTGAGCTGATAAGAAAGTAAGGACTCCTAGGGCCAAATATGAAGTGGAAGCAAGAATGCAAAGAAGTAAACATGTATTCAGCTGGCTTTTACCCTGGAGGCATCTGCTAAATGCCTGTGACTCTTTGAGTTTCTGTTTTGACAGGTATGAGAAGTACAAAGGACAGGAGAGTTAATTCTACATCCAGTTCAAGGTGAGGAGTCTAGTAGAAAACTATGCATAAGACTGGGGCTACAAATTCTGCAAAGGGCTACAGTTTCAGCATTAAGGTTTTCTAGAAATAAACCACCTTGTTTATCTAGACTGTGGCACTGGGTAGAGGCATGTCAAAAATCTCTGTGAGTTACTAACCACAAGCGAGCCTTCATGCAGCCTTCACACAGCCATATGGTCCAAACCCCTCCAGCCAGCAATTTTAAATTGGTTCCAGCTTAGTAGTGCTGTGAGAAGAAATGCAAATCTCTGGAGGAGAAAACTCAGTATTATAAAGAAGTCAGTTCTTCCCCTAAAGTAGTCTGAATTTAGTGCAGTTTTAATAAAACATCCCAACAGGATTTTTTATTTTTAATTTTTTTTTAAAGGGTTGTTTTTTTTTAAAACTTGATATAAAAGTTCATACTTAACGATAAAGCACCAAGAATGTCTGAGAAAACTTTGAGGAAGACTGAGATGATACGAGTACCCACCCCTCTAGATATCAGACCTTATCTTAGGACAGGGATAAATTAAGTGACCAATGAAATGAAATAGAACTTCCAGAAACAGACACATGCCTACATGAAAATTTGATTTATGACAGCAGGTTATTTACAAACCAGTGGGGGGAAATGAAAGAGATTGGTTTTGTGTGTGACTTGATGGACGTGAGTCTGGGTGAACTCCGGGAGTTGGTGATGGACAGGGAGGCCTGGCGTGCTGTGATTCATGGGGTCGCAAAGAGTCGGACACGACTGAGCGACTGATCTGATCTGATCGGATATATATAAAAGATGAAAATGAAATTAGATTTCTACCTCATATCATAACTAAAAATAACTGCCAGTTTCTTTGTTTTTAGAAGAAATATAGAATATATTTATATTCTAAGTACAATAAAGGATTCTTTTTAAGACACACCAAAAAAGTATAAACCATTAAGGATTGATAAAGTCACCTATATTAAAATTTAGAACTTCATTGTAACTAAAGACATAACAGTGTGAGAAGATGCGCGATAAGCTGGTGGGAGAAGATATTTTCTATGCACATAGCCAAGAAAAGGATTAGTATCCAGAATATATGAATAAATTACCTTAAAGCAAAATAGGCAGAGACTCACTAAGAGAAAATATCAATAAAATGAGCAATAAATATGGAAAGATTTTCAAGCTTACTAGTTATCATGGAAATGCAAATAAAATAGCAATAAAGAACGAGTATTGGCAAAGATGCTGAAAAATAGACACTTAGACATTATTGATGGAGTATAAATTGGTAAAATTATTTTGAGCAATTTAGCAATATCTGGTTAAAATTGAATATCAGTTGTTTAAAAGAAACCACATATGGATAAAGCAATGTGTAAAGAAGTTTCATTATAGCATTGTCAGTAATAGAAGTTGGAAACAAATCTCCCATCAAGAGGACTATAAATAAATTGTATACTCATACAATGGAATACTATACATCGGTTAAATGAAGTAGAAGCATCAGCATCTGAGATGTATCTCAGAAATTCAGGATTGAGCCAGAAAAACAAATTGTAGAATGAGCTGTACACAGTGTGATACCATTTATATAAAGTTTAAATAAACGTAAACTTGATGAGGGCATGTATTTGTTCTCTGCTTTATCCCCAGCACCTGGAACTGTGCCACATGTGGGTGCTCATTAAATACTGACAAAATAAGTTGAATGCAAAACAAAACTAAATTGCTTATGGATGGATATACAGTTGTGAATTCATAGTATTAAAAACTTGCAAGGGGAGTAACAAATTTTGGATAGTGGTTCCCTCTGGAGAGGGAGGGAGGGGAATGGGATTGGGGAGGGATATACAGGGTTCTTTGATTGTTTGTAATGTTCAAAAAAAAAAATCTAAAAGATAACCAAACGTTCACATGTGATAAAGCTGGGTGGTGGGTATCACAGGTGTGTGTTATATTCTTCATTATTTTCTTTATGTTTCTAATATTTTTACAATTTAAAAATTTCTCATCTCAGAAAAGACATGTCAGGTTCTTTGCCACTACGCAAAATGACCTCTGACTAATTTGCTGTTAGAATCTGTGCTGTTTTTCAATATCAGTTCTCATCTGCTGCTGTCAGTGTGCTTGCTCTAGTACCTGACACAAATTTGAATTTGCTTCTTATCTGTTAGAAAAACAGATTATGAAGCCATTTAGAAGTATGTATCTCATAAGTGTTTTGAATAAACATCAGAAAGATCCTCTGGCATGAGCTTAAGTGTGCATTACTTATTAATAATACTAACTTCTATTTTTTGAGTGCTTACCATGTGCCAAACCTTTTGTGAAGCACTTTTAATACACTATATTGTTTAATCCTCACAGTATCCTGATGTGAGACAGATATTGTACCCATTTGTAAGGAATGAAGAAACTGCAACTCAGATAGAGAGATTTGCCTGTGCTCTTATATATAGTAAGTGATAGAACTGGAATTCATACTTAGTTCCATTAGACCACCTCAGTGTACTGTTCAGAAATACAGGCGTGCGTTTCCCAGTTTGGTTCTAGATAGTCATTTTCCACATACTTAGTGCTGTTTTGTAGTTCATTTCTTAGTTTTGAGGTTTGCTTATCTTGTAAAGTTAAAATACTGATATTTGTAGAGTATTTTCTGTTGCTTCATGTGAAAGTCAGGGGGAAAATATGTAATTTAAATTCTTAAGCCCATTATACAGCCTTCTTTCTCATTCATGAGGACTCTGTATGAGGATTTGAGTCCATATAATAATCAAGGTTCCCTAGTTATGAGGTTGCAAGAGGAAGTGAAGTTATCATAAGACTATTTACTTAGCAACATGGCAGTTAAAAAAATCAGTGCCCATTTAAATATTCTAGGATCTTCTTTTCCTTCCTACTGTCTTTGTTGGTCTTTTTCTGATTGTTACATTTCAGACAATATAATGTGGGTACAGTCCTTATCATGGGGAACATGAAATTTCTGATCTTGTAAAGGATGTACAATTTTGCAAGACCCTGAGAAGTGATATTAATGAACTGGTCAAAATCATTGGCAAATGAGGATATGATAGAGTTAGACCAGTTATCAGTTACAAAAAAGAGAATGACAGAATTGATGACATGATAGAAACTTCAGAGAATTAAGTGAATATCTCATAGGACTAAGGGAAAGGCCTTTGGGAAAATTGATGAAGATCTTGAATATTATTCAGAAATGGCCCTCTTTTTATTATAGTACAAAATTCAAAAGTAAGGATGTCATATTCTGCATCATAATTTCATTGGAAATGTTATGTAAAAACCCATACATTTAACTTATTCTCTTTCTAAGAATTTGCATATAATTAAATGCAAAAAGGCTTATTATATGATTTTGGTTTTAAGATACATTTCCCTTGTACAATGAAATGTTGGTACCTGTTTTAAGAAAATTCAATTTCAGTTGCTGTTATCCTCTGAAAATGAAAACCTCAATTTATCCAGAGCTCCTATAGTCATGTATTAGAGTTAAATGGGGTTCTATTATATCCTAGGCTTCCTTGGTGGCTCAGAGGTAAAGAATCTGCCTGTCAGTACAGGGGACGCAGGTTCGATTCCTGAGTCAGAGAGATGCCCTGGAGAGGTATATGGCAACCCATTCCAGTATTCTTGCATGGGAAATCCCATAGATAATGGAGCCTGATGGGCTACAGTCCATGGGGTTGCAAAGAGTCTGACACCACTTGTCACCTGAGCACACATTATGTCCTAGAGCCATACATCCTGGGGTGTGAAGTCAAGTGGGCCTTACGAAGCCTTATTATGAACAAAGCAAGTGGAGGTGATGGAATTCCAGCTGAGCTATTTAAAATCCTAAAAGATGATGCAGCTAAAACTGCAGCAGTCATTATGCCAGCAAATTTGGAAAACTCAGCAGTGGCCACAGGACTGGAAAAGGTCACTTTTCATTCCAGTCCTTAAAGAAGGGCAATGCCAAAGAATGTTCAAACTACCATACAGTTGCACTCATTTCACATGCTAGCAAGGTTTTGCTCAAAATCTTTCAAGCTAGGCTTCAGCAGTGCATGAACTGAGAACTTCCAGATGTACAAAGTGGGTTTTGAAGAGGCAGAGAAACCAGAGATCAAATTGCCAACATTTGTTGGATCATGGAGAAAACAAGGGAATTCCAGAAAAACATCTACTTTTGCTTCATTGACTATGCTAAAGCCTTTGACTGTGTGGAACAGAACAAACTGGGAAATTCTTACAGAGATAGGAGTACAGACCACCTTACCTGTCTCCTGAGAAACCTGTATGCTGGTCAAGAAGCAACAGTTAGAACTGGACATGGAACTAACTAGTTCAAAATTGGGAAAGGAGTATGACAAGGCTATATATTGTCACCCTGCTTATTTAACTCATATGCAGAAATGCTGGGCTGGATAAATCACAAGCTGGAATCAAGATTGCTGGGAGGAATATCAACAACCTCAGATATGCAGATGATACCACTCTAATGGCAGAAAGTAAAGAGGAACTAAGGAACCTCTTGAGAGTGAAAAAGCTGGCTTAAAACTCAGCATTCAAAAAGCTGTGATCATGGCATCTGGTCCCTTCACTTAATGGCAGATAGATGGGGAAAGAATGGAAACAGTGGCAGATTTTCTTTTCTTCGGCTTCAAAATCACTGTAGATGGTGACTGCAGCCATAAAATTAAGACACTTGCTCCTTAGAAGGAAAGCTGTGACAAACCAAGGCAGTGTAAACAGGGACATAACTTTAGGGTTTTCCAGGTGGTGCAGTGATAACAAATCTGCCTGCCAATGCAGGAGACACAGGAAACATGGGTTCAATCCTTGGGTCGGAAAGATCCCCTGATGAAGAAATGTCAACCTACTCTAGTGATCTTGCCTGAAAAATTCCGTGGACATGGGAGCCTAGTGGGCTACAGTTCATGGGGTTACCAAGAGTTGGACTTGACTGAGCTCGTGTGCTTTGCCGACAAAGGTCAATATATCAAAGCTGTGGTTTTTCCAGGAGTCGTGTGGATGTGAGGGAGTTGGTCCATAAAGAAGACTGAGTGCTGAAGAGTTGATAACTTTCGAATTGTGGTACTGGAGAACTTGAGAATCCTTTGGACTGCATGGAGATCAAACCAGTCAATCCTTAAGGAAATCAACCCTGAATATTCATTGGAAGGACTGTTGTTGAAACTGAAGCTCCAATACTTTTAGGAGTTCTTATCATCAGTCATCTTCCTTCATTCCTTTCTTACACCTGTAAGACACACAAGTCTTTATTTTTTTCAGCACTGTATAGCAGAAGGAGATCAAACCAGTCAATCCTGAAGGAAATCCACACTAAATATTCATTGGAAGGACTGATGCTGAAGCTGAAGCTCCAATACTTTGGCCACCTGACGCAAAGAGCCGACTCACTGGAAAAGACCCTGATGCTGGGAAAGACTGAAGGCAAAGGCAAGAGAAGGAGACAACAGAGGATGAGATGGTCGGATGGCATCGCTGATTAAGTGGACATGAGTTTGAGCCAACTCCAGCAGATTGTGAAGGACAGGGAAGCCTGGCGTGCTGCAGTCTATAGGTCTATAGAGTTGCAAAGAGTCGGACATGACTGAATAACTGAACATGTATTTTGAGGCAAAAAATGAGAAAACTAAAGTCTAAGTATTGAATTTTTCATTAAACTTACTCAGTTCAAAATTACTAACTTTTTTCCAAGATTATATTTTCTGCAGTATTAAAATATCCTTTTATGCAACAATGGTAATTTTTTTCAGTGACCTTATTGACAAAATTTTTAAACTGATCCCTCACTTTATTTTATTTTTTATGAATATACTTTTGGAACCTGGTCAGCTCAGAGATTCTTCTGAAAGTCTTAACCAATCATGTTACTTTCTTGCTTAAAACCCTTCAGGGTGGACTGGTATGGTCTACAGCAATATAATCCCACTGGGGTTTTAAATCCATATGTACATTATGTTCTTTCTGTACTAAATAAAATATCTTAGGTTTTTTTCCCTAAATTTTTCAAATGTATGAAGATGCTTTTATGATGATAATCAGTTTAAAAAGTTTGACTTTTCATTAGCCTTTGTCATTTTGTATTTTTTAAAATCATATAATTCCTGTCAAGTGTGAAAGCCTTTGAAATACTATTAAAAGCCTCATCAGTAAATTTAAAACTATAAGGGGAAAAATGGATTTGACAATATAATTAAAATTTTCATATAGTAAAAACTATAAATCACATTTAAAGATAGAAACATATGTAAAACATTCAGCATGCTGTATTTGAAAAACTGAAGTATATTATCCTTATTACAAACAGATTTTATAACTCATTTTGCAAGAGGGAAATCAGTAAGGAATATGGAATAGCAATTCCCAGAAGAAATATAATATTCCAATTAATATGAAAAAAGTTTAACTTTACCAAGAATAAATATTTCCGCTTAAAACAAGATGATATTTTTTTCCTTGCACTTAATAGAATTAATATATAAATAACTTGTTTGGGAAGGGTTTGGAGAAACAGACACTATTCTAACTGCTCGTGGAACTGGCTATTATTAGTATGTTCTTTTGAGGACAATTTGGCTATTTATATTCAAAAGCCTTACATTTAAAAAGTCCCTTTTTACTTAGCAATACATTTTCCTGCAAATGTATTTAGAAAAATAACTAGGAATGTGGTTAATGTTTGACTGTTAGGATGTTTATCATAGTGTTTTGAATAGTAAATTGGCAGCAATCTAAATATCCAGCAATTTGCAAGTTAGTTTAAAAAAGAGAAAAGATTATGATTCATTCATAGTGAATGCTATTCAGCCATTAAAAATTATTTTGTCAATAAATAATGACATGTAAAATATTTATAAAATAATATTAAGCATGGGATATGGTGAATTAAGCTAAATATCAATTTCAGTGGTTATTTTTGGTAGTGGATTTTTTCCATTTAAAAAATACTTTCAATGGATATGTATTTATAATTAAGAAATAGTTATTGGGAATCACTATAGAATGATTCCATGATTTATGCTCTACTTGTCTCTAGTTTTCCACACACAGCACATCTAACTGCTGTTGCCTCAGAGTACAACATCCTTGTGCATATCTTTGTACCTTTGCTTACCCCTTGCCCTTAGGGAGTTCCTGCTCATTTTTTAAAAAAACAAGTTCAAATGACACCACCATGAAACATTTACTAACTGTCCTCTTTTCTTTGCTTACTCAACATATTTATTTTGTATAGCTATATATTTATAATACCTTCCCCACTAGGCAGTGAAGTGCTCATTCATTTAATAAATATTTGTGAATTTGTGAGTAGGACTGTGTGTGTTGGGTACTACAAGATCTAACCATGAGTTATGCACACAGGTTTTGCCTGCCTTCAAGGAGTTTATAGCCTTTTAAAGTTATTCCCTTACACTGTAACATTAAGTATTGTGATAGAAGTATAGAGTGCTTTGGGAAATTAGACGATCAGTAAATCTGGCCCAGACTGGATATAGAGAGAGGTCTTCCTAGAAGGGCTAATTGTTGAGTATTAAAAAGGAAATAAGTGTTATCCAGGTCAAGAAATCGGGAGAATGTGGTTTCAGGTAGCAGAAACAGCCTGTACAAAAGCCTGGAATTTTTTAAATTGTTGTTTCAGGAAGGCCATTATGGTGCTTGTGGATATTGATTTCTGATAGAAAATAATTCTATATAATTTTATCTTGGAGGAATTCTTTTCTTTGAGAGATAAGGTAGTTACATACAATAGTGTATGTTAGAGAAAGCATCCTAATATTGAATTAAGCAGAAATTAAAATGTGATAGGTTATAATTTTTAAATATTTGTAAATATATTCCCACTGATTGAGAAATTAATGTAAAATAATTAAAATCTGAATTATAGAGTATTTTAATTGTGTTTTTGTTTTTACTGAAGTATAATTGATTTACAGTATTGTTTTCTGGGGTACAGCAAATGATTCAGTTATATATATTCTTTTCATGTTCTCCATAATGGTTTATTACAACATATTTAATATAGTTCCCTGTGCTATACAGTAGGATCTTGTTGTTTATCTGTGTTATAAATAATAGTTTGTATCTGCTAATCCCAAACTCCTAATTTATCCACCCCACTTTCCCCTTTTGTAACCATAAGTTTGTTTTCTTGGGCTGTGAGTCTGTTTCTGTTTTGTGAATAAGTTTATTTGTATATCATCTTTTAGATTCCCCATATGAGTGATATCATCTGTTATCTTCATTTAGTATGATAATCTCTAAGTCCATCCATGTTTGCAAATGGTGTTATTTCATTCTTTTTTATGGCTGAGTAGTATTCCTCTATATATGTATATATTATCACATCCTCTTTATTCATTCATCTGTCCATGGACATCTAGGTTGCTTCTGTGTCTTGGCTATTGTAATAATGCTGCTATGAACATTGGGGTACATATAATTTTTTGAATTAGATTTTTTCTGCTATATGCCCAGGAACGGGATTGCTGGATCATATGACAATTCTGTTTTTAGTTTTTTAAGGAACCTCCATACTGTTTTCCATAGTGCTTATACCAGTTTACATTCCCACCAAGAATGTAGACGGATTCCCTTTTCTTTACATACTCTCCAGCATTAATTATTTGTACACTTTTTAATGATGGCCATTCTCACTGGTGTAAGGGGATACCACATTGTAGTTTTGAATTGCATTTCTCTGTTAATTAGCATTGTTGAACATCTTTTCATGTGCCTATTGGCTATCTAGATGTTTTCTTTGGAGAAATGTCTGTATAGGTCTTCTGCCCATTTTTTTATTGGGTTTTTTATTATTAAGTGGTACAAGCTTTTGTAAATTTTGGAAATTAAGCCCTTGGAGGTCACATTTGCAATTACTTTCTCCCAGTCCGTAGGTTGTCTTTTTGTTTGGTTTATGGTTTTCTTTGCTATGCAAAAGCTTATAAGTTTGCATAAGTGCCATTTATCTATTTTGTCTTTCATTTCTTTTGCCTTGGAAAACTGTTAATTATTTTGTAATCTTGACTGATCCTAGTAAAATGTCGCTAAGTGAGATTATTTGGGGAATGCATTTGAAATAATGGGCTTCCCTGATGGCTCAGATGGTAAAGAATCTGCTTGCAGTGCAGGAGACCTGGGTTTGATCCCTGGGTTGGGAAGATACCCTGGAGAAGGGAATGGCTACCCACTCCAGTTTAATAGATTAAACATGATGGCATGTTTTCCCTCTTTTTTGGTGAACGAAAGATTTTAAAAATTCTGTAGTGCTTTACAATTTTAATGGCTTCCCTGGTGGCTCAGCTGGTAAACAATCCGCCTGCAATGTGGGAGACCTGGGTTCGGTCCCTGAGTTGGGAAGATCCCTGGAGAAGGGAACAGGTACCCACTCTAGTATTCTGGCCTGGAGAATCCCATGGCCTGTATAGTCCATGGGGTCACAAAGAGTCAGATTCGACTGAGCAACTTTCACTTTTACTTTACAATTTTAAAAAGTTTCACATAGATGATTTCATATAATCCCGTAATAAACCCTCCCCTTTCCCCTTCCTTTCCCTCTTCTGCCCCTCCTTGCTTCCTTCTTCGCAGTGCTGGTAACCACTAGTTTATTCTCTGTATCTGTTCATCTGCTTCTTTTTTTTTTTATTTACTAATTTGTTGTATTTTTTAGATTCCACTTACAAATGATATCATATAGTATTTGTCTTTCTCTGTCTGACTTATTTCCCTTAGCATAATGCCCTCCAAGTCCATCCATTTTGCTGTAGGCAAAATTTCATTCCTTTTTATGTCTGAGTAGTATTCCATATATATATACACCACATCTTTATCCATTCATCTGTTGATAGACACATGGGTTATTTTCATATCACAGCAGTTGTAAATAATGCTGCTGTACACATTGGAGTGCATATATATTTTTGAATTTTATTTTCAGATATATATCCAGGAGTAGAATTTCTGGGTCACATGGGTCTAATTTAGTTTTTTGAGAAACCTCTGTTTTCCACAGTGCCTGTATCCATACATTCCCATGAGCAGTGTATGAGGGTTCCTTTTTCTCCACATATATACCAACATTTGATATCTCTGTTCTTTTTGATGAGAGCCATTCTGACAGGTATGAGATGATACCTCATGGTGATTTTTAAATTTATGTTTCTCTGATTATTATTGATATTGAGCATCTTTTCATGTGCCTGTTGGCCATCTGCATTTCAACTTTGGAAAAACGTCTGTTTCCTCTGCCCATATTTTAACTGGGTTGTTTGTTTTTTTATGTTGAGTTGTGTAGGCTGTTTATATATTTTGGATATTAACCCTTTAACAGTCATATCATTTGCAGTAACTTCTCCCATTCAGTAGGTTGTCTTTTCAAATTATTTTGTCAGTAATTTCCTTTACTGTACAAAAGTCTTTAAGTTAAAAAAATTTTTTTATTAATTTATTAATGTGGTTCACAAATTATACATAGCCATAAAATTATTTTGAAATATATATAATCACTAAGGAACAACATCTTCCAACCCTAAGTCCTTTTTTTCATTTAAAAAACAATTTTTATTTTATATTAGACTATAGTTGATTTACAATATTGTATTAGTTTCAGGTGTACAGCAGAGTAGTTTAGGTTTTTATATATACATAGTTAAGTGTATGTATGTATATGTGTATATATATGTATGTGTGTGTGTATATGTATGTATGTATATATAGGTCCTTGTTGATCATCTGTTTTATATGTAGAAGTGTGTATATGTTAATCCCAAACTCCCACCCTCTTTCCCCTTTGGTAACCATAAGCTTGTTTTCTAAGGCTATAAGTCTATTTCTGTTTTGTAAATAAGTTCCTTTATATCATTTTTCCAAAATTCCACACATATAAGTGACATTATATGGTATTTGTCTTTTTCTGACTGATTTATTTCACTTAGTTTGATAATCTATTGGGCTTCTCAGGTGGCACAGTGGTAAAGAATCTGCCTGCCATTGCGGGAGACACAAGATACACAGGTTCAATCCTTGGGTCAGGAAGATCCCCTGGAGTAGGAAATGGCAACCCACTCCAGTATTCTTGCCTAGAAAATTCCATGTATAGAGGAGCCTGGTGGGCTACAATCCATGGGATTGCAAAGAGTTGGATACAACTGAGCACACATGCACGATACTGTCTAGGACCATTCATGTTGCTCCAAGTGGTATTATTTCATTCTTTTTTTTTCTATTTGTGTTTCTTAATATTTGTATTATTTCTATGCATATATTTTTAATACTGAATTCTAGAGTATTTCATTGTTTTTTATAGCTGAGTAAGATTCCATTCTATATATGTACCACGTCTTTTTTTTTAATTTGAAGTATAATTGATTTATACAATGTTGTACTAATTTCTGCTGTATAGGTGACTCAGTTATATACATATATACATTCTTTTTTTAATGTTCTTTTCCATTATGTTTTATCCCACCAGATTAGATATAGTTTCTTGTGATATACAAGGTATACAGGTAGGACCTTGTTGTTTATCCATTCTAAATATATTAGTTTGCATCCACTAACCCCAAACTCCCAGTCCATCGTTCTTCTGCCCAACACCCCCACCCCTTGGCAATCACTCTGTGTCTGTGAGTCTGTTTCTATTCTGTAGATAGGTTCATTTGTGCCATATTTTAGATTCCACATGTAAGTGATATCATGTGTTATTTCTCTTTTTGACACTTCACTTAGTGAAATAACGTCTGGTTGCATTCATGGTGCCTGCTAATGGCATCATTTCTTTTCTTTTTATGGCTGAGTAGTATTCCATTATATTACATTGGCCAAATGAACTTTTTGGCCAACCCTGTATATATATATCTTCTTTATCCATTCATCAGTCAGTGGACATTTAGGTTGCTTCCATGTCTTAGCTGTTGTAAATAGTGCTACAGTGAACATTGGGGTGCATGTCCCAAATATTTTCAAAATATGGTTTTTTCCTAGATATATGCCTAGGGGTGGGACTGCTGGATCATATAGCAGTTATGTTTTTAGACTTTTAAGGAACCTCCATAATGTACCCCATAGTGACTGTACCAGTTTACCTTCACAGCAATAGTGTAGGAGGGTTCCCTTTTTCCCACACCCACTCTAGCATTTATTGTTTGTAGACTTTTTGTTGATGGCCATTCTGATTGGTACCTCATTGTAGCTTTGATTTGCATTTCTCTAATAATTAGCAGTGTCCAGCATGTCACACAGAGTTGGACACAACTGAAGTAACTTAGCAGCAGCAGCAGCATGTTTTTCAAAATATTAGCATCTTTTCTTGTGCTTTCTGGCCATTGGTATGCCCTCTTTGGAGAAATGTCTAGATTTTCTGCTCATTTTTTTGATTGGGTTGTTGTTTTGATTTTGAGCTGTGTGAGCTCTTCGTATATTTTGGGGATTAATCCCTTGTTGGTCAAATCGTTGGCAAATATTTTCTCTCATTTTGTGGGTTGTCTTTTCATTTGGTTTATGGTCGCCTTTGTTGTGCAAAAGCTTTTAAGTTTACTTAGATCTTATTTATTTTTGTTTCCTTTGCTTTAGGAGACAGATCAGAAAAAAAAAAAAATGCTGTGTTTTATTTCAAACAGTGTTCTTCTGCCTTATGTTTTCCTCTAGGAGTTGTATAGTATCTGGTCTTAGATTTAGGTCATTAATCCATTTTGAATTTATTTTTGTATATGGTGTTAGAGAATGTTCAAATTTCATTCTCTTACATGTCTAGTTTTCCAGCACTACTTATTGAAGAAACTGTCTTTCCTCCGTTGTGTATTCTTGCCTCTTTCTCATAGATTAATTGACCATAGGTATGTGGGTTTATTTCTGGGCTCTCCATCCTGTTCCATTGATCTGTGTGTGTTTTTGTGCCAGTACTATAGTGCTTTGATTATTGTAGCTTGGTAGTATAGTCTGAGGGCTGCCTTGGTGGCTCAGATGGTGAAGAATCTGCCTGCAATGCAGGCGACCTAAGTTCAATCCCTGGGTTGGGAAGATCCCCTGGAGGAGGGCATAGCAACCCACTGGTATTCTTGCATTGAGAATCCCCATGGACAGAGGAGCCTGGCAAGCTACAGTCCATGAGGTCGCAAAGAGTCAGACACGAGGAGTGACTAAGCACAGCACAGTATAGTCAGAAAGCATGAATCTTCCACCTCTGTTCTTTGCTATTTGGAGTCTTTGTGTTTCCATACAAATTTTAAAATTATTTGTTCTACTTCTGTGAAAAATGCCATTGGTATCTTGATAGGGATTGCATTGAATCTGTAGACTGCCTTGGACAATATGGTCATTTTAACAATAATAGTAGGTCTTCTATTCCAAGGACACATATCTTTCTGTGTCGTCTTCTCATCTTCAGTTTCTTGCATCAGTGTATTATAGTTTTCTAAGTATAGGTCTTTTATCTCCTTAGGTAGGTTTATTCCTACGTATTTTATGCTCTTTGACATGATGGTAAATGGAATTGTTTCCTTAATTTCTCTTTCTGATAGTTCATTGTTAGCATATAGAACTGCAACAGATTTCTGTATATCTTGTATCCTGCAACTTTACCACATTTGTTGATGTGCTCTAATAGTTTTCTGTGGTATCTTTAGGATTTTCTGTTATGTAGTATCATGTCATCTGCAAGCAGTGAGTTTTACTTTTTCCTTTCTTATTTGGAGTCCTTTTATTTCTTTTTCATCTCTAATTGTTTTCCTCTAGGATAGGACTTCAGAATGGACATCCTTGTTTTGTTTCTGATCTTAACGCATTATTGACTGGGGGATTTTTGCAGAAACTAATGCCTGTGGCTGGCAGTTTGTTATGTAAATGAATATTGAAATGTCTCTGATAAATAATTTTGGGATAACAAAAGACATATTGATACGTCTCTGATCGATAATGTGGTAAACGGAAATGCCCTCAGCTTTTCACCATTGAGTATGATGTTGTGGCTTTGTCATATATTGCCTTATATTAAGCCAGATTCCCTCTATACCTGCTTTCTGGAGAGTTTTTAATCATAAATGGATGCTGAACTTTATCAAAAGATTTGTTTGCATATGTTGAGATGATCGTATGGTGTTTATTCTTCAATTTCTTAAGGTGGTTTATCACACTCATTGATTTGTGGATATTGAAAAATCTTTGCATCCCTGGGATAAAATCTGACTTGATCATGTTGTATGATCCTCTTCATATTGTTGGATTTAGTTTGCTAATATTTTGTTGAGGATTTTTGCATCTGTGTTTATCAGTGATACTGGCCTGTAATTACTATGTGCATGTGATATCTTTGACTGGTTTTGGTATCAGGAACTCATAGAATGAGTTTGAGAGTGTTCCTTCCTCTGCAATTTTTTAGAATAGTTTGAGAAGGATAGATTTTAACTCTTCCCTAAATGTTTGGTAGAATTCACCTGTGAAGCCATTTGGTCCTGGACTTTGGTTTGTGGGGAGTTTTTATTTTTATTTTTAAATTTTAAAATATTTATTAATTTATTTACTTGGCTGTGCCATGTGGCTTTCAG